>NC_091367.1:7099110-7186610 GCF_038502225.1 Cherax quadricarinatus
CCTTGTGTCAGGCAACATGTCTTGCCTTAAATCTCACGACTAGCCTAAAATCTCATGGCTCGGCTAAGAACATAGCATGACCTTAATGACCCATCTAAGCCTCAACAAAATACCTTAATGACCCATCATGACCTGAACTAAACACCTTGACGACCTATCGTAACCTAAACAAGATACCTTAATGACCCATCATGACCTGCATCAAGTACCTTAATGACCCATCCTAACCTGAACCAACTACCGTAACTCATAATGACCTGTACCAACTACCTTAATGACCTACCTTAACACCACAACGATACCTGAGCCAAGTTGTCTATGCTGAATGTATGTTGCTGAGGAAACTGTTATTTTTACTGATAATTCAATAGAACAATTTGTTTTTTTTTTCAGAGCTGTAAATACATTCCATTTCAAGCATTATCAACCGCACACTTCCACTGTCAACTTGTTACTGTCCTCATCAATTTATTCTCACGTGACATGAATCAGTCACAAAACAAGTCAAACTATTTAACATATAATTTTTACACGTACCAATCCATATCCAGAACTCGTTCCGTATCAACACATTTAGATGAGAGGGATAACGTTTAGATGAGAGGGATAACGTTTAGATGAGGGGGATGACGTTTAGATGAGTGGGATCACGTTTAGATGAGGGGGATGACGTTTAGATGAGTGGGATCACGTTTAGATGAGAGGGGATAATTAGACAAGAACCAGCTTCCATCGGATTGGATCCTCTCAGAACCACCAGTTTTCAAAGAATCGAAATCTCTCTCTCTCCCAGGCTCACCAATACATAGACTCCCACCTCACACCATAATGTTTCAGCCTCCCACAGTCCTCACCCAGCCTCCCACAGTCCTCACCCACCCTCCTACAGCACTCACCCAGCCGCCTCCCACAGAACTCACCCAGCCTCAAACAGTCCTCACCCAGTCTCATAAAGCACTCACCCAGCCTCCCACAGCCCTCACCCAGCCTCCCACATTTCTTACCCAGAATGCATTTAGGTCAGAGGAAGTCGTGAACATCCACACTGAACATTACTGTCACAGTAGTGCTACGTTAAGCACTTACATTGCTCACTGTTACATAAATCACTACACCCAGAGTGTAGGAATTCACAATTATTATTACTGTTATAACACTTAACTCTGTATGGGTTACACACACACACACACACACACACACACACACACACACACACACACACACACACACACACACACAGCCACATTAGGAAGAAGACAACAGTCAAAGACCAAGTGATCAGGCTGAGGAAAGAAGTTGGGGAACTCAAAAGAAAAGATCAAGAGGTATGTGAGGAGCTCAACACGAGATTCAAGGAAGTATTCACAGAAGAGACAGGAAGGGCTCTGGGAAAACAGCACATAGGGGAACACCAACAGGTAATATATCAATAAGTGTTGGATGACATACACACTACTGAGGAGGAGGTGCAGAAGCTGCTAAGTGACCTTGATACCTCAAAGGCGACGGGACCGGATAACATCACTCCGTGGGTCCTTAGAGAAGGAGCGGAGATGCTGTGTGTGCCACTAACCACTTCAACTGAGCAACTACCTGAGGTATGGAAGAGGGCAAATGTAGTCCCCATTTCTAAGAAAGGAGACAGAAACGAGGCACTAAACTACAGACCAGTGTCACTGACGTGTATAGTATGCAAATTATGGAGAAGATTATCAGAAGGTGAGTGGTGGAGCACCTGGAACGGAACAAGATTATAAACGACAACCAGCACGGATTCATGGAAGGCAAATCCTGTGTCACAAACCTTCTGGAGTTTTATGACAAAGTAACAGAAGTAAGACACGAGAGAGAGGGATGGATTGATTGCATTTTCCTGGACTGCAGGAAGGCCTTCGACACAGTTCTCACAAGAGATTAGTGCAGAAGCTGGAGGATCAGGCACGTATAACAGGAAGGGCACTGCAATGGATCAAAGAATACCTGACAGGGAGGCAACAACGAGTCATGGTACGTGATAAGGTATCACATTGGGCTCCTGTGACGAGCGGGGTCCCACAAGGGTCAGTCCTAGGACCAGTGCTATTTTTGGTATATGTGAATGACATGATGGAAGGGATAGACTCTGAAGTGTCCCTGTCCGCAGATGATGTGAACTTAATGAGAAGAATTAAATCAGATGAGGATCAGGCTGGACATGTGGTCCATCAACTGGCTTCTCGAATTCAACCCCGCCAAATGCAAAGTCATGAAGATTGGGGAAGGGCAAAGAACACCGCAGACAGAGTATATTCTAGGTGGACAAAGACTGCAAACCTCACTCAAGGAGAATGATCTTGGGGTGACCATAATACCGAGCACGTCTCCGGAGGCACACATCAACCAGATAACTGCTGCAGCATATGGCACCTGGCAAACCTTTCAGTGTCTTGAATGATTCCTAAGGAATCATTCAAGACACTACACTGTGCACGTCAGGCCCATGCTGGAGTATGCAGCACCAGTTTGGAACCCACACCTGGTCAAGCACGTCAAGAAATTAGAGAAAATACAAAGGTTTGCAACAAGGCTAGTTCCGGAGCTCAGGGGAATGTCCTACGAAGAAAGGTTGAGGGAAATCGCCCTGACGACACTGGAGGACAGGAGGGTAAGGGGCGACATGATAACGACATACAAAATACTGCGTGGAATAGATAAAGTGGAGAGACAAGATGTTCCAGAGAGGAGACACAGAAACAAGGGGTCAAAATTGGAAGCTGAAGACTCAGACGAGTCACAGGGATATTAGGAAGTATTTCTTCAGTCATAGAGTCGTCAGGAAGTGGAATAGTCTAGCAAGTGATGTAGTGGAGGCAGGAACCATACATAGCTTTAAGACGAGGTATGACAAAGCTCAGAGAGCAGAGAGAGGATCCAGTAGCGATCAGTGAAGAGGCGAGGCCAGGAGCTGAGTCTCGACCCCTGCAACCACAATTAGGTGAGTACACACACAGACGATAGAAAAGACACTGCAATGGATCAGAGAATACCTGACAGGGAGGCAACAACGAGTCATGGAACGCGACAAGGTGTCACAGAGGTCAGTCCAGGATCAGTGTTGTTTTTGGTATATGGGAATGACATGACGGAGGGGATAGACGCTGAAGTTTCTCTATTGCAGATGATGTGAACTTAATAAGGAGAATTAAATCGGATGAGGATCAGGCAGGACTACAAAGAGACCTGAGCAGGCTGCAAGCCTGGTCCAACAACTGGTTCCTCGAATTTAACCCCGCCAAAAGGAAAGTCATGAAGACTGGGGAAGGGCAAAGAAGACCACAGAGTACAGGCTAGGTGGCCAAAGACGACAAGCCTCGCTCAAGGAAAAGGATCTTGGGGTGAGTATAATACCGAGCACATCTCAGGAGTACATCAACCAGATAACTGCTGCAGCATACGGGCACCTGGCAAATTGAGAATAGAGTTCCGATACCTCAGTAAGGAATCGTTCAATACTTTGTACACCTTGTACGTCTGGCCCATACTGGAGTATGTAGCACCAGTTTGGAACCCACTCCTGGTCAAGCACGTCAAGAAATTAGAGAAAGTGTAAAGGTTTGCAACAAGACTAGTTCCAGAGCTAAGGGAAATGTCCAACGAAGAAAGGTTAAGGGAAATTGGCCTGACGACACTGGAGGACAGGAGGGTTAGGGGAGACATGATAACGACATATAAAAAACTGCAAGGAATTGACAAGGTTGACAAAGACAGGATGTTCCAGATATGGGACACAGATATAAGGGGTCACAATTGGAAGTTGAAGATTGAGATGAGACAAAGATATGTTAGGTAGTATTTCTTTAGTCATAGATTTGTCTGGAAGTGGAATAGTCTGGCAAGTGACGTAGTGGAGGCAAGAACCATAAATAGTTGTAAGACGAAGTGTGATAAAGCTCATGAAGCAGGGAGAGAGAGGACTCAGTAGGGTCAGTGAAGAGGAGGGGCCAGGAGCTATGACTCGATCCCTGCAACCACAAATAGGTGAGTACACACACACAGACACACAGAGACAGAACACATTCAGAACGACAGCAGCTGAGGGAGAGGACAAAAAAGCGAAAGGAGCTAGGAAAAGAGACAAGGAGGGAACCAGCAGAGGTCAGTCAGAGCAGAACAGAACAGCAAGGGCAAGCACACACACAACTATTCTCAGAACCATACAACCTATCACACCATCCCAACACACACTACAGTCCATACCCACAGCCTCCACCCAACACCGAGCTATAGTATGCTACCAGGTCTCCCACCCTCACAGGCCCCCCAAACCACAGTGTTGGAAAGGAAACTGAAGGTATGGTACACAAACGCTGATGGAATAACAAATAAGTGGGAGGAGTGGCATGAAAGAGTCAAAGAGGCATCACCGGACATCATAGCTCTCACAGAAACCAAGCTTACAGGTATGATAACAGATGCGATCTTTCCAACGGGATACCAAATCCTGAGGAAAGACAGAGGGAACAGGGGGGGGTGGAGGAGTGGCATTGCTGATCAAAAATCGCTGGAATTTTGATGAGCTGGAGAGAGGAGACAGCGGAGAAGAAAGTGATTACATAGCGGTAACGCTTCACTCTGGAAGTCCCAAGGTGGTAATAGCAGTGATGTATAACCCACCACAGAACAGTAGGAGGCCAAGGCAAGAGTACGACGAGAGCAATAGAGCGATGGTTGACACACTGGCTAGAGTGGCCAGAAGAGCTCATGCATGCAGGGCAAAGCTCCTGATCATGGGTGACTTTAACCACAAGGAGATCGATTGGGAGAACTTGGACCCGCATGGGGGCCAAGATACATGGAGGGCTAACATGATGGAGGTGGTACTGGAAAACTTCATGTACCAACACGTAAGGGACACTACAAGAGAGAGAGGAGAGGATGAACCAGCAAGGCTGGACTTAGTATTCACCTTGAGTAGTGCAGATATCGAGGACATCACATATGAAAGACCCCTTGGGGCCAGTGACCATGTGGTTTTAAGCTTCGAATACACAGCAGAGCTACAAGTGGAGGGAGAAGCAGGAAGGCCAGGACGAATGAAGCCAAACTACAAGAAAGGGGACTACACAGGAATGAGGAACTTCCTGAACGGGGTTCAGTGGGACAGAGAACTGGCAGGGAAGCCAGTTAATGAGATGATGGAATATGTAGCAACAAAATGCAAGGAGGCTGAGGAGAGGTTTGTACCCAAGGGTAACATGAATAATGAAAAAGCCAGGATGAGCCCATGGTTTACCCAAAGGTGCAGGGAGGCAAAAACCAAATGTGTTAGGGAATGGAAGAAATATAGAAGGCAAAGGACCCAGGAGAATAAGGAGAGCAGTCGTAGAGCCAGAAACGAATATGCACAGATAAGAAGGGAGGCCCAAAGACAATATGAAAATGACATAGCAGCGAAAGCCAAATCTGACCCGAAACTGTTGTACAGCCACATCAGGAGGAAAACAACAGTCAAGGACCAGGTAATCAGGCTAAGGAAGGAAGGAGGAGAGACAACAAGAAATGACCGTGAAGTATGTGAGGAACTCAACAAGAGATTCAAAGAAGTGTTCACAGAGGAGACAGAAGGGGCTCCAGAAAGACGGAGAGGTGGGGCACACCACCATGTGCTGGACACAGTGCACACAACCGAGGAAGAAGTGAAGAGGCTTCTGAGTGAGCTAGATACCTCAAAGGCAATGGGGACAGATAACATCTCCCCATGGGTATTGAGAGAGGGAGCAGAGGCGCTATGTGTACCCCTAACAACAATATTCAATACATCTATCGAAACAGGGAGATTGCCTGAGGCATGGAAGACAGCAAATGTAGTCCCAATCTTTAAAAAAGGAGACAGACATGAAGCATTAAACTACAGACCAGTGTCACTGACATGTATAGTATGCAAAATCATGGAGAAGATTATCAGGAGAAGAGTGGTGGAACACCTAGAAAGGAACGATCTCATCAACAGCAGCCAACATGGTTTCAGGGACGGGAAATCCTGTGTCACAAACCTACTGGAGTTCTATGACATGGTGACAGCAGTAAGACAAGAGAGAGAGGGGTGGGTGGATTGCATATTCTTGGACTGCAAGAAGGCGTTTGACACAGTTCCACACAAGAGGTTGGTGCAAAAACTGGAGGACCAAGCAGGGATAACAGGGAAGGCACTACAATGGATCAGGGAATACTTGTCAGGAAGACAGCAGCGAGTCATGGTACGTGGCGAGGTGTCAGAGTGGGCACCTGTTACCAGCGGGGTCCCACAGGGGTCAGTCCTAGGACCAGTGCTGTTTCTGGTATTTGTGAACGACATGACGGAAGGAATAGACTCTGAGGGGTCCCTGTTTGCAGATGACGTGAAGTTGATGAGAAGAATTCACTCGATCGAAGACCAGGCAGAACTACAAAGGGATCTGGACAGGCTGCAGACCTGGTCCAGCAATTGGCTCCTGGAGTTCAATCCCGCCAAGTGCAAAGTCATGAAGATTGGGGAAGGGCAAAGAAGACCGCAGAAGGGGTACAGTCTAGGGGGCCAGAGACTACAAACCTCACTCAAGGAAAAAGATCTTGGGGTGAGTATAACACCAGACACATCTCCTGAAGCGCAAATCAACCAAATAACTGCTGCAGCATATGGGCGCCTAGCAAACCTCAGAACAGCATTCCGACATCTTAATAAGGAGTCATTCAGGACCCTGTACACCGTGTACGTTAGGCCCATATTGGAGTATGCGGCACCAGTTTGGAACCCACACCTAGCCAAGCACGTAAAGAAACTAGAGAAAGTGCAAAGGTTTGCAACAAGACTAGTCCCAGAGCTAAGAGGAATGTCCTACGAGGAGAGGTTAAGGGAAATCAACCTGACGACACTGGAGGACAGGAGAGATAGGGGGGACATGATAACGACATACAAAATACTGAGAGGAATTGACAAGGTGGACAAAGACAGGATGTTCCAGAGATTGGACACAGTAACAAGGGGACACAGTTGGAAGTTGAAGACGCAGATGAATCACAGGGATGTTAGGAAGTATTTCTTCAGCCACAGAGTAGTCAGTAAGTGGAATAGTTTGGGAAGCGATGTAGTGGAGGCAGGATCCATACATAGCTTTAAGCAGAGGTACGATAAAGCTCATGGTACAGGGAGAGTGACCTAGTAGCGATCAGTGAAGAGGCGGGGCCAGGAGCTCGAACTCGACCCCCGCAACCTCAACTAGGTGAGTACACACACACACAAACATTAACGGAACTGCGGATAGCCAGGAATCGACCCTGCATCACAATGCCCAGCCCTGTGAGAACAGAACAAGGTATGCATCCCTCTTTCCACTTGACCATCAATTATCAAACACAAGGCGCTCAGTGGAACTGAGGACATACGTGGTCGTGGAGCCTCACAGACTAATTTAAACCTCATCCTGTTTGGGGTACCAGCCTTCACGAGCAGTCTGGGCACTGTGACGCAGGCTCGAATCCTGACTAGCCGCAGTTCTGTTAATGATTCCAAATCACTTGTTTCGTGATTTCATTACTTTATAAATATATATATATATATATATATATATATATATATATATATATATATATATATATATATATATATATATATATATATATATATATATATATATATATATATATATATATATGCAATAAGATCACAGTAAGCAGGTGATATCAGAATATTCAAAATAACCACTGTGAAAGGATAGTGAAATTCCAAGCGCTGTGTCCCACGAATCACTGACTACCTACCTACGTCATCATAAAAAGTTAGATGTTTTGGGCGGCAGCGAGTTGTAGTCTCGTCCTTATATACCTTCCTGTTAACCTTTTATTTTTATAGTTCTTTGATAATGTGAGAAGTCACGAAAGCGCTTGGAATTCCACTAACCTTTCACAGTGGTTGTTTTGCATATATATATATATATATATATATATATATATATATATATATATATATATATATATATATATATATATATATATATATAAAATATATATATATATATATATATAAAATATATATATATATATATATATATATATATATATATATATATATATATATATATATATATATATATATATATATATATATATGACCGTATATACATTGCGGTTACATATAAAAGATACTCTTTGGAATACATACAAAGTGTATAAGATATACATAGTTCACCTATGAACAATGAATATATGTCAGTCTGTCAGCCTTCAGGAGGCCTGTCTGTCAGCCTTCAGGATGGAATGAATTCTCCTGACTTTAACCTTTCCACTAGCAGCGTTGAAAGTATTACTGAGAGACACTGTCAAAAATTGCCAGGTAAAGTGGGGGAAACATTTCTCCACCTGAAAAGCCTCTTGGACGGAGCGAAACCTCGTTTAAAGTCTCGTGTCCGAAAGTGTGAGTGGTTGTATGTGAATTGATTCGGCCCGCGGTAGCGTGACTTTTCCTTCTTCACTAAAAGCTATGTTTCTCTCAGAAAAAAGCAACGTTTCGATCGGGATACAGCAACATTTCGCTGAGGATAGAGCAACGTTTCGCTCACTATAGAGCAACGTTTCGCTCAGGATAGAACAACGTTTCAATCAGGATAGAGCAACGTTTCGCTGAGGATAGAGCAACATTTCGCTCAGGACAGAGCAACATTTCGCTCAGGATAGAGCAACGTTTCGCTCAAGATAGAACAACGTTTCGCTAAGGGCTAAGCTTTATTAAAAACTTCGTAAAAGCTCTTCGGGCGAAAAACTGGTTCATAAGACAATCCTCTGCATACAATATCCAATACACACACAATACAATAAAACAATAAATACAATAACACAATACATACACACAATAAAGCAATACATACACGCAATAAAACAATAAATACACAGAATAAAACAATACATACACATAATAACACAGTACATACACAGAATAAAACAATATATACAATAACACAATACATACACACAATAAAACAATACATACACACAATAAAACAATACATACACACACACACACGAAATAAAACATGAAAATCCACATTTCCAACATTTACAAATGACGGAATTAAAAATACATTGTTGGAGAGAGAGAGAGAGAGAGAGAGAGAGAGAGAGAGGGAGAGAAAGAGAGAGAGAGAGAGGGAGAGAGAGAGAGAGAGAGAGAGAGAGAGAGAGAGAGAGAGAGAGAGAGAGAGAGAGAGAGAGAGAGAGAGAGAGAGAGAGAGAGAGAGAGAGAGAGAAGAGAGAGAGAGAGAGAGAGAGAGAGAGAGAGAGAGAGAGAGAGAGAGAGAGAGAGAGAGAGAGAGAGAGAGAGAGAGAGAGAGAGAGAGAGAGAGAGAGAGAGAGAGAGAGAGAGAGAGAGAGAGAGAGAGAGAGAGAGAGAGAGAGAGAGAGAGAGAGAGAGAGAGAGAGAGAGAGAGAGAGAGAGAGAGAGAGAGAGAGAGAGAGAGAGAGAGAGAGAGAGAGAGAGAGAGAGAGAGATACCGTGTGAAATGAGCTGTGAGGTGACAGACAAGGAGACTTGGCAGCCTCGGTTCATTACACAAGAAAGTGTCTGGTGACTTGGAAGATCAATCCCCACCCCTCCCCAGGTTACTGAAGCTCTTAATTCCCTCCCCAGGTTACTGAAGCTCTTAATTCCCTCCCCAGGTTACTGAAGCTCTTAATTCCCTCCCCAGGTTACTGAAGCTCTTAATTCCCTCCCCAGGTTACTGAAGCTCTTAATTCCCTCCCCAGGTTACTGAAGCTCTTAATTCCCTCCCCAGGTTACTGAAGCTCTTAATTCCCTCCCCAGGTTACTGAAGCTCTTAATTCCCTCCCCAGGTTACTGAAGCTCTTAATTCCCTCCCCAGGTTACTGAAGCTCTTAATTCCCTCCCCAGGTTAGTGAAGCTCAATTCCCTCCCCAGGTTACTGAAACCCCTAATTCCCTCCCCAGGTTACTGAAACTCTTAATTCCCTCCCCAGGTTACTGAAGCTCTTAATTCCCTCCCCAGGTTACTGAAACTCTTAATTCCCTCCCCAGGTTACTGAAGCTCTTAATTCCCTCCCCAGGTTACTGAAACTCTTAATTCCCTCCCCAGGTTACTGAAGCTCTTAATTCCCTCTCCAGGTTACTGAAACTCTTAATTCCCTCCCCAGGTTACTGAAGCTCTTAATTCCCTCCCCAGGTTACTGAAGCTCTTAATTCCCTCCCCAGGTTACTGAAGCTCTTAATTCCCTCCCCAGGTTACTGAAGCTCTTAATTCCCTCCCCAGGTTACTGAAACTCTTAATTCCCTCCCCAGGTTACTGAAGCTCTTAAGTCTCTCCCCAGGTTACTGAAGCTCTTCATTCCCTCCCCAGGTTACTGAAGCTCTTAATTCTCTCCCCAGGTTACTGAAGCTCTTCATTCCCTCCCCAGGTTACTGAAGTTCTTCATTCCTCCTTCCCATATTAATGAAGCTCTTAGTTTCCTTCCTCAAGTTACTGAAGCTCTCACATTTTTGGCTAAGCTGATTTTTTGTTTCCCAGTATGACGGCAACACTGGCAGCATCAAGACCGTGGCGGCAACACTGGTAGCATCGACACCGTGTCAGCAACACTGGCAGCATCAATACCGTGGCGGCAACACTGGCAGCATCGACACCGTGTCAGCAACACTGGCAGCATCAAGGCCGTGGCGGTCACACTGGCAGCATCAACACCGTGTCAGCAACACTGGCAGCATCAACACCGTGGCAGGAACACTGGCAGCCACACTGGCAGCTTCGACACCGTGTCAGCAACACTGGCAGCATCAATACCGTCGCGGCAACACTGGCAGCATCGACACCGTGTCAGCAACACTGGCAGCATCAAGGCCGTGGCGGTCACACTGGCAGCATCAACACCGTGTCAGCAACACTGGCAGCATCAACACCGTGGCAGGAACACTGGCAGCCACACTGGCAGCATCAACACCGTGTCATCAACACTGGCAGCATCAACACCGTGTCATCAACACTGGCAGCATCAACACCCTGGTAGAATCATTGCTTTTAAAATTTGTTTTCTTGTAACAGCTCTGGAGAGAATATTGTTCAACTGGGTTCAGTTGAACAATAATCCCTTGCTGGAGACACATTTGCTTAGGTCGCATCTCTTAAACTGCAATGTCGAATCGTATCTGGAAGCTGGAACATTCGACGGAGTTCCAGAAGGTGCAGCACTCAACGGGGTCTTGTAGATGGGACTCAACGGGGGGCTGGACGGTGGAACACTCAACTGGGTCTGGAATATGGGCATTAACGGGACTCTGGAAGGTGGAACACGCAATGAGGTCTGGAATATGAGCGTCAGAGGGGTCTGGAATGTGGAACACTCAAGGGGAACTGGAATATGAGCGTCAAAGGGGTCTGCAATGTGGAACTCAACGGAAACTGGAACATGAGCATCAACGGGTTCTGGAAGGTGGAACACTCAACGAGGTCTGGAGTATGGGCATCAACGGGGGTCTGGAAGGTGCAACACTCAATGGCGTCTGGAATATGGGCCTCAACGGGGTCTGGAAGGTGAAACACTCAGCGGGGTCCGGAATACGGGCTTCAACGGGGTTTTGGAATGTGTAACACTCAATGGGTGTCTGGAATATGGGCATCAACGGCGGTCTTTAAGGTGGAACGTTTAATGGTTCTGAAAAGAGAATATCATTGGTGTCTAGAATGATGATGAGGCCCTCAACAGCTTTGATAATGAAGGACTCCACCGGTGTCTGGAACGTGGAGTACATCAACGGCGCCTGGAACGTGAAGACCCTGAATGGTGTCTGGAACGTGAAGAACCTGAACGGTGTCTGGAACGTGAAGAACCTCAACGATGTCTGGAATGTGAAGAATCTCAACGGTGTCTGTAACGTGAATAACCTCAACGGTGTCTGGAATGTGAAGAATCTCAACGGTGTCTGGAACGTGAAGAACCTCAACGATGTCTGGAATGTGAAGAATCTCAACGGTGTCTGTAACGTGAATAACCTCAACGGTGTCTGGAATGTGAAGAATCTCAACGGTGTCTGGAACGTGAAGAACCTCAACGGTGTCTGGAATATGGACGAGGACCTAGATCGAGTTTGGAATATTTATAAGGTTCCGCGATAGAATCTAGACTGTGCAGCTAAACCTAAACGGAATTTCCAATGAGCAACGTGCCTTCAAAGGCATCCAGATTTTTGAAGGACCCCGAAATGGATATGCAATTTGCAACAGAGTCATAATGGAAGCCTCAATGTCCAGCAGAGCTCATAGGGAATACTGATCGTGGCTTCAATGGATATTGAAGTACAGAGGATGAAGGAAGTACAGGATATTGAAAAGAGTATCTGAACGAATTAAGGGATGAAACATCACAGATACAGTGAATAATACTGTGTGTTCTGAAAGATGCTACATTTATTACTTCTTCGACATTACGAACAAGAGTTTGTTCTTTGATATTACTAATGGTAATTAATTTTCGAATGGTACATTGTATTCAACAAAGTGATTCGTTGAATTCGATAATGTGACTAACTTAATGACAGGGTTAGGCTAGGTAAGGTTCGTCAGGAAACAGGATGTTTCCTGACGCGGGTCTTAGATGATGACCCGCCGTTGGAGCTTTTGGTCATCTGACCGAGGCCTTCCACTGGCTTATCCCTTCACCCCTTTAAAAAATTATGGTCACAGTTATAACCATTTTTTTGTAACATAGTGACAATTATATGACTACTTAATGACAATCATTTCAAAATAACTGTTAAATATTTAAAAATAATCACCGTTCAACAGATTATTTTCTTTACATCTAAAAACCTTGATAAAGCTTCCTTACGAGACTTCGTTTCTGCCATCTACTTGCAGACCCATTGCTTCTCCTACCATGCAAGTGTAACGACAGACTTCCTCCAGAAGTACTTCAGCTGAATTCGGAAGAGTCAATTGGCCCTGAGGTGCATCAGTTGCAGGAAGCGTGAAATTCTTTCTCTCTCTTGCATCTTGAGTGCAAAAAAAGCTGCCATGAAATACTGGAAAATCTTAGGCCATCTGATTGCAAAGTTAGAGCCAAATGGTTTCCTTGCAACAAAGGCGACGAAAAGACACGTTTTAAAACAAGGTTTAAGTTTAAGGCTTCACCGGTATAGAGCTTGATCAAGTCATTCAGTCGAGTAACCACATTCAATAGCGCAGAAATATCTAGAATATTTTCGGTGTACTAGAGACCTTCCTCACGAGCTGTTAAACTAGTTGATAGAAAGCCTTTGTATATACAGTATATGTAAAGTCATACAATAACGTATGGCTTATAAAATCTTGAAAAAGTTCTACACAGAACGTCAAGTAAAATCAGCTCTTGGTCAAGACACATTTAACAAGCGCTGCAAGAAGACCTGCAAGGAACGTCTGTTTGCAAATGTCCAACCGATAACAGAATGAATGTGAATGAGGCTCGTGAATTCTATTAAACTTAAGACGCCCTCAAGTGTAACTGGGACGATGATAGCCAGCCAGAGACCTTCCAGGACGCCACTTTGTTCCCAAACTTTAATTAGACTGTAATCCCCAAGTGGTACTAGAGGGTGTTATAGACGAGGGCCTGAGTCTCACACAGGGATGATCACGCACTTGCAATCTCCCTCAGCCGGGATAGGATTGAATTTCCACATCCTAGGATTATCCGGAAATGTAATCGAAGACTCTAGGTACGTACACCAAGAACTTTCCAAGGAGGGCAACTGGAAATTCTGGGATATTTTTGACTGACGTGAAATAGCAAGATCGAGTTTGCATGTCAAAGAAGTATTCATAACAAAAAAAATCCATCAAAGTTGTTTGTTCAGGAATTGTTTGATTTTTAAGTTTTTTTTTTTTTTGTTATTTACAAGTGTTCTCCCACCTTCGGATTTTTCGCCCCACAGGAAAAACCGATTTCCTAGACAGGGTCTAGGAAAATCTTCACCTGGGGGAGATGTAAACACTGCAAGACACACAATGTGAGACATACACACTGCAGGACACACAATGCGAGACATACACACTGCAGGACACACAATGCGAGACATACACACTGCAGGACACAATGCAATACATACACACTGCAGGACATACACACTGCAGGACACACAATGCAAGACACACACTGCAAGACATATACACTGCAGGACACACTGCAGGGCACACACTGCAGGGCACACACTGCAAGACATACACACTGCAGGACATACACACTGCAAGACATACGCACTGCAAGACATACACTGCAAGACATACACACTGCAGGACACACACTGCAAGACATACACACTGCAGGACACACTGCAAGACACACAATGCAAGATATATACACTGCAGGACACACAATGCAAGACATACACACTGCAGGACACACACTGCAAGACACACAATGCAAGACATACACACTGCAGGATACACACTGCAGGACACACAATGCAAGACATACACACTGCAGGACACACACTGCAAGACACATAATGCAAGACATACACACTACAGGACACGCAATGCAAGACATACACACTGCAGGACAAACAATGCAAGACATGCACACTGCAGGACACACACTGCAAGACACACAATGCAAGACATACACACTGCAGGGCACACAATGCAAGACATACACACTGCAGGACACACAATGCAAGACATATACACTGCAGGACACACACTGCAAGACATACAATGCAAGACATACACACTGCAGGACACACAATGCAAGACACACACTGCAAGACATACACACTGCAGGATACACAATGCAAGACACGCACTGCAAGACATACACACTGCTGGACATACACACTGCAGGACATACACACTTCAGAACATACACACTGCAAGACATACACACTGCAGGACACACACTGCAAGACATACACACTGCAGGACACACACTACAAGACATACACACTGCAAGACACACACTGCAAGGCACACACTGCAAGACATACACACTGCAGGACAAACACTGCAAGACATACACACTGCAGGACACACACTGCAAGACATACACACTGCAGGACATACTGCAAGACATACACACTGCAGAACATACGCACTGCAGGACACACACTACAAGACATACACACTGCAAGACATACACACTGCAAGACTTACATACACACTGCAAGACTTACATACACACTGCAAGACATACACACTGCAAGACATACACACTGCAAGACTTACATACACACTGCAAGACATACGCACTGCAAGACACACACTGCAAGACATACACACTGCAAGACATACACACTGCAAGACTTACATACACACTGCAAGACATACGCACTGCAAGACACACACTGCAAGACATACACACTGCAAGACATACACACTGCAAGACTTACATACACACTGCAGGACACACACTGCAAGACATACATAGTACAAGACATACACAGTACAAGACATACACAGTACAAGACATACACAGTACAAGACATACACAGTACAAGACATACACAGTACAAGACATACACAGTACAAGACATACACAGTACAAGACATACACACTGCAGGACACACACTGCAAGACATACACACTGCAGGACACACACTGCAAGACATACACACTGCAAGACATACACAGTACAAGACATACACAGTACAAGACATACACAGTACAAGACATACACAGTACAAGACATACATACTCCGAGATATATACGTCATAAAACATGCACACCACAAGATACATACACATGATATACATATCAGAAGGCATACTAGACATACACACTACAATATACACACTGCAAGACATACACAATACAAGATATACAAACTTCACGACACGTACACTACAAGACATACACACGAAAATACACAGTCAAGATACATACAACTTATTCAAGCTACCCAAGTATTTCACTGTAAAAAAAACAACTGTTTCTGTTTGTGCCACATTCACAATCTGGAGAGAGAGAGAGAGAAAGAGAGAGAGAGAGAGAGAGAGAGAGAGAGAGAGAGAGAGAGAGAGAGAGAGAGAGAGAGAGAGAGAGAGAGAGAGAGGGAGGGAGGGAGGGAGGGAGGGAGGGAGGGAGAAAACACCACTTGTCTCTCCAACACAGAAATGTATTCACTGTTTATTATCTTCCCATCCACACATACACACACACACACAGACACACACACACACACACACACACACACACACACACACACACACACACACACACACACACACACACACACACACACACACACACACACACACACACACACACACACACACACACACACACACACACACAGGAAGGAAGGAACAGACACACAGACACACACAGACACACACACACACACACACACACACACACACACACACACACACACACACACACACACACACACACACACACACACACAGACACACACACACACACAGACACACACACACACACAGACACACACACACACACACACACACACACACACACACACACAGACACACACACACACACACACACACACACACACACACACACACACACACACACACACACACACACACACACAGGAAGGAAGGAATTATGAATTATGCTAAGGTCATATCAGCCTGCCAAGGAGGACCAAGGAGTGAAAGGGAAGAACAGCTGGTTGCAGATGGAGAGGGTGATAGGTCGAATGCTGAGGCACAACCAGGCTATCAAGAGCCACTGGAAAAATCAAGGGAGAAACTGACCACATACAGGCAGGATCCAGAGTCACAGAGGGTGAGGCAATGGGAGGAAGAAAGGGCAAAATCAGTGTTTATCCATGGGCTTCAGGAGAGAGAGGAAAGGACACACACTGAAAGGCAGCAGGAAGAAAGAAAGGAGATTGAGAAAATCATCACGGAAATAGGTGAAGAGATGGACGAGATTGTAAATTTTCAGAGAATAGGGGGGTACTCGAAGGGGAGAAACCGACCAATCAAGCTGATTCTCAGGACGGAAACAGTGCGGAACAGGATCCTCCAAGAGAAACCACGATTGAAATACTCGGAAGAGTACAAGAGGGTGTTCCTAGACAGAGACAGAACAAAATCAGAACGACAGCAGCTGAGGGAGAGGACAAAAAAGCGAAAGGAGCTAGGAAAAGAGACAAGGAGGGAACCAGCAGAGGTCAGTCAGAGCAGAACAGAACAGCAAGGGCAAGCACACACACAACTATTCTCAGAACCATACAACCTATCACACCATCCCAACACACACTACAATCCATACCCACAGCCTCCACCCAACACCGAGCTATAGAATCCCACAGTATGCCACCAGGTCTCCCACGCTCACAGGCCCCCCAAACCACAGTGTTGGAAAGGAAACTGAAGGTATGGTACACAAACGCTGATGGAATAACAAATAAGTGGGAGGAGTGGCATGAAAGAGTCAAAGAAGCATCACCGGACATCATAGCTCTCACAAAAACCAAGCTTACAGGTATGATAACAGATGCCATCTTTCCAACGGGATACCAAATCCTGAGGAAAGACAGAGGGAACAGGGGGGGTGGAGGAGAGGCGTTGCTGATCAAAAATCGCTGGAATTTTGGTGAGCTGGAGAGAGGAGAAAGCGGAGAAGAAAGTGATTACATAGCGGGAACACTTCACTCTGGAGGTCCTAAGGTGGTAATAGCAGTGATGTATAACCCACCACAGAACAGCAGGAGGCCAAGGCAAGAGTACGACGAGAGCAATAGAGCGATGGTTGACACACTGGCTAGAGTGGCCAGAAGAGCTCATGCATGCAGGGCAAAGCTCCTGATCATGGGTGACTTTAACCACAAGGAGATCGATTGGGAGAACTTGGACCCACATGGGGGCCAAGATACATGGAGGGCTAAGATGATGGAGGTGGTACTGGAAAACTTCATGTGCCAACACGTAAGGGACACTACAAGAGAGAGAGGAGAGGATGAACCAGCAAGGCTGGACTTAGTATTCACGTTGAGTAGTGCAGATATCGAAGACATCACATACGAAAGACCCCTTGGGGCCAATGACCATGTGGTTTTAAGCTTCGAATACACAGTAGAGCTACAAGTGGAGGGAGAAGCAGGAAGGCCAGGACGAATGAAGCCAAACTACAAGAAAGGGGACTACACAGGAATGAGGAACTACCTGAACGGGGTTCAGTGGGACAGAGAACTGGCAGGGAAGCCAGTTAATGAGATGATGGAATATGTAGCAACAAAATGCAAGGAGGCTGAGGAGAGGTTTGTACCCAAGGGTAACAGGAATAATGAAAAAGCCAGGATGAGCCCATGGTTTACCCAAAGGTGCAGGGAGGCAAAAACCAAGTGTGCTAGGGAATGGAAGAAATATAGAAGGCAAAGGACCCAGGAGAATAAGGAGAACAGTCGTAGAGCCAGAAACGAATATGCACAGATAAGAAGGGAGGCCCAAAGACAATATGAAAATGACATAGCAGCGAAAGCCAAATCTGACCCGAAACTGTTGTACAGCCACATCAGGAGGAAAACAACAGTCAAGGACCAGGTAATCAGGCTAAGGAAGGAAGGAGGAGAAACAAAAAGAAATGACCGTGAAGTATGTGAAGAACTCAACAAGAGATTCAAAGAAGTGTTCACAGAGGAGACAGAAGGGACTCCAGAAAGACGGAGAGGTGGGGCACACCACCAAGTGCTGGACACAGTGCACACCACCGAGGAAGAAGTGAAGAGGCTTCTGAGTGAGCTAGATACCTCAAAGGCAATGGGGCCAGATAACATCTCCCCATGGGTATTGAGAGAGGGAGCAGAGGTGCTATGTGTACCCCTAACAACAATATTCAATACATCTATCGAAACAGGGAGATTGCCTGAGGCATGGAAGACAGCAAATGTAGTCCCAATCTTTAAAAAAGGAGACAGACATGAAGCATTAAACTACAGACCAGTGTCACTGACATGTATAGTATGCAAAATCATGGAGAAGATTATCAGGAGAAGAGTGGTGGAACACCTAGAAAGGAACGATCTCATCAACAGCAGCCAACATGGTTTCAGGGACGGGAAATCCTGTGTCACAAACCTACAGGAGTTCTATGACATGGTGACAGCAGTAAGACAAGAGAGAGAGGGGTGGGTGGATTGCATTTTCTTGGACTGTAAGAAGGCGTTTGACACAGTTCCACACAAGAGATTGGTGCAAAAACTGGAGGACCAAGCAGCGATAACAGGGAAGGCACTACAATGGATCAGGGAATACTTGTCAGGAAGACAGCAGCGAGTCATGGTACGTGGCGAGGTGTCAGAGTGGGCACCTGTGACCAGCGGGGTCCCACAGGGGTCAGTCCTAGGACCAGTGCTGTTTCTGATATTTGTGAACGACATGACGGAAGGAATAGACTCTGAGGTGTCCCTGTTTGCAGATGACGTGAAGTTGATGAGAAGAATTCACTCGATCGAAGACCAGGCAGAACTACAAAGGGATCTGGACAGGCTGCAGACCTGGTCCAGCAATTGGCTCCTGGAGTTCAATCCCACCAAGTGCAAAGTCATGAAGATTGGGGAAGGGCAAAGAAGACCGCAGACGGAGTACAGTCTAGGGGGCCAGAGACTACAAACCTCACTCAAGGAAAAAGATCTTGGGGTGAGTATAACACCAGGCACATCTCCTGAAGCGCACATCAACCAAATAACTGCTGCAGCATATGGGCGCCTGGCAAACCTCAGAACAGCATTCCGACATCTTAATAAGGAATCATTCAGGACCCTGTACACCGTGTACGTTAGGCCCATATTGGAGTATGCGGCACCAGTTTGGAACCCACACCTAGCCAAGCACGTGAAGAAACTAGAGAAAGTGCAAAGGTTTGCAACAAGACTAGTCCCAGAGCTAAGAGGTATGTCCTACGAGGAGAGGTTAAGGGAAATCAACCTGACGACACTGGAGGACAGGAGAGATAGGGGGGGACATGATAACGACATACAAAATACTGAGAGGAATTGACAAGGTGGACGAAGACAGGATGTTCCAGAGATTGGACACAGTAACAAGGGGACACAGTTGGAAGCTGAAGACACAGATGAATCACAGGGATGTTAGGAAGTATTTCTTCAGCCACAGAGTAGTGAGTAAGTGGAATAGTTTGGGAAGCGATGTAGTGGAGGCAGGATCCATACATAGCTTTAAGCAGAGGTATGATAAAGCTCACGGCTCAGGGAGAGTGACCTAGTAGCGATCAGTGAAGAGGCGGGGCCAGGAGCTCGGACTCGACCCCCGCAACCTCAACTAGGTGAGTACACACACACAGACACACACACAGACACACACACAGACACACACACACACACACACACACACACACACACACACACACACACACACACACACACACACACACACACACACACGCACAGACACACACACACACACACACACACACACACACACACACACACACACACACACACACACACACACACACACACACACACACACACACACACACAGACACACACACACACAGACACACACACACACACACACACACACACACACACACACACACACACACCAGTTTGGAATCCACACCTAGTCAAGCACGTCAAGAAATTAGAGAAAGTGCAAAGGTTTGCAACAAGACTAGTCCCAGAGCTACGGGGATTGTCGTACGAAGAAAGGTTGAGGGAAATCGGCCTGACGACACTGGAGGCCAGGAGGGTCAGGGGAGACATGATAACGACATATAAAATACTGCGCGGAATAGACACGGTGGACAAAGACAGGATGTTCCAGAGATGGGACACAGACACAAGAGGTCACAATTGGAAGTTGAAGACTCAGATGAATCAAAGGGATGTTAGGAAGTATTTCTTCAGTCATAGAGTAGTCAAGTCGTGGAATAGTCTAGAAAGTGACGTAGTGTTGGCGGGAACCATACATAGTTTTAAGGCGAGGTATGATAAAGCTCATGGAGCAGGGAGAGAGAGGACCTAGTAGCAATCAGTGAAGAGGCGGGGCCAGGAGCTATGACTCGACCCCTGCAACCACAAATAGGTGAGTACACACACACAGATCACTGTAACTTTCTCACATGACTTCGAGAGAGTCATTAAGACTAGGAAGGTGGGGTGGGGGGGGTCTTTAACTTTGACCAAGAAGTCTTAGAGGTCTTATTCTGACTCTTTGATGTAAAATTAAAGAAGACGATAACTCTTTCGTCTTTTCTTCCCTTCCTTCTCTCTCTCTCTATTTATCTCTCTCTCTCTCTCTCTCTCTCTCTCCCAAATTTTCCTAAGCCAAAGTTTTCCTCTCGTACAATATGCTTAATAATTTAGTTCTCTTTCAGGAAAAGTTACCTTTATGTACAGTTATATTTCAAAGTTACTTTTAAAAACCTTTCAGGAAAGGTTAACTTATGTACAGTTATATTTAGTTACATATGAAAGAGTTACTTTTTTTAATACCTTTTAGGAAAATTTACCCTTATGTACAGCTGTAATTAGTTATATCTGAGAGTACCATTTCCTTTGAAGCAGTAACCTTTAAAATAATTACCTTTAGAAAGTACAATTACCTTGAAGATAACAAACAAAACCTTGAGAGTATAAAGCGAACCTTATCAATGAATAAAAATAGATAACAGATAACGGGGACAAAAGAAAACGGTAAGCAACAGAAAAAAAGCGTAAAAAAACGGCATACAACAGAAAACGGAATGCAACAGAAAACGGAATGCAATAGGGCTAAAAAAAAAATGAGAAGAGAAACAGAAAAAGACTGAAAAAAAATTCCTCTTTGATATCCTGATTAATATTCAACAGTGAAAAGTCCACTTTTTCATATTATGAGTCTCTCTCACAAATAAACTGAATTTTGCATTTTTTCTGGTCCATGCATATACATATGCTGTATATATATATATATATATATATATATATATATATATATATATATATATATATATATATATATATATATATATATATATATATATATATATATATATATATATATGCAATAAGATCACAGTAATCAGGTGATTTCAGAATATGCAAAACAACCACTGTGAAAGAATTGAGAAATTCCAAGCGCTTTCGTGACTACTCACATTATCAAGGAACTATGGAAGTAAAGCATCCAAGGAAGGTATATAAGGGGTCTGGCCAACACCTCACTATTGGATCCCACAACAGTTAAACACCTGACGCGCGCCGACCCAACTGGACAGGTCCTTCGCACAACTCACCAACAAACTATTCTACCCAAGAAAATTTAAAAAATTATTATTTGTCCAGTGTATTATTAAATTCTTCCCAAATTCTATTAATTATAAATGGATCTAATTTATATAACCCAAAGGAAATATTCATATTATTGTCAAAACTGCTTTTTATGAAACAAGATTCAATTATATTCCTGTCGACCATGGACTTGCTTGATACTACTTTCTCAACTTTTTGAAAATCAATTGGATGGTTAAAATCTCTTACATGAATAAATAGAGCATTGGAATCTTGTCCAGTTCTAATGCTATATTTATGTTGTTTTAATCTTAGTTCGAGATTTTTACCAGTTTGACCGTAATAAACTTTATCGCAAATTTTACAAGGAATCTTATAGACACATCCATCAGCATTTTGGGGGGAATTCTTTATCAAAAGTTTTTTTTACTGTATCAAGATTTTTGAATACAACTTTAATATTAAAAGTCTTAAGAAGAGAAGGCATATCAACCAAGTTTTCATGGTAAGGGAGAACCAACATATTTTTAGTTGAATAAGGCTGGTTGTCCCTTTTTGGATTGTAAAAAGTATTTCTAGCAACTTTAAAAGATTTATCAATTACATTTCTTGGGTATTTTAAATCATTACCTATTTCATAAATTTTGGATATTTCCTCATCTATGAACTCTGGACTACAAATTCGTAAAGCTCTCAAAAACATTGATGAGAAAACAGACAGTTTGACTCTATCTTGATGCGAAGAATAATAGTGGACTGTTGTGGGATCTGATAGTGAAGTGTTGGCCAGACCCCTTACATACCTTCCTTGGATGCTTTACTTTCATAGTTCCTTGATAATGTGAGTAGTCACGAAAGCGCTTGGAATTTCTCAATTCTTTCACAGTGGTTGTTTTGCATATTCTGAAATCACCTGTTTACTGTGATCTTATTGCATATATATATATATATATATATATATATATATATATATATATATATATATATATATACATATCATACATTTAGTGGCCACTTTATTAAGTACACCTGTATACCTTTTTAATACAAATATTTCATCAGCCAATCACATGGCAGCACCTCAGTGCCTAAAATTATCCAGATATGGTTCAGAGGTTCAGTTGTTGTTCAGACTGAACATGACAATGGGGAAGAAATGTGATCTAAATGACTTTGAGAGTGTTGGTGCCAGACCGGGCGGGTTGTGTACCTCAGAAACTGTTGATCTCTTGGGATTTTCACACACAACAGTCTCTAGAGTTTACAGGGAATGGTGTGGAAAAAAACACAAAACTGGTTTAAGTTGACAGGAATGTGACAGTAACTGAAATAACCATGCATTACAACAGTGGCATGCAGAAGAGCATCTCTGAATGCACATGTCGAACCTTGAAGTGGATGGGTTACAGCAACAGAAGACCAAACTGGGTTCTACTTCTGTCAGCTAAGAATAAGAAACTGAGGCTGCAGTGGGCACAGGCTCATCAAAACTAGACAGCTGAAGACAGGAAAAAAATAGTGACTGGTCTAACGAATAGCGATTTCTGCTTCGACATGCACATTGTTGTATCAGAATTTGGCGTAAACGTTTGCTATGTGATAGAACGGGAGATTCACAGCATGAATGTGCAGCCGACATATCTGCAGCAACTGTGTGATGCTATCATGTCAACTTGGACGAAGATCTCAGAGGAATGTTTCCAGCACCTTGTTGAATCCATGACACCAAGAATTCAGGCTCTTCTGGGGGCGAAGAGAAACCCTACATAGTACTAGAATGGTGTGCCTAATAAAGTGGCCAGTGAGTGCGTGTGATCTAGACACACACACACACACATTCTTCAGTCATAGAGTCGTCAGGAAGTGGAATAGCCTAGCAAGTGAAGTAGTGGAGGCAGGAACCATACATAGTTTTAAGAAGAGGTATGACAAAGCTCAGGAAGCAGAGAGAGAGAGAGAGAGGACCTAGTAGCGATCAGTGAAGCGGCGGGGCCAGGAGCTGAGTCTCGACCCCTGCAACCACAATTAGGTGAGTACACACACACACACATACACACGGCAAATCTTGTATCACAAACCTCCTGGAGTTTTATGACAAGGTAACAGAAGTAAGACACGAGAGAGAGGGGTGGGTAGATTGCGTTTTCCTAGTCTGCAGGAAGGCCTTTGACACAGTTCCTCACAAGAGATTAGTGCAGAAGCTGGAGGATCAGGCGCATGTAAAAGGGAGGGCACTGCAATGGATAAGGGAATACCTGACAGGGAGGCAGCAACGAGTCATGGTACGTGAAGAGGTATCACAGTGGGCGCATGTTACGAGCGGGGTCCCACAGGGGTTAGTTCTAGGACCAGTGCTATTTTTGATATATGTGAACGACATGATGGAAGGAATAAACTCTGAAGTGTCCCTGTTCGCAGATGACGTGAAGTTGACGAGAAGAATTAAATCGGACGAGGATGAGGCAGGACTGCAAAGAGACCTGGACAGGCTGGACATGTGGTCCAGTAACTGGCTTCTCGAATTCAATCCAGCCAAATGCAAAGTCATGAAGATTGGGGAGGCGCAAAGAAGACCGCAGACAGAGTATAGGCTAGGTGGACAAAGACTACAGACCTCACTCAGGGAGAAAGACCTTGGGGTGACCATAACACCGAGCACATCACCGGAGGCACACATCAAACAAATAACCGCTGCAGCATACGGGCGCCTGGCAAACCTGAGAATAGCGTTCCGATACCTTAATAAGGAATCATTCAAGACACTGTACACTGTGTATGTTAGGCCCATACTGGAGTATGCAGCACCAGTCTGGAACCCACACCTGGTCAAGCACGTCAAGAAGTTAGAGAAAGTACAAAGGTTTGCAACAAGGCTAGTCCCAGAGCTCAAGGGAATGTCGTACGAGGAAAGGTTAAGGGAAATCGGACTGACGACACTGGAGGACAGAAGGGTCAGGGGAGACATGATTACGACATACAAGATACTGCGGGGAATAGACAAGGTGGACAGAGATAGGATGTTCCAGAGAGGGGACACAGGGACAAGGGGTCACAACTGGAAGCTGAAGACTCAGACGAGTCACAGGGACGTTAGGAAGTATTTCTTCAGTCATAGAGTTGTCAGCAAGTGGAATAGCCTAGCAAGTGAAGTAGTGGAGGCAGGAACCATACATAGTTTTAAGAAGAGGTATGACAAAGCTCAGGAAGCAGAGAGAGAGAGGACCCAGTAGCGATCAGTGAAGAGGCGGGGATAGGAGCTGAGTCTCGACCCCTGCAACCACAAATAGGTGAGTACAAATAGGTGAGTACACACACACACACACACACACACACACACACACACACACACAACACACACACAACACACACATACACACACACACACACACACACACAACACACACACACAACACACACACACACACACACACACACACACACACAACACACACACACACAACACACACACACACACACACACACAACACACACACACACACACACACAACACACACACACACACACACAACACACACACACACACACACACACACACACACACACACACACACACACAACACAGACACACACACACACACACACACACACACACATACACACACACACAATGTGTCGTACAAGTTTTCCCGGAGTGAAGGCAACTTTTATGAAGGAGTTTATCTCAAGGTTTACAACACTACTTACAACACAGTTTATGGCACGGCTTACATCACAGTTTACAAGATTTACATCACAGTTTACAAGGTTTACATCACTGTTTACAGAACAGTTTACAAGGTTTACAGACGAGTTTACAACCAATTTTGCAACAGTTTGCAACACAATTTACAGCACCGTTTATAATCTAATTTACAGCAGTTCGCGATACAGTTGACATCTTTTATAACAGTCTACCGTTTACAGCCCAGTTTACACCACCCTTTACAGCCCAGTTTACACCACCGTTTACAGCCCAGTTTACACCACCCTTTACAGCCCAGTTTACACCACCTTTTACAGCCCAGTTTACACCACCGTTTACAGCCCAGTTTACACCACCGTTTACAGCCCAGTTTACACCACCGTTTACAGCCCAGTTTACACCACCGTTTACAGCCCAGTTTACACCACCGTTTACAGCCCAGTTTACACCACCGTTTACAGCCCAGTTTACACCACCGTTTACAGCCCAGTTTTCACCACCGTTTACAGCCCAGTTTACACCACCGTTTACAGCCCAGTTTACACCACCGTTTACAGCCCAGTTTACACCACCGTTTACAGCCCAGTTTACACCACCGTTTACAGCCCAGTTTACACCACCGTTTACAGCCCAGTTTTCACCACCGTTTACAGCCCAGTTTACACCACCGTTTACAGCCCAGTTTACACCACCGTTTACAGCCCAGTTTTCACCACCGTTTACAGCCCAGTTTACACCACCGTTTACAGCCCAGTTTACACCACCCTTTACAGCCCAGTTTACACCACCTTTTACAGCCCAGTTTACACCACCGTTTACAGCCCAGTTTACACCACCGTTTACAGCCCAGTTTACACCACCGTTTACAGCCCAGTTTACACCACCGTTTACAGCCCAGTTTACACCACCGTTTACAGCCCAGTTTACACCACCGTTTACAGCCCAGTTTTCACCACCGTTTACAGCCCAGTTTACACCACCGTTTACAGCCCAGTTTACACCACCGTTTACAGCCCAGTTTACACCACCGTTTACAGCCCAGTTTACACCACCGTTTACAGCCCAGTTTACACCACCGTTTACAGCCCAGTTTTCACCACCGTTTACAGCCCAGTTTACACCACCGTTTACAGCCCAGTTTACACCACCGTTTACAGCCCAGTTTTCACCACCGTTTACAGCCCAGTTTACACCACCGTTTACAGCCCAGTTTACACCACCCTTTACAGCCCAGTTTACACCACCTTTTACAGCCCAGTTTACACCACCGTTTACAGCCCAGTTTACACCACCGTTTACAGCCCAGTTTACACCACCGTTTACAGCCCAGTTTACACCACCGTTTGCAGCCCAGTTTACACCACCGTTTACAGCCCAGTTTACACCACCGTTTACAGCCCAGTTTACACCATCGTTTACAGCCCAGTTTACACCACCGTTTACAGCCCAGTTTACACCAACGTCTACAGCCCAGTTTACACCACCGTTTACAGCCCAGTTTACACCAACGTCTACAGCCCAGTTTACACCACCGTTTACTGCCCAGTTTACACCACAGTTTACAGCCCAGTTTACACCAACGTCTACAGCCCAGTTTACACCACAGTTTACAGCCCAGTTTACACCACCGTTTGCAGCCCAGTTTACACCACCGTTTACAGCCCAGTTTACACCACAGTTTACAGCCGGCTTGCGATACTTTACAACACCGTTTATAACGAAGTTTACATCATATTACAGCCCTGGATCAGGATCAAGAGCGCCAACACTTCAAGACACCTGACATCAATCACACATGTTGACACCCGAGATCCTCAACAACATAAGATTTGACGCCATTCACAAGAGGTCAAGTCAGAGGTCATGTCAACCTGCTCACGAGGTCAGGTCATAATGCTGAAGGAATTAGGTCACTATGTTTGATATGCGGCAAACTCGTGGGGGCAGGGCCGAGTCATTCAGTTCAGGGAATGACAAAAGACTTCAGAATCTCACAAAAGCCTTCAAAAACCTGGTTAAAGCCTCCAGAACTGTGTACCGTGGTTGTCAGTCCCATCCTCGAGTCACCAGCACCAGTGTGGAGCCCAAGTATAGTACTTCCTTTCTACCAAGTTTTTTGAAGTTTGAAGGAGGGTTGTGTAGTATACCTGGAGGGAGTTTCGGGGGTCAACGCCCCCGCGGCCCGGTCCATGACCAGGCTCGCAGTCTGAGTGGCTAAAGGAACTAAACCTGACCACACTGAAAGAATATTTATTATATTTATAGGAATAACAAAACCAGTATTGATCACTTAGCCCGAAGAGTTGTGGAGGTTGATCCTCCGTCCAGTAATTGATAGGGCTTTAGGAAGTACTTTTACAAAGAAAGTGAATTGGATATGGATATGGAGGAGAGTCTACACAGTTTAAAGAGTGGGTATGACAGTGGTCAAGACACCAGAAGTTTTCCAAGCTCAAGACGCGGAGCCATGAATCGAACCCCGAGAGGAGACATCGGTGAGTGCACACACACACACACACACACACAGAGTGGGCACCTGTGACGAGTGGTGTTCCACAGGGGTCAGTCCTAGGACCGGTTCTGTTTCTGGTATTTGTGAACGACATGACGGAAGGAATAGACTCCGAAGTGTCCCTGCTTGCAGATGATGTTGATGAGTTGATGAGAAGACTTCAATCGGACGAGGACCAGGCAGAGCTATAAAGGGATCTGGACAGGCTGCAGACCTGGTCCAGAAATTGGCTCCTGGAGCTCAACCCCACCAAGTGCAGAGTCATGAAGACTGGGGAAGAGCAAAGAAGACCGCACACGGAATACAGTCTAGATGGCCAGAGACTACAAACCTCCCTCAAGGAAAAAGATCTTGGGATGAGTATAACACCAGGCACATCTCCTGAGGCGCACATCAACGAAATAACTGCTGCAGCATATGGGCGCCTAGCAAACCTAAGAACAGCATTCCGCCATCATAATAAGGAATCATTCAGGACCCTGTACACCGTGTACGTTAGGCCCATATTGGAGTATGCGGCACCAGTTTGGAACCCACACCTAGCCAAGCACGTAAAAAAATTAGAGAAAGTGCAAAGGTTTGCAACAAGACTAGTCCCAGAGCTGAGAGGTATGTCCTAAGAGGAGAGGTTAAGGGAAATCAACCTGACGACACTGGAGGACAGGAGAGATAGGGGGGACATGATAACGACATACAAAATACTGAGAGGAATTGACAAGGTGGACAAAGACAGGATGTTCCAGAGATTGGACACAGTAACAAGGGGACACAGTTGGAAGCTGAAGACACAGATGAATCACAGGGATGTTAGGAAGTATTTCTTCAGCCACAGAGTAGTCAGTAAGTGGAATAGTTTGGGAAGCGATGTAGTGGAGGCAGGATCCATACATAGCTTTAAGCAGAGGTATGATAAAGCTCACGGCTCAGGGAGAGTGACCTAGTAGCGATCAGTGAAGAGGCGGGGCCAGGAGCTCGGACTCGACCCCCGCAACCTCAACTAGGTGAGTACACACACACAGACACACACACAGACAGACAGACAGACACACACACACACACACACACACACACACACACACACACACACACACACACACACACACACACACACACACACACACACACACACACACACACACACACACACACACACACACACACACACACACAATAGCAATAGCTTCGGCTCACTTAATACAATTGAATAAATCATACAAAATAAATTTGTTATATACACAACAAAATACTTTTTCATTATATATCAAATTCTCCAACAGTGACTCTCAATCATTGAAAAAATTGTAATACGTGAGGATGACTGAACTAAATTGTCAGTGTTGGATGTGCAGGTGTGTGCTGCTACATGTGGATGTGCAGGTGTGTGCTGCTACATGTGGATGTGCAGGTGTGTGGTGCTACATGTGGATGTGCAGGTGTGTGGTGCTACATGTGGATGTGCAGGTGTGTGGTGCTACATGTGGATGTGCAGGTGTGTGCTGCTACATGTGGATGTGCAGGTGTGTGGTGCTACATGTGGATGTGCAGGTGTGTGCTGCTACATGTGGATGTGCAGGTGTGTGCTGCTACATGTGGATGTGCAGGTGTGTGCTGCTACATGTGGATGTGCAGGTGTGTGCTGCTACATGTGGATGTGCAGGTGTGTGCTGCTACATGTGGATGTGCAGGTGTGTGCTGCTACATGTGGATGTGCAGGTGTGTGCTGCTACATGTGGATGTGCAGGTGTGTGGTGCTACATGTGGATGTGCAGGTGTGTGCTGCTACATGTGGATGTGCAGGTGTGTGGTGGATGCTACATGTGGATGTGCAGGTGTGTGGTGCTACATGTGGATGTGCAGGTGTGTGGTGCTACATGTGGATGTGCAGGTGTGTGCTGCTACATGTGGATGTGCAGGTGTGTGGTGCTACATGTGGATGTGCAGGTGTGTGGTGCTACATGTGGATGTGCAGGTGTGTGGTGGATGTGCAGGTGTGTGGTGCTACATGTGGATGTGCAGGTGTGTGGTGCTACATGTGCAAGTGTGTGGTGCTACATGTGGATGTGCAGGTGTGTGGTGCTACATGTGGATGTGCAGGTGTGTGGTGCTACATGTGGATGTGCAGGTGTGTGGTGCTACATGTGGATGTGCAGGTGTGTGGTGCTACATGTGGATGTGCAAGTGTGTGATGCTACATGTGGATGTGCAGGTGTGTGGTGCTACATGTGGATGTGCAAGTGTGTGGTGCTACATGTGGATGTGCAAGTGTGTGGTGCTACATGTGGATGTGCAGGTGTGTGATGCTGCATGTGGATGTGCAGGTGTGTGATGCTGCATGTGGATGTGCAGGTGTGTGGTGCTACATGTGGATGTGCAGGTGTGTGATGCTGCATGTGGATGTGCAGGTGTGTGGTGCTACATGTGGATGTGCAGGTGTGTGGTGCTACATGTGGATGTGCAGGTGTGTGGTGCTACATGTGGATGTGCAGGTGTGTGTGTGTGGTGCTACAGGTGTGTGATGCTGTGCAGGTGTGTGGTGCTACATGTGGATGTGCAGGTGTGTGCTGCTACATGTGGATGTGCAGGTGTGTGGTGCTACATGTGGATGTGCAGGTGTGTGGTGCTACATGTGGATGTGCAGGTGTGTGGTGCTACATGTGGATGTGCAGGTGTGTGGTGCTACATGTGGATGTGCAGGTGTGTGGTGCTACATGTGGATGTGCAGGTGTGTGGTGCTACATGTGGATGTGCAGGTGTGTGGTGCTACATGTTGGATGTGCATGGTGTGGTGCTACATGTGGATGTGCAGGTGTGTGGTGCTACATGGTGGATGTGCAGGTGTGTGGTGCTACATTTGGATGTGCAGGTGTGTGGATATACATAGTGGATGTGCAGGTGTGTTGTGTTACATGGTGTATGTGCAGGTGTGTGGTGCTACATGTGCAGGTGTGTGGTGCTACATGTGGATGTGCAGGTGTGTGGTGCTACATGTGGATGTGCAGGTGTGTGGTGCTACATGGTGGATGTGCAGGTGTGTGGTGCTACATTTGGATGTGCAGGTGTGCATATACATAGTGGATGTGCAGGTGTGTGGATATACATAGTGGATGTGCAGGTGTGTGGTGCTACATGTGGATGTGCAAGTGTGTGGTGCTACATGTGGATGTGCAGGTGTGTGGTGCTACATGTGGATGTGCAGGTGTGTGGTGCTACATGTGGATGTGCAGGTGTGTGGTGCTACATGTGGATGTGCAGGTGTGTGGTGCTACATGTGGATGTGCAGGTGTGTGGTGCTACATGTGGATGTGCAGGTGTGTGGTGCTACATGTGGATGTGCAGGTGTGTGGTGCTACATGTGGATGTGCAGGTGTGTGGTGCTACATGTGGATGTGCAGGTGTGTGGTGCTACATGTGGATGTGCAGGTGTGTGGTGCTACATGTGGATGTGCAGGTGTGTGGTGCTACATGTGGATGTGCAGGTGTGTGGTGCTACATGTGGATGTGCAGGTGTGTGGTGCTACATGTGGATGTGCAGGTGTGTGGTGCTACATGTGGATGTGCAGGTGTGTGGTGCTACATGTGGATGTGCAGGTGTGTGGTGCTACATGTGGATGTGCAGGTGTGTGGTGCTACATGTGGATGTGCAGGTGTGTGGTGCTACATGTGGATGTGCAGGTGTGTGGTGCTACATGTGGATGTGCAGGTGTGTGGTGCTACATGTGGATGTGCAGGTGTGTGGTGCTACATGTTGGATGTGCAGGTGTGTGGTGCTACATGTTGGATGTGCAGGTGTGTGGTGCTACATGTGGATGTGCAGGTGTGTGGTGCTACATGTTGGATGTGCAGGTGTGTGGTGCTACATGTGGATGTGCAGGTGTGTGGTGCTACATGTTGGATGTGCAGGTGTGTGGTGCTACATGTGGATGTGCAGGTGTGTGGTGCTACATGTGGATGTGCAGGTGTGTGGTGCTACATGTTGGATGTGCAGGTGTGTGGTGCTACATGTTGGATGTGCAGGTGTGTGGTGCTACATGTGGATGTGCAGGTGTGTGGTGCTACATGTGGAAGTGCAGGTGTGTGGTGCTACATGGTGGATGTGCAGGTGTGTGGTGCTACATGTGCAGGTGTGTGGTGCTACATGTGGATGTGCAGGTGTGTGGTGCTACATGTTGGATGTGCAGGTGTGTGGTGCTACATGTGGATGTGCAGGTGTGTGGTGCTACATGTTGGATGTGCAGGTGTGTGGTGCTACATGTTGGATGTGCAGGTGTGTGGTGCTACATGTTGTGCAGGTGTGTGGTGCTACATGGTGTGTGTTGTGCTACATTTGGATGTGCAGGTGTGTGGTGCTACATGTGGATGTGCAGGTGTGTGGTGCTACATGTTGGATGTGCAGGTGTGTGGTGCTACATGTGGATGTGTAGGTGTGTGGTGCTACATGTGGATGTGCAGGTGTGTGGTGCTACATGTGGATGTGCAGGTGTGTTGTGCTACATGTTGGATGTGCAGGTGTGTGATGCTGTATGTTGGATGTGCAGGTGTGTGATGCTGCATGTGGATGTGCAGGTGTGTGATGCTGCATGTTGGATGTGCAGGTGTGTGATGCTGCATGTGGATGTGCAGGTGTGTGATGCTGCATGTGGATGTGCAGGTGTGTGGTGCTACATGTGGATGTGCAGGTGTGTGGTGCTACATGTGGATGTGCAGGTGTGTGGTGCTACATGTGGATGTGCAGGTGTGTGGTGCTACATGTGGATGTGCAGGTGTGTGGTGCTACATGTTGGTGCAGGTGTGCTACATGTTGGATGTGCAGGTGTGTGCTACATGTAGGATGTGCAGGTGTGTGGTGCTACATGTGGATGTGCAGGTGTGTGGTGCTACATGGTGGATGTGCAGGTGTGTGGTGCTACATGTGGATGTGCAGGTGTGTGGTGCTACATGTGGATGTGCAGGTGGTGCTACATGTGGATGTGCACGTGTGTTGTGCTACATGTGGATGTGCAGGTGTGTGGTGCTACATGTGGATGTGCAGGTGTGTGGTGCTACATGTGGATGTGCAGGTGTGTGGTGCTACATGTGGATGTGCACGTGTGTGCTACATGCTACATGTGGATGTGCAGGTGTGTGCTGCAACATGTTGGAGGTGCAGGTGTGTGGTGCTACATGTGGATGTGCAGGTGTGTGGTGCTACATGTGGATGTGCAGGTGTGTGGTGCTAGTGTGTGCACGTGTGTGCTACATGGATGTGCAGGTGTGTGGTGCTACATGTTGATGTGCAGGTGTGTGGTGCTACATGTGGATGTGCAGGTGTGTGGTGGTACATGTTGATGTGCAGGTGTGTGGTGGTACATGTTGATGTGCAGGTGTGTGGTGGTACATGTTGATGTGCAGGTGTGTGGTGCTACATGTTGATGTGCAGGTGTGTGGTGGTACATGTTGATGTGCAGGTGTGTGGTGGTACATGTTGATGTGCAGGTGTGTGGTGCTACATGTGTGTGTGGTGGTACATGTTGATGTGCAGGTGTGTGGTGCTACATGTGGATGTGCAGGTGTGTGGTGGTACATGTTGTGTGTGTGGTGGTACTACATGTGTGGTGCTACATGTTGATGTGCAGGTGTGTGCTGCTACATGTTGATGTGCAGGTGTGTTGTGCTACATGTTGATGTGCAGGTGTGTGTGGTGGTACATGTTGATGTAAAGGTGTATGTTGCTACATGCTGGATGTGCAGGTGTGTGTTTCTACATGTTGATGAGCAGGTGTGTGCTGCTACATGCTGGATGTGCAGGTGTGTAATGCCACATGATGTGCAGGTGTGTGCTGCCAAATGTTGATGTGCAGGTATGTGGACATGTGATGTGCACTTGTGTGGTGTGTTGATGTGCTACATGTGGATGATGTGCAGGTGTGTGTGTGGTGGTGTTGATGTAAAGGTGTGTGGTGGTACATGTTGATGTGCAGGTGTGTGGTGGTACATGTTGATGTAACATGTGGATGTGTAGGTGTGTGATGCTACATGTGGATGTGCAGGTGTGTGGTGCTACATGTGGATGTGCAGTGGATGTGCAGGTGTGTGGTGCTACATGTGGATGTGCAGGTTGTTGATGTGCTACATGTGTGTGGTGGTACATGTTGATGTGCATGTGTGTGGTGGTACATGTTGAGTTGATGTGCAGGTGTGTGTTGCAGGTGTGTGCTGCTACATGCTGGATGTGCAGGTGTGTAATGCCACATGATGTGCAGGTGTGTGCTGCCAAATGTTGATGTGCAGGTATGTGGTGCTATATTTTGGATGTGCAGGTGTGTGCTGCCACATGTTGATGTGCAGGTGTGTGTGGTAGCACATATTTGATGTGTAGGTGTGTCGTGCCAAATGTTACATGTACAGGTGTGTGTGGTGCTACTTGTTGATGCACAGGTGTGTGGCCACTTAAAAAAACCTAGCTGAACCTAACTTAAACCTAGCTTAACCAGTAAAACCTAACTAAACAGAACACCAAAAACATATGCGCCAATTCGTTCACAAACACATGTACTAATAACAAAGGTTCAGTGTTCTAGTGAACAACAGAACGAACGTCCACCTCAACAGGTGCCGCCAGCGGTCATTAGGAGCCGGACCTAATGGCTAGGGCCTCCCGACGCCATGTAAATTAGCCAATCACTGTCACGGTTAATCAGGAAACAGCCCCAGGCAGTTCCTGATGGGTTAATCTTTGCCCAACAGGACTTGATTTCCCCCGCCAATCAGGGTTTTGTGGACAGGAAGTGCTGAAGACGAGTTTGGCTTTAATGTAAAGGTTCGAAATGTCGCTCTGATGTTCGAAACGTTGGCCTTAATGAAGGCTCGAAACATGGCTTTGAAGTTCCAAACGTTGACTTTAATAAAGGTTCGAAATGTTGTCTTTAATGAAGGTTCGAAATGTCGATTTGAAGTTCGAAACGTTGGCTTTAATAAAGGTTCGAAATGTCGCTTTGAAGTTCGAAAAGTTGGCTTTAACAAAGGTTCGAAACGTTGACTTTAATGAATGTAGGAAACGTCGCTTTGAAGTTCGAAACGTTGGCTTAGGTTTAAAACGTCGCTTTACTGTTCGAAACGTTGGCTATAATAAAGATTAGAAACGTGACTTTGAGGTTCGAAACGCTGACTTTAATAAATGTTCGAAACATCGCTTTGAAGCTCGAAACGTTAGTTCTAATAAAGGATCGAAACGCCGCTTTATAGTTTGAAACACTGGCTTACCTGGAGTATACCTGGAGGGGGTTTCGGGGGTCAACGCCCCCGCGGCCCGGTCTGAGACCAGGCCTCAGCTTTAATAAAAGTTCGAAACGTAGCTTTGAGTATCGAAACGCTGGCTTTAATAAAGGTTCGAAACGTAGCTTTGAATATCGAAACGCTGGCTTTAATAAAGGTTGGAAACGTTGGCTTTAATAAAGGCTCGAGACGTCGCGCTGCAGTTCGAAACGTTACTTTTAATATAGATTCGAAACGTTGCCTTTATTATAAGTTCGAAACGTCGCTTTATAGTTTGAAACGTTCTCATTCAATAAAGATTCGAAATATTGGCTTTAATGAAGGTTCGACACGTCTTTAATAGAAAAATTCGAAACGTGCAGGAACTCTGCCTTCCAACATTCAAACTAGCTATTGTACTCACTATATAACTTATCTACATCTACCATCATCTACCCCACCGTTCATTAACTTCTACAGTAATATTATGCCTGCCATTACAACCTTGTCAATTATCAAAATACCTTTGTGTAACAGTCACAACGGTTAGAAGAAATTTTAGAGAGCTTAGGAAGGCTGTGAGCTTGGTGATGCTGAATCATCAGCACCACGGTTCAAGTCCTCGTCCTCCCTGTTGCTTCACGAAAAATCGTTCGTTTTACGACTTGTCTGGAGTTTACACCCAAAATTCGTTCTATAAATGCGTGGGAGCGGAAACTCAAGCTCATTCCTCAACCAGAGCTTTAGCGTAGATGTTAAAGATTGATGGTTAGAGGGGGGAGAGGAAGGGAGAAGTGATCGATAAAGATTAGAGAGAGGGAGAAAAAAATATTTGAGACGAATAGTGTCATAGTGTACAGTGCCACATTTTTCTCTCTCTCAAAACTGTCATCTAGTTTAGCTTAGTAGACAGGTATTATACCACAAGACGGGCAAACCACCACATCCTCTTTTCAAGGACGTCATTTAAGTCTTACGTTCGAACAGACATTTCTCACCAGACTGGCATTTCGAACATGTTTTCACAACAGAGGAATAAAGCTTTGTCGTCAAAAAAAGCTGAGTAATAAAGCTTCCATGACGGTGAACGGGGACACGGCAACTTTACAAGCTTTATATAGACTATCGGCTACACGAGGGTTATCAATACTGCATGTCACATGTACACCACCAGTCACGTATTTTACATCTTAGTGTATATACACAGGTACTACACACCTGTGTATATACGCAATGTTAGACACACCTCTCAGTGTATATACATGTTAGACACCTCACAGTGTATATATACATGTTAGACACAGCTCTCAGTGTATATACATGTTAGACACCTCTCAGTGTATATACTCACCTTAGACACCTCACAGTGTATATACATGTTAGACACCTCACAGTGTATATACTCACCTTAGACACCTCACAGTGTATATACTCACCTTAGACACCTCACAGTGTATATACATGTTAGACACCTCTCAGTGTATATACTCACCTTAGACACCTCACAGTGTATATACATGTTAGACACCTCTCAGTGTATATACTCACCTTAGACACCTCACAGTGTATATACATGTTAGACACCTCTCAGTGTATATACTCACCTTAGACACCTCACAGTGTATATACATGTTAGACACCTCTCAGTGTATATACTCACCTTAGACACCTCACAGTGTATATACATGTTAGACACCTCACAGTGTATATACTTACCTTAGACACCTCACAGTGTATATACATGTTAGACACCTCACAGTGTATATACTCACCTTAGACACCTCACAGTGTATATACATGTTAGACACCTCACAGTGTATATATACATGTTAGACACACCTCACAGTGTATATACTCACCTTAGACACCTCACAGTGTATATACATGTTAGACACCTCTCAGTGTATATACTCACCTTAGACACCTCACAGTGTATATACATGTTAGACACCTCACAGTGTATATACATGTTAGACACCTCACAGTGTATATACATGTTAGACACCTCACAGTGTATATATATACATGTTAGACACATCTCTCAGTGTATATACATGTTAGACACCTCACAGTGTATATACTCACCTTAGACACCTCACAGTGTATATATACATGTTAGACACATCTCTCAGTGTATAAACACACCGGCTATAAATACCTCTCAGTGTGCATAAACTGTTTACAATCCAATAATTAAATACAGTAATATCAACCAATCACTTGCTATCACCGTAATCATACCCCCATAACACCACATATACCATATTTTAAGCGATATTACTAAATCGCTTTAGAGACCAGTGGGACAGTTTTTGTGTACGAAAAGCGGCTCCGGGGGAAGGGAAACTTTGAGGTGAGCATATCTATCTGAAACTACACAGACAGACAGTTCAATTCCCCGTCCAGAGGCCTGGAAAACGAGCAGCTGGAAAGTTATGGCAGATTAGTTCCAGAGACAGCCACGGGAGACAGATCCGGCAGCACCTTGCAGGGATAAAGTTCACGTGAAGTGTTTGATGTATCATGGTGTTGTTACAGCGTTTGTTGTTATAGTAACTAGTTATATTTATTATTATTGAACAAAAGACACAATACATTTACTTGTAAACGGTCCAAGTCGGACCGAAACGTCGTCATAAGCTACTCTCTCTTCTGTGTGGATTATCTGTCTATTAATAACAGTAGTTGTAATATTATTATTATTATTATTATATCATTATTATTATTTACATATGTGGCAGTGTAAATAATGTGCGCGTTGACTTGTTAGGTTAGTACCCATTAGATCTGTTCAGTGAATGGACAGGTGACCACGACGTATCACGTAGGAAATATAATCTTCACATCTCAGTTAAGACACTGGTGGGGGAGTGTGAGCCATCTATATGTTGCAACAGTCTGCATGTTGATCATACGAATGTTGCAACAGTCTGCATGTTGATCATACGAATGTTGCAACAGTCTGCATGTTGATCATACGAATGTTGCAACAGTCTGCATGTTGATCATACGAATGTTGCAACAGTCTGCATGTTGATCATACGAATGTTGCAACAGTCTGCATGTTGATCATACGAATGTTGCAACAGTCTGCATGTTGATCATACGAATGTTGCAACAACCTGCATGTTGATCATACGAATGTTGCAACAGTCTGCATGTTGATCATACGAATGTTGCAACAGTCTGCATGTTGATCATACGAATGTTGCAACAGTCTGCATGTTGATCATACGAATGTTGCAACAGCCTGCATGTTGATCATACGAATGTTGCAACAGTCTGCATGTTGATCATACGAATGTTGCAACAGTCTGCATGTTGATCATACGAATGTTGCAACAGCCTGCATGTTGATCATACGAATGTTGCAACAGCTTGCATGTTGATCATACGAATGTTGCAACAGCTTGCATGTTGATCATACGAATGTTGCAACAGCTTGCATGCTGATCATACGAATGTTGCAACAGCCTGCATTTGATCATACGAATGTTGCACAGAGAAACTCACATTTACAAACATTAACGCCATCCATTGTCCTTAAGACTCTCCCGAAGTCATCAACTTCCTCTTAAAGGGGAATCAACACTCTTAAAGACTCTCCTGAAGTCACCAACTTCCTCTTAAAGGGGAATCAACACTCTTAAAGACTCTCCTGAAGTCACCAACTTCCTCTTAAAGGGGAATCAACACTCTTAAAGACTCTCCTGAAGTCACCAACTTCCTCTTAAAGGGGAATCAACACTCTTAAAGACTCTCCTGAAGTCACCAACTTCCTCTTAAAGGGGAATCAACACTCTTAAAGACTCTCCTGAAGTCACCAACTTTCACAACACAAGCTTTACAAAGTTCAAAGTACAGCTGAGCTGAAGACAAGATAACACTTGAGGTTCAAGTTACAAGTTGTAACTTGTACAAGACACGGGTGTACTGATCAAAACATTTAACGGGAAAACGTTTCGTCCCCCCCCCCTCTTCCCCGAGTAGCTTCTTTCTCCCTGTAAGGATCACACAGCGCCTTAATAACAGGAGAGCAGCTCAATATCCTAGGATCAAGAGCCTTTTTGAAAGCACCAAAGAAAACTTGCACCCAGCCAGGGGAAACTAAAGAAAACGCCGAGTCTCACCTACGATCTATCGCAGCTGAGGGAAGTCCTTCCCAGACTCAGGAAAACCTAATTGCCCATTATTACTAATTGCCCATTTGCCTTCGAGGTCAATGTCTTTTACTAACTGGTCATTTTCATTCGAGGTCAATAGTGCCAATTAAGAACTTGAGGGTGGGTAAGATAGTTTTAATGACCTCTCACCCTAACACCCCTTTAAGGAGGTAGTTGAGAAGGTGGAAGGGTGGAAAGAGAGCCTTCTGTTTTACTATCCTTGACTCAAACACCAAATAATGCATGACAGATAGTAGATAGTACACAAATAGCTCTCGCATAGGAGAGAGGAGCTTACGACGATGTTTCAGTCCGACTTGGACCGAAACGTCGCCGTAAGCTCCTCTCCCATGTGCGGGTTATGTGTGTATTGTTCCTGTCACGGTATTGTGCTGCTTTGTTCTTCACATAGACAGGACCTCTCGGTAGACAGCTTCAGTGTGGACTCTCAAGGTATCTTCAGTGTGGACTCTCAAGGTATCTTCAGTGTGGACTCTCAAGGTATCTTCAGTGTGGACTCTCAGGGTATCTTCAGTGTGGACTCCGAAGTCCTCTGATATCTTTCTTCCATGTACTTCCACGTACCTCGCATTCTCTAGCTGCTGTGTGACCCGAACGGGTTTAGCGTTTCTCGACGATAATAACTATAACAACCGGAACTCTAATAATATTGCATCGTTGTAATGAGGTCAATTGCAGCATCTTGTAGTGCATCGTTGTAACGAGGTCAGTTGCAGCATCTTGCAGTGTGCTCACATCTCAAGCACTTGCTAAGAAGGTCCATTAATCTTAAGTAGTTATGCTAGACTAGTGGTCCACTCATTAAGCCAGGGACTTATTGGTCAAGGACTAACTTCTTACATCAAGAACTGTCATCTTTGACCAAGGACTGTCTTCTTGCCTCTCTCTCTCTCTCTCTCTCTCTCTCTCTTTCTCTCTCTCTATCACAGGAGCTGTGACTCGAACCCTGTAACTACAAATAGGTGAAATAGGTGAGTACCTACCTCAAGGAAACATAGCAGAGAGAGAGAGAGAGAGAGAGAGAGAGAGAGAGAGAGAGAGAGAGAGAGAGAGAGAGAGAGAGAGAGAGAGAGAGAGAGACAGAGAGAGACAGAGAGAGAGAGAGACAGAGACAGAGACAGAGAGAGAAAGAGAGAGAGAGAGAGAGAGAGACGCTTGGCAGGAGAGTGAGAGAGGCACAGAGCTCGTGTATTAAACATTCACTCAACGCAGCAACTGCAAGTGTCAATTTAGCTCTGGGAGTCCCCTCCTCTATCCCCTCTGGCAGAGGCTGCAGACTCCCACCTCACCCACGAAAACCATAAAGATGACATTCCTGTCTTGGAACATGCCTCGGGGGACCTTACCGCAGTGACTCCAAAACCTAAGGGCAATATTCGCGTCCAAGGATCCGTACCCCACCTCCCCCAGAGCGCTGGTTTAGGACTCTTGTCCTTACGACCTCTAAAGATAAAGAGGAACGTCCCTTGTGGTGGAGAGGGGAGAGTTGTCTCCTCCCGGAGGCGTTGAGGGATGACTGGGGAGAATTCATTAGCGGCTAATGACTCGCTGCTGAGGAGGTGTAGAGTAATTATTACAGATAATCACCAGTCATCAGGGTCACCAGTGTCTCCCTAGTCTCCAGCGTCACCAGGAAGCAACAACCAGGCACAAGATTTTGGGTTCTTAAAACAGACCTGTTTTTCATATCAAGAGGAATTTTATAAAGCGGGAGACTGACTCTCAGATCACCAGGAACTTCAACAAGGCAGGAGACTCACTCTCAGATCACCAGGAACTTCAACAAGGCAGGAGACTCACTCTCAGATCACCAGGAACTTCAACAAGGCAGGAGACTCACTCTCAGATCACCAGGAACTTCAACAAGGCAGGAGACACACTCTCAGATCACCAGGAACTTCAACAAGGCAGGAGACTCACTCTCAGATCACCAGGAACTTCAATAAAGCAGGAGACTCACTCTCAGATCACCAGGAACTTCAATAAAGCAGGAGACTCACTCTCAGATCACCAGGAACTTCAATAAAGCAGGAGACTCACTCTCAGATCACCAGGAACTTCAATAAAGCAGGAGATTGACTCTCAGATGACCAGGTACTTCAATAAAACAGGAGACTCACTCTCAGATCACCAGGAACTTCAATAAAGAAGGGGAGTTGACCCAGGGGTCAATACTCTCTCTCTCTCTCTCTCTTATAGTAGGGGAATTTAACCTAGGGATCACTAAACTCTCACAGCAGAGGGAATTGACTCAGGGGGGTCACTGGACTCTTATAGTAGGGGGAGTTTACCCAGGGGGGTCACTAGAATCTCACAGCAGGGGGAGTTGACCCAGGGGGGTCACTAGACTCTCACATCAGGGGGAGTTGAACCAGGGAGGTCACTAGACCCTCAGAGCAGGGGGAGTTGACCCAGGGGGGTCACTAGACTCCCACAGCAGGGGGAGTTGACCCAGGGGTCACTTGACTCTTACAGTAGGGGGAGTTGACCCAGGGGGGGTCACTAGACTCTCACAGCAGGGGGAGTTGACCCAGGGGGGTCACTAGACTCTCACAGCAGGGGGAGTTGACCCATGGGTCAATAGCAGTAGGAACAACACAAATTGTGGTTAAGCACTGTGCTGACCAGGGTTACAGAGTCAATACTTCTCCCTTGTTTGGGAAGCACAGACTCCCAGGAGACACGAGGAACAAGAATCAATATTAGATGTGGATGTCCACCGATTGTAACTTACTGCTTCTTCTTCCGAGAGAGAGAGAGAGAGAGAGAGAGAGAGAGAGAATGAGAACTTGTCCTCGCGAATGTTCTGATATTTTTCAAGCTTTGACTGATGTCTCGGTGTTGGGTGTCGCTCTCCTGTTATGGAACCGTTGAAGCAAGACTTTTTATTGCTGTGGTGGGACCGTTGATGCAAGATCTGTTGTTATGGAACCGTTGATGCAAGGCCTGTTGTTATGAACTGTTGATGCAAGGCCTATTGTTATGAACTGTTGATGCAAGGCCTGTTGTTATGAACTGTTGATGCAAGTCCTGTTGTTGTTGAACCGTTGATGCAAGGCCTGTTGTTGTTGAACCGTTGATGCAAGGCCTGTTGTTGTGGAACTGTTGATGCAAGGTCTGTTGTTGTGGAACTGTTGATGCAAAGCCTGTTGTTGTGGAACCGTTGATGCAAGGTCTGTTGTTGTGGAACCGTTGATGCAAGGCCTGTTGTTATGAGCTGTTGATGCAAGGCCTGTTGTTGTGGAACCGTTGATGCAAAGCCTGTTGTTGTGGAACCGTTGATGCAAGGTCTGTTGTTATGGAACTGTTGATGCAAGGCCTGTTGGTGTGGAACCGTTGATGCAAGGCCTGTTGTTGTGGAACTGTTGATGCAAGGCCTGTTGTTGTGAAACCGTTGATGCAAGGCCTGTTGTTGTGGAACCGTTGATGCAAGGCCTGTTGCTGTGGAACTGTTGATGCAAGGCCTGTTTCTGTGGAACTGTTGATGCAAGGCCTGTTGTTGTTGAACCGTTGATGCAAGGTCTGTTGTTGTGGAACCGTTGATGCAAGGCCTGTTGTTATGAGCTGTTGAAGCAAGGCCTGTTGTTGTGGAACCGTTGACTCAAGGCCTATTGTGGAACCGTTGATGCAAGGCCTGTTGTTATGGAACTGTTGATGCAAGGTCTGTTGTTGTGGAACCGTTGATGCAAGGCCTGTTGTTGTGGAACCGTTGATGCAAGGCCTGTTGTTGTGGAACCGTTGATGCAATCCCTGTTGTTGTGGAACCGTTGATGCAAGGCCTGTTGTTGTGGAACCGTTGATGCAAGGCCTGTTGTTATGGAACTATTGATGCAAGGCCTGTTGTTGTGGAACCGTTGATGCAAGGCCTGTTGTTGTGGGACTGTTGATGTAAGGCCTGTTGTTACGGAACCGTTGAATCAAAGCCTGCTGTTGTGGAACTGTTTATGTAAGGCCTGTTGTTACGGAACCGTTGATGCAAGGTTTGCTGTTATGAAACTGTTGATGCAAGGCCTGTTGTTGTGGAACTGTTATTGCAAGTCTTTCTGTTGTTGTCATGGAATCTTCCCGTTGTTGACTGGCAATATTTGTACACGACTCGCTACACCTACCAAGAATCTGTAACACATCGAAATATACGAAAGTTCTGTCGAAACTCAGTAATACAATTTCACGAACGTCACTTACACACTCGCGCGACACTACGCACACCGTCTGTCAAGTCTGACCTCGCTCAAGTTACACTTAATCTACCTAGACGGGTAAGTCAAGGATCGAACTCCGTGCCAAACACCACACATTATCCGGGAAGACACCTTAACATCCGTGTTGGAATGGTTGAAGTTCTAGCGTGAATAGCACTGCAAAGGGCGTGAATTACACGGGACATGGGTTACACTACTCGTACTTAACGACTGTCCAGGCTAGAACGATACTAAATGGAAGATTGGGCACATTTAATGTCAGTAGACTTGAGCGTTGAGAGTTGAGTAGTGTTACTCCACTTTCAAGCTGGTGTCAGTACCCAGTAAGCAGGGGACTGGAAACACCTTGCATGAGACATAGCATGCATGCAAGCTCACCTGTCCACACCTCTACTAATTTAATAACCAATGTATCTGGAATTACCTGTCTGATGTGGCGTCTCACTCTCGCCTCAGAGTTTTCAATCCGTCATGTTAGATAGATCAGAGGGTAGCCAGGGAGCAATATCACAGCTGTGTATACTGTACTGTGTATATATGCTCTGGTGTTAGATATAACTTCGACCGCACCACGCTACACCACCTATGAGATTTTCCATTTCGCTAATCCATTTCTTTATACTGTAAAGTTCCTGACGAAGTACCGGTAACAGTGCGAAAGGCTTTTCCCCCACCCATCCCTGGTTGATCAGACCCTGATCCACCACGAGGCCTGGTCTCAGACCGGGCCGCGGGGGTGTTGACCCCCGAAACCCTCTCCAGGTATACCCAAGGTATACCCCAGGTATACCCCCGTGGCTTTTTTTGCATGCCTTAGTAAGTTAGTGCAGAGGTGTGCAAACCAGCCACGTCCTTGCCTCTCGCTACACAGCCACAGCAAAACCATATTGCAAAAACTTTTGCAATTCCCCCTGTCTCAAGACGTCAAAGAAGACGCTATTAAAGTCTTGCGCGAGCGTGTGTGCTTTAGCAAGTCAAGACGTGTCTAGACTCGTCTGTCACACACCTGTTATACTGCCTCCCAGACGAACCAGACGTGACTAAGAACTAACAGCTGGGATACAAATGCCGCGCTATGTTTTCCCGGCACAAAACTCTTGTATAACGTAGGATAACACCCTATACAGCTGTCTAGGAGATTGTAAACACAGAGTAACTTCCTGTACAGCTGTCTAGGAGATTGTAAGCATAAGAGCAACATTCTTTAATTAAGTCTACGCTGCAAACACAGGATAGGATCCCCGATATTGGTTTATGTTAGGAATGGGACGATATCAAAACTTTTCCCGATACTGATACAACTAAAATTAACCGATATCATCTGGATTCCACTCCTGAACCCTCACTTCCTTCTCCTCATCTTCCCTAACATTCATCTCCCTTCCCCTCGTTTCCTCCCCACATTCGTCCCCTCATCCTCGTTCCTCCCTTTCCTTAAACCCTGCTGGAATCTCTGGAATGGTTCAGGAATGTTGTCCTGGCCACCAGCAGGGAGGTAATAAATCCTCATGAGAATATGCTCTCTCTCTCTTTCTCTCTCCTTCTCTCTCTCTCTCTCCCTGACCACACTGTTAAACCCAGTATACACACTTCTGTTGTTACACTTCAGCTTAATTTGTATTACTTACACGCATAATACACGTAATACACAAAATACACATAATACATCAACGAATATCCAAATCTAATACAACAGTCCCCTCTTCTCTACGCTACAATCACAAATCATCAATTCAAAGTCGTGTGCATTGTTCCACAATTAAGCAGACTGATTCATTTTGGACTTACACAAGACTCACAACCGAAAGGTCCCGGGTTGGACGCCCGGGAGGGTCGAAACGTTTTAGGGGGAAAGTCTCCTGACACCTGCTGCTACCCCTATACACCTAACAATCTAGGAGATTCAAAACGCAGGATAACATCCTCTACAGTTGTCTAGGAGGGTGCAAAAGTAGGATTACATCCTTTACAGCTGTTGTAAACGGGTGTTAATGGACTGTTGTGAGCTGTACCCTGGGGAGGGCGGGGAGAATAGCAGAGTTGATCTCTTAATTTGTAAATGAACTATGATAGGATAACAAATCCTATCCTATAGCTGAGCTGAGGTAGGATAGCAGCCCTTAACTAACCTGTCAGTGAGTTGAGGCAGGATAGCATCCCCTAAGTTGTCAATGAGTTGAGGTAAGATAGCAGATCTTATCCTGTAAATTAAACTGCGTTAAAAAGCAGAGAGAAAGGCTCTCCTCCAGGGATTGCAATATGCAATCCCTGGGTCTTCCACCACTGTCCCAAACTCATGTCTAAGTCAATTCTGGCTGCAGTAACATGACACCTGTGGAATGTTTCACCTTCATACCTCACAGTAGCACCAGACACCCGTGGAATGTACCACCTTCATACCTCACAGTAGCACCAGACACCCGTGGAATGTACCACCTTCATACCTCACAGTAGCACCAGACACCCGTGGAATGTACCACCTTCATACCTCACAGTAGCACCAGACACCCGTGGAATGTACCACCTTCATACCTCACAGTAGCACCAGACACCCGTGGAATGTACCACCTTCATACCTCACAGTAGCACCAGACACCCGTGGAATGTACTACCTTCATACCTCACAGTAACACCAGACACCCATGGAATGTACCACCTTCATACCTCACAGTAGCACCAGACACCCGTGGAATGTACCACCTTCATACCTCACAGTAACACCAGACACCTGTCTACAGTGACACTGTCTACAGTGACTGTGAAAAGAAGAAACGTGATGAGTACACTAAGAGAAAGCAAAGTGTAAGGGGACTACCAATCACTGTCTCCCAATCAATGATTACTAATCACTACATCATTGATTACGAATCCTTAACAGTGTAAGTGTGATCCCTCAGAATGTGATTAAGGCTCCGCTAATTACCTTAGTTACACTTAGGTTTTATCTCCCTCTCAATGTAATTTAGATTGCACTCTCACTATCATCGTCACCTTCACTCACTCTGGTCATCTTCACTCGTCACCTTCACTCACTCTAGTCACCTTCACTCGTCACCTTCACTGTAGTCACCTTCACTCGTCACCTTCACTGTAGTCACCTTCACTCGTCACCTTCACTGTAGTCACCTTCACTCGTCACCTTCACTGTAGTCACCTTCAACACAGCCATCATTACTGTACAATACTATACAACTTCATTTTTTGCAGGAAATAAAATGTGCTTTGCATGAAAGAAAAGGCAAAACAGAAAACACAGGGGAGTTGAATTATAGCTCTAGGCCTTTCGTGTTGCAATCAATACATTAGGAGCTTGTAATGTTGCAGAAATGAGTACGAAGTCCAGGTAGTTTCGTTCAGGGGAACGATTCTGGCTTGCAAGTTCCTGATGATGTGTTGATTGCAACATGAGAGGCCTAGAGCTATCATTCAACTCCTCCTATATGGCGTTTGTCGGGCTGTAGTTATATTTAATAATATACAGAACAAACCAAATAGGGATGGAAATGTTTAGCTCAAGATCTATCGCACTCTCTGTGCGTCATCAGGAGCTATGTAATGTTGCAAGGCTAGCAACAGATAGAGGGAAAATTCTCTCTGAGGTAAGACAGAAGCGTGAAGTGTTGTGCCTGACGATTCGCGCTTCTGCCTTGCCTCAGAGAATTTTCCTCTTACTATCTGTTGCTAGCCTTGCAACACCGTATAGCTCCTGACGACGCACAGAAAGTGTGAGAGATCTTGAGCTAAACATTTACATCCCCATGTGGCTTGTTTTGAATTGTTAAGATCACTTGTTGAAGATTGTATTCCATTAATAATATACGTATCAGATTTCTGACCAACCTTCTCTCTCTCTCTCTCTCTCTCTCTCCCTCTGTTCCTCCTTACAGTCACAAAGTATTGGAGAACACAGTACTATTACAACGCTACGTTGGTTTTACAACGGTAACCTTTGCAAGTGACGTTTGGATGCCTTTACAAGGGAATGCAACAAACGGCGGAACACCAGTGCGCAAAATTGAATGATCTCTTGACACCGCTGGTGCCTCTGTCACCAGAGCAACGCCACCCACACGTGTTACTGTTTCCTACGCCCGTACACACACATACACACACACACACACACACACACACACACACACACACACACACACACACACACACACACACAAGCTGATTCTCAGGACGGAAACAGTGCGGAACAGGATCCTCCAAGAGAAACCACGATTGAAATACTCGGAAGAGTACAAGAGGGTGTTCCTAGACAGAGACAGAACAAAATCAGAGCGACAGCAGCTGAGGGAGAGGACAAAAAAACGAAAGGAGCTAGGAAAAGAGACAAGGAGGGAATCAGCAGAGGTCAGTCAGAGCAGGACAGAACAGCAAGGGCAAGCACACACACAACTACTCTCAGAACCATACAACCTATCACACCATCCCAACACACACTACAATCCATACCCACAGCCTCCACCCAACATCGAGCTATAGAATCCCACAGTATGCCACCAGGTCTCCCACCCCCACAGGCCCCCCAATCCACAGTGTTGGAAAGGAAACTGAAGGTATGGTACACAAACGCTGATGGAATAACAAATAAGTGGGAGGAGTGGCACGAAAGGGTCAAAGAAGCATCACCGGACATCATAGCTCTTACAGAAACCAAGCTTACAGGTATGATAACAGATGCCATCTTTCCAACGGGATACCAAATCCTGAGGAAAGACAGAGGGAACAGGGGGGGTGGAGGAGTGGCGTTGCTGATCAAAAATCGCTGGAATTTTGATGAGCTGGAGAGAGGAGATAGCGGAGAAGAAAGTGATTACATAGTGGGAACACTTCACTCTGGAGGTCCCAAGGTGGTAATAGCAGTGATGTATAACCCACCACAGAACAGCAGGAGGCCAAGGCAAGAGTACGACGAGAGCAATAGAGCGATGGTTGACACACTGGCTAGAGTGGCCAGAAGAGCTCATGCATGCAGGGCAAAGCTCCTGATCATGGGTGACTTTAACCACAAGGAGATCGATTGGGAGAACTTGGACCCACATGGGGGCCAAGATACATGGAGGGCTAAGATGATGGAGGTGGTACTGGAGAACTTCATGTACCAACACGTAAGGGACACTACAAGAGAGAGAGGAGAGGATGAACCAGCAAGGCTGGACTTAGTATTCACCTTCAGTAGTGCAGATATCGAGGACATCGCATATGAAAGACCCCTTGGGGCCAGTGACCATGTGGTTTTAAGCTTCGAATACACAGTAGAGCTACAAGTGGAGGGAGAAGCAGGAAGGCCAGGACGAATGAAGCCAAACTACAAGAAAGGGGACTACACAGGAATGAGGAACTACCTGAACGGGGTTCAGTGGAACAGAGAACTGGCAGGGAAGCCAGTTAATGAGATGATGGAATATGTAGCAACAAAATGCAAGGAGGCTGAGGAGAGGTTTGTACCCAAGGGTAACAGGAGTAATGAAAAAGCCAGGATGAGCCCATGGTTTACCCAAAGGTGCAGGGAGGCAAAAACCAAGTGTGCTAGGGAATGGAAGAAATATAGAAGGCAAAGGACCCAGGAGAATAAGGAGAACAGTCGTAGAGCCAGAAACGAATATGCACAGATAAGAAGGGAGGCCCAAAGACAATATGAAAATGACATAGCAGCGAAAGCCAAATCTGACCCGAAACTGTTGTACAGCCACATCAGGAGGAAAACAACAGTCAAGGACCAGGTAATCAGGCTAAGGAAGGAAGGAGGAGAGACAACAGGAAATGACCGTGAAGTATGTGAAGAACTCAACAAGAGATTCAAAGAAGTGTTCACAGAGGAGACAGAAGGGACTCCAGAAAGACGGAGAGGTGGGGCACACCACCAAGTGCTGGACACAGTGCACACAACCGAGGAAGAAGTGAAGAGGCTTCTGAGTGAGCTAGATACCTCAAAGGCAATGGGGCCAGATAACATCTCCCCATGGGTATTGAGAGAGGGAGCAGAGGCGCTATGTGTACCCCTAACAACAATATTCAATACATCTATCGAAACAGGGAGATTGCCTGAGGCATGGAAGACAGCAAATGTAGTCCCAATCTTTAAAAAAGGAGACAGACATGAAGCACTAAACTACAGACCAGTGTCACTGACATGTATAGTATGCAAAATCATGGAGAAGATTATCAGGAGAAGAGTGGTGGAACACCTAGAAAGGAATGATCTCATCAACAGCAGCCAGCATGGTTTCAGGGACGGGAAATCCTGTGTCACAAACCTACTGGAGTTCTATGACATGGTGACAGCAGTAAGACAAGAGAGAGAGGGGTGGGTGGATTGCATTTTCTTGGACTGCAAGAAGGCGTTTGACACAGTTCCACACAAGAGATTGGTGCAAAAACTGGAGGACCAAGCAGGGATAACAGGGAAGGCACTACAATGGATCAGGGAATACTTGTCAGGAAGACAGCAGCGAGTCATGGTACGTGGCGAGGTGTCAGAGTGGGCACCTGTGACCAGCGGGGTCCCGCAGGGGTCAGTCCTAGGACCAGTGCTGTTTCTGATATTTGTGAACGGCATGACGGAAGGAATAGACTCTGAGGTGTCCCTGTTTGCAGATGACGTGAAGTTGATGAGAAGAATACACTCGATCGAAGACCAGGCAGAACTACAAAGGGATCTGGACAGGCTGCAGAACTGGTCCAGCAATTGGCTCCTGGAGTTCAATCCCACCAAGTGCAAAGTCATGAAGATTGGGGAAGGGCAAAGAAGGCCGCAGACGGAGTACAGTCTAGGGGGTCAGAGACTACAAACCTCACTCAAGGAAAAAGATCTTGGGGTGAGTATAACACCAGGCACATCTCCTGAAGCGCACATCAACCAAATAACTGCTGCAGCATATGGGCGCCTAGCAAACCTCAGAACAGCATTCCGACATCTTAATAAGGAATCGTTCAGGACCCTGTACACCGTATACGTTAGGCCCATATTGGAGTATGCGGCACCAGTTTGGAACCCACACCTAGCCAAGCACGTAAAGAAACTAGAGAAAGTGCAAAGGTTTGCAACAAGACTAGTCCCAGAGCTAAGAGGTATGTCCTACGAGGAGAGGTTAAGGGAAATCAACCTGACGACACTGGAGGACAGGAGAGATAGGGGGGACATGATAACGACATACAAAATACTGAGGGGAATCGACAAGGTGGACAAAGACAGGATGTTCCAGAGATTGGACACAGTAACAAGGGGACACAGTTGGAAGCTAAAGACACAGATGAATCACAGGGATGTTAGGAAGTATTTCTTCAGCCACAGAGTAGTCAGTAAGTGGAATAGTTTGGGAAGCGATGTAGTGGAGGCAGGATCCATACATAGCTTTAAGCAGAGGTATGATAAAGCTCACGGCTCGGGGAGAGTGACCTAGTAGCGATCAGTGAAGAGGCGGGGCCAGGAGCTCGGACTCGACCCCCGCAACCTCAACTAGGTGAGTACAACTAGGTGAGTACACACACGACATATAAAATACTGAGAGGAATCGACAAGGTGGACAGAGACAGGATGTTCCAGAGATGAGACACAGCAACAGGGGGTCACAGTTGGAAGTTGAAGACTTAGATGAATCACAAGGATGTTAGGAAGTATTTCTTCAGTCACAGAGTTGTCAAGAAGTGGAATAGTCTGGAAAGTGATGTAGTGGAGGCAGGATCCATACATAGCTTGAAGAAGACGTACGATAAAGCTCATGGAGCAGGAGGAGTGACCCAGTAGCGACTAGCGAACAAGTGGGGTCAGGAGCTGTGACTCGATCCCTGAAACCACAACTAGGCGAGTACACACACACACACACACACACACACACACATTGTCAACAAGTCTTCTTGCTAAAGACATCATCTTCCTGGAAACTGTCAGCTAGGCTAGGGGGACACAGCTGAGAGGTCAACTTCCTGGAAGCTGTCAGCTAGGCTAGGGGGACACAGCTGAGAGGTCAACTTCCTGGAAGCTGTCAGCTAGGCTAGGGGGACACAGCTGAGAGGTCAACTTCCTGGAAGCTGTCAGCTAGGCTAGGGGGACACAGCTGAGAGGTCAACTTCCTGGAAGCTGTCAGCTAGGCTAGGGGGACACAGCTGAGAGGTCAACTTCCTGGAAGCTGTCAGCTAGGCTAGGGGGACACAGCTGAGAGGTCAACTTCCTGGAAGCTGTCAGCTAGGCTAGAGGGACACAGCTAAGAGGTCAACTTCCTGGAAGCTGTCAGCTAGGCTAGGGGGACAGCTGAGAGGTCAACTTCCTGGAAGCTGTCAGCTACGCTAGGGGGACACAGCTGAAAGGTCATCTTCCTGGAAGCTGTCAGCTAGGCTAGGGGGACACAGCTGAAAGATCATCTTCCTGGAAGCTGTCAGCTAGGCTAAGGGGACACAGCTGAAAGGTCATCTTCCTGGAAACTGTCAGCTAGGCTAGGGGGACTCAGTTGAGAGGTCATCTTCCTGGAAGCTGTCAGCTAGGCTAGGGGGACTCATCTGAAAGGTCATCTTCCTGGAAGCTGTCAGCTAGGCTAGGAGGACTCAGCTGAGAGGTCATCTTCCTGGAAGCTGTCAGCTAGGCTAGGGGAACTCAGCTGAAAGGTTATCTTCCTGGAAGCTGTCAGCTAGGCTAGGGGGACTCAGTTGAGAGGTCATCTTCCTGGAAGCTGTCAGCTAGGCTAGGGGGACTCAGCTGAAAGGTCATCTTCCTGGAAGCTATCAGCTAGGCTAGGGGGACTCAGCTGAAAGGTAAAGAAAAACTGAGCCACTGGGATGTTGGGAATTACTTCTTCAGCCTCAGAATAGTATGTAAATAAATACTCCTCTATGCAATTTCAAGAATAGGTACGATAGGGGATAAAAAAAAAGACTACGAACCAACGAGTCAAGTTACAGTGCGGGGAGCCCAGGAGCTGTGACTCGACCCTTGCCACAAGAATCGGTTGAAACATTAAGAGCGGAGTTTATTCCCAGTATATATTATGAATGTATGTTCCACCCAGCAAAAAGTGGATAACAAATGAGATCTTTACCGACTGTGGACCTTACCAACCCACCCGACCACCCGCCCGCCCACTCGGCCGCCCACCATCCGCGATAGAATTTTTGTGAAAGATCCAACCGTATATCACTCTAGTCCAGTCCTGGACTCTGGACAGTAATTACAGCAGCCATTCCTGACTATCTTCGTATCTGCAGGTAATTAGCTGAAATACAGAGAGACAGGAGAGTCAAGAAATGAGAGACAGTAGTGAGAGACAGACGTGAGAGACAAGAGTGAGAGACAGGGGTGAGAGATAAGTTTTGGACCAAGGATGATCCCAAAATCTTCGTAATGTGTGAGAATCTCTCTCTCTCTCTCTCTGCAGCTACTGGCCCTAATTTATAATCTACATCATACCTTTACACTTTCCTTTGTACTCATATGTAATTATATGTACCTGTATATACATGTACTTATACATACCTGTACGTTCAGGTACTTATATATATACTTATGCATACTTATATGTATTCCAAGGTACCTGTCACACACGTAATTCGACAAAATTTTAAAAATCCTAGGAAATCAGGGTTTTCAAGTCGGGTCATTAGTACAGGTCAAAGGTCAGGTCATGAACACAAGTGTTCAGGTCAGGTTATGAGCACAAGTCTTCAGGTGAGGTCATGAGCACAAGTGTTCAGGTCAGGTCATGAGCACAAGTGTTCAGGTCAGATCATAAGGACAGGTCACAGATCAGGTCAGAGGTCAGGTTATGAGCACAAGTGTTCAAGTCAGCTCATAAAGACAGGTCACAAGTCAGGTCATGAGCACAACCGTTCAGGTTAGATCATAAGGACACGTCAGGTCATCAGCACAAGTCCTCAGGTCAGATAATCAGGAGAGGTCATTAAATCAGGTCATCAGGTTAACAGCTTACCTCAGTTAAGGAAGCGAGTCAGTCATGGCACTAACATCACAGTACACTACTGATTCTTGCCAGTACACTACTGATTCTTGCCAGTACACTACTGATTCTTGCCAGTACACTACTGATTCTTGCCAGTACACTACTGATTCTTGCCAGTACACTACTGATTCTTGCCAGTACACTACTGATTCTTGCCAGTACACGACTGATTCTTGCCAGTACACTACTGATTCTTGCCAGTACACTACTGATTCTTGCCAGTACACGACTGACTCTTGCCAGTACACTACTGAGTCTTGCCAGTACACTACTGAGTCTCGCCAGTACACTACTGATTCTTGCCAGTACACTACTGATTCTTGCCAGTACACTACTGATTCTTGCCAGTACACGACTGACTCTTGCCAGTACACTACTGAGTCTTGCCAGTACACTACTGATTCTTGCCAGTACACTACTGATTCTTGCCAGTACACTACTGATTCTTGCCAGTACACTACTGAGTCTCGCCAGTACACTACTGATTCTTGCCAGTACACTACTGATTCTTGCCAGTACACTACTGATTCTTGAAAGTACACGACTGACTCTTGCCAGTACACTACTGAGTCTTGCCAGTACACTACTGATTCTTGCCAGTACACTACTGATTCTTGCCAGTACACTATGAGTCTCGCCAGTACACTACTGATTCTTGCCAGTACACTACTGATTCTTGCCAGTACACTACTGAGTCTCGCCAGTACACTACTGATTCTTGCCAGTACACTACTGAGTCTTGCCAGTAAACTACTGATTCTTGCCGGTACACTACTGAGTCTTGCCAGTACTACTACTGCCAGTACACTACTGATTCTCGCCACGTGATTCTTGCCAGTACACGACTGATTCTTGCCAGTACACTACTGATTCTTGCCAGTACACTACTGATTCTTGCCAGTACACTACTGAGTCTTGCCAGTACACTACTGATTCTTGCCAGTACACTACTGAGTCTCGCCAGTACACTACTGGTTCTTGCCAGTACACTACTGAGCCTTGCCAGTACACTACTGATTCTTGCCAGTACACTACTGAGTCTCGCCAGTACACTACTGATTCTTGCCAGTACACTACTGATTCTTGCCAGTACACTACTGATTCTTGCCAGTACACTACTGATTCTTGCCAGTACACTACTGATTCTTGCCAGTACACTACTGAGTCTTGCCAGTACACTACTGAGTCTTGCCAGTACATTACTGATTCTTGCCAGTACACTACTGAGTCTTGCCAGTACACTACTGATTCTTGCCAGTACACTACTGAGTCTCGCCAGTACACTACTGAGTCTAGCCAGTACACTACTGATTCTTGCCAGTACACTACTGATTCTTGCCAGTACACTACTGATTCTTGCCAGTACACTACTGAGTCTTGCCAGTACACTACTGATTCTTGCCAGTACACTACTGATTCTTGCCAGTACACTACTGATTCTTGCCAGTACACTACTGATTCTTGCCAGTACACTACTGATTCTACACTACTGATTCCAGTACACTACTGATTCTTGCCAGTACACTACTGATTCTTGCCAGTACACTACTGAGTCTTGCCAGTACACTACTGATTCTTGCCAGTACACTACTGCCAGTCTTGCCAGGACACTACTGATTCTTGCCAGTACACTACTGATTCTTGCCAGTACACTACTGATTCTTGCCAGTACACTACTGATTCTTGCCAGTACACTACTGATTCTTGCCAGTACACTACTGATTCTTGCCAGTACACTACTGATTCTTGCCAGTACACTACTGATTCTTGCCAGTACACTACTGATTCTTGCCAGTACACTACTGATTCTTGCCAGTACACTACTGATTCTTGCCAGTACACTACTGATTCTTGCCAGTACACTACTGATTCTTGCCAGTACACTACTGATTCTTGCCAGTACACTACTGATTCTTGCCAGTACACTACTGATTCTTGCCAGTACACTACTGATTCTTGCCAGTACACTACTGATTCTTACTACACTACTGATTCTTGCCAGTACACTACTGATTCTTGCCAGTACACGACTGATTCTTGCCAGTACACTACTGATTCTTGCCAGTACACTGATTCTTGCCAGTACACTACTGATTCTTGCCAGTCTTGCCAGTACACTACTGATTCTTGCCAGTACACTACTGATTCTTGCCAGTACATTACTGAGTCTCGCCAGTACACTACTGATTCTTGCCAGTACATTACTGAGTCTCGCCAGTAGACTACTGATTCTTGCCAGTACACTACTGATTCTTGCCAGTACACTACTGATTCTTGCCAGTACACTACTGATTCTTGCCAGTACACTACTGATTCTTGCCAGTACACTACTGATTCTTGCCAGTACACTACTGATTCTTGCCAGTACACTACTGAGTCTCGCCAGTACACTACTGATTCTTGCCAGTACACTACTGATTCTTGCCAGTACACTACTGATTCTCGCCAGTACACTACTGATTCTTGCCAGTACACTACTGATTCTTGCCAGTACACTACTGAGTGTCGCCAAATACACTACTGATTCTTGCCAGTACACTACTGATTCTTGCCAGTACACTACTGATTCTCGCCAGTACACTACTGAGTCTCGCCAGTACACTACTGAGTCTCTCCAGTACACTACTGAGTCTCTCCAGTACACTGTTGAGTCTCTCCAGTACACTGTTGAGTCTCTCCAGTACACTGTTGAGTCTCTCCAGTACACTGTTGAGTCTCTCCAGTACACTGTTGAGTCTCTCCAGTACACTGTTGAGTCTCTCCAGTACACTGTTGAGTCTCTCCAGTACACTGTTGAGTCTCTCCAGTACACTGTTGAGTCTCTCCAGTACACTGTTGAGTCTCTCCAGTACACTGTTGAGTCTCTCCAGTACACTGTTGAGTCTCTCCAGTACACTGTTGAGTCTCTCCAGTACACTGTTGAGTCTCTCCAGTACACTGTTGAGTCTCTCCAGTACACTGTTGAGTCTTGCCACTCAACAAGGAAAGTTAATTTAAGGTTATGTGGTGATTCCTTGCGTTTATACAGCTACACTTAAGTGCTGTGAGAGATACACTTACTGAGGTGTGTGTGTGGGAGATACACTTACTGAGGTGTGTGTGGGAGATACACTTACTGAGGTGGGTGGGAGATATACTTACTGAGGTGTGTGTGGGAGATACACTTACTGTGGTGTGTGTGGGAGATACACTTACTGAGGTGGGTGGGAGATACACTTACTGAGGTGTGTGTGGGAGATACACTTACTGAGGTGGGTGGGAGATATACTTACTGAGGTGTGTGTGGGAGATACACTTACTGTGGTGTGTGTGGGAGATACACTTACTGAGGTGGGTGGGAGATACACTTACTGAGGTGTGTGTGGGAGATACACTTACTGAGGTGTGTGTGGGAGATACACTTACTGAGGTGGGTGGGAGATACACTTATTGAGGTGGGTGGGAGATACACTTACTGAGGTGTGTGTGGGAGATACACTTACTGTGGTGTGTGTGGGAGATACACTTACTGAGGTGTGTGTGTGGGAGATACACTTACTGAGGTGTGTGTGGGAGATACACTTACTGAGGTGTGTGGGGAAGATACACTTACTGAGGTGTGTGTGGGAGATACACTTACTGAGGTGTGTGGGGAAGATACACTTACTGAGGTGGGTGGGAGATACACTTACTGAGGTGTGTGTGGGAGATACACTTACTGAGGTGTGTGTGGGAGATACACTTACTGAGGTGTGTGTGGAAGATACACTTACTGAGGTGTGTGTGGGAGATACACTTACTGAGGTGTGTGTGGGAGATACACTTACTGAGGTGTGTGTGGAAGATACACTTACTGAGGTGGGTGGGAGATACACTTACTGAGGTGTGTGTGTAAGATACACTTACTGAGGTGTGTGTGGGAGATACACTTACTGAGTTGTGTGTTTGAGATACACTTACTGAGGTGGGTGGGAGATACACTTACTGAGGTGTGTGTGTAAGATACACTTACTGAGGTGTGTGTGGGAGATACACTTACTGAGGTGTGTGTGGGAGATATACTTACTGAGGTGTGTGAGGGAAATACACTTACTGAGGTGTGTGTGGGAGATACACTTACTGAGGTGTGTGTGGGAGATACACTTACTAAGGTGTGTGAGGGAGATACACTTACTGAGGTGTGTGAGGGAGTTACAATTACTGAGGTATGTGAGGGAGATACACTTACTGAGGTGTGTGAGGGAAATACACTTACTGAGGTGTGTGTGGGAGATACACTTACTGAGGTGTGTGTGGGAGATACACTTATTAAAGTTAGAGACTACACTTACTGAAGCTTGAAGCTACACTTAAGTGTGTACGTCTACACTGAAATAACTCACTTAGCTTCGTGGCAGCTACCTGAGCTTTAAGTGTGAGCTATAACAGCTACTGTAAACAAAGGTTGTTGAAAGTAGCAGACTTGGCCTTTGTCGGTCCAGAAGTGTTGGTCTACCAGCCTGTTCATTCACCAGCTGGTGGATGAACAGCCATCCACCATCCACCAGCTGGTGGATGAACAGCCATCCACCATCCACCAGCTGGTGGATGAACAGCCATCCACCATCCACCAGCTGGTGGATGAACAGCCATCCACCATCCACCAGCTGGTGGATGAACAGCCATCCACCATCCACCAGCTGGTGGATGAACAGCCATCCACCATCCACCAGCTGGTGGATGAACAGCCATCCACCATCCACCAGCTGGTGGATGAACAGCCATCCACCATCCACCAGCTGGTGGATGAACAGCCATCCACCATCCACCAGCTGGTGGATGAACAGCCATCCACCATCCACCAGCTGGTGGATGAACAGCCATCCACCATCCACCAGCTGGTGGATGAACAGCCATCCACCATCCACCAGCTGGTGGATGAACAGCCATCCACCATCCACCAGCTGGTGGATGAACAGCCATCCACCATCCACCAGCTGGTGGATGAACAGCCATCCACCATCCACCAGCTGGTGGATGAACAGCCATCCACCATCCACCAGCTGGTGGATGAACAGCCATCCACCATCCACCAGCTGGTGGATGAACAGCCATCCACCATCCACCAGCTGGTGGATGAACAGCCATCCACCATCCACCAGCTGGTGGATGAACAGCCATCCACCATCCACCAGCTGGTGGATGAACAGCCATCCACCATCCACCAGCTGGTGGATGAACAGCCATCCACCATCCACCAGCTGGTGGATGAACAGCCATCCACCATCCACCAGCTGGTGGATGAACAGCCATCCACCATCCACCAGCTGGTGGATGAACAGCCATCCACCATCCACCAGCTGGTGGATGAACAGCCATCCACCATCCACCAGCTGGTGGATGAACAGCCATCCACCATCCACCAGCTGGTGGATGAACAGCCATCCACCATCCACCAGCTGGTGGATGAACAGCCATCCACCAGCTGGTGGATGAACAGCCATCCACCATCCACCAGCTAGTGGATGAACAGCCATCCACCATCCACCAGCTGGTGGATGAACAGCCATCCACCATCCACCAGCTGGTGGATGAACAGCCATCCACCATCCACCAGCTGGTGGATGAACAGCCATCCACCATCCACCAGCTGGTGGATGAACAGCCATCCACCAGCTGGTGGATGAACAGCCATCCACCATCCACCAGCTGGTGGATGAACAGCCATCCACCATCCACCAGCTGGTGGATGAACAGCCATCCACCATCCACCAGCTGGTGGATGAACAGCCATCCACCATCCACCAGCTGGTGGATGAACAGCCATCCACCATCCACCAGCTGGTGGATGAACAGCCATCCACCATCCACCAGCTGGTGGATGAACAGCCATCCACCATCCACCAGCTGGTGGATGAACAGCCATCCACCACCAGCTGGTGGATGAACAGCCATCCACCATCCACCAGCTGGTGGATGAACAGCCATCCACCATCCACCAGCTGGTGGATGAACAGCCATCCACCATCCACCAGCTGGTGGATGAACAGCCATCCACCATCCACCAGCTGGTGGATGAACAGCCATCCACCATCCACCAGCTGGTGGATGAACAGCCATCCACCATCCACCAGCTGGTGGATGAACAGCCATCCACCATCCACCAGCTGGTGGATGAACAGCCATCCACCAGCGGGTGGATGAACAGCCATCCACCATCCACCAGCTGGTGGATGAACAGCCATCCACCATCCACCAGCTGGTGGATGAACAGCCATCCACCATCCACCAGCTGGTGGATGAACAGCCATCCACCATCCACCAGCTGGTGGATGAACAGCCATCCACCATCCACCAGCTGGTGGATGAACAGCCATCCACCATCCACCAGCTGGTGGATGAACAGCCATCCACCATCCACCAGCTGGTGGATGAACAGCCATCCACCATCCACCAGCTGGTGGATGAACAGCCATCCACCATCCACCAGCTGGTGGATGAACAGCCATCCACCATCCACCAGCTGGTGGATGAACAGCCATCCACCATCCACCAGCTGGTGGATGAACAGCCATCCACCATCCACCAGCTGGTGGATGAACAGCCATCCACCATCCACCAGCTGGTGGATGAACAGCCATCCACCATCCACCAGCTGGTGGATGAACAGCCATCCACCAGCTGGTGGATGAACAGCCATCCACCATCCACCAGCTGGTGGATGAACAGCCATCCACCAGCTTGTGGATGAACAGCCATCCACCATCCACCAGCTGGTGGATGAACAGCCATCCACCATCCACCAGCTGGTGGATGAACAGCCATCCACCATCCACCAGCTGGTGGATGAACAGCCATCCACCATCCACCAGCTGGTGGATGAACAGCCATCCACCATCCACCAGCTGGTGGATGAACAGCCATCCACCATCCACCAGCTGGTGGATGAACAGCCATCCACCATCCACCAGCTGGTGGATGAACAGCCATCCACCATCCACCAGCTGGTGGATGGGGCTAATTATTAAGACTGACAATTTCCAATCACTTCTCCAATTCTTCCTCTAACTTTGTATCGGATTGAATAACCAATGGGCGAAACGTCTCCATCATTAATGATACCCAGGTGTTGCACATTTCCCTACTCAACAGGTGCGTCGTGGGGTTAACATCTGCCGACAGCACCTCTGTAACTCACCGCCCCTCAGACAAGTGCACACTACAATGTCACACGACTTGTCATCGACACACACCACAGATGCGTTATCACAGTTACACAGGTGTAGCCAGCTGTGAGATACACAAGTGTTAAAGGCACCAGTCAGCACCAGCACAAGCTCTGTTCTTGTGGGTCACCCGTGAATAATAGAGGTGTTAAAGGTGACAGAGGCGACACACTCACACCTGCACTCCACAGTCTGTCTCCTGCCCTCTCCTCTCTATATAACACAATATAAACAAATTCATATACCTCAACATTATAAATAAACCTATCTATCTATCTATATATATATATATATATATATATATATATATATATATATATATATATATATATGTCGTGCCGAATATGTAAAACTGGTCAATTAGCAAGAACTCATTTAAAATTAAGTCCTTTCTAAAATTTTCTCTTATAGTTTAAAGATATATTTTTTCATTAATGTTAATGTAAAAATTTTTAGTTTTGCACCAAAAGAATCTTAGAAAACTTACCTAACCTTATTATAACAAGAACAATTTATTTTAGCCCAACCCAACTAAATATATTTTAGATTTGTTTACAATAATTTAATACTAAACAAACCTAGTGAAATATATTTTTTTCGTTAGGTTCAGAATGATTTTGGCGAAATTATTGCATACACAAATTTTCACTTGTCCTATATGGCAAGATGAACGTTGCTATTTAAGCCAAGATGGCAAGTTCTGCCTATTCGGCACGACATATATATATATATATATTATATATTATATATATATATATATATATATATATATATATATATATACATGTACGTATATATATATTAGGTAGTAGGTTGATAGCAACCACCCAGAGAGGTACTACCGTCCTGCCGAGTGTAAAACGAAAGCCTGTAATTATTTTACATGATGGTAGGATTGCTGGTGTCTTTTTTCTGTCTCATAAACTTGCAAGGTTTCAGGCACATCTTGCTACTTCTACTTACACTTAGGTGACACTATACATACATGTACAAGCATATGTATATACACAGCCTTCTGGGTTTTCTTCTATTTTTCTTACTAGTTTTTGTTTTTGTTTATTTCCACTTATCTCCATAGGGAAGTGGAACAGAATTCTTCCTCCGTAAGCCATGCGTGTCGTAAGAGGCGACTAAAATGTCAGGAGCAAGGGGCTAGTAACCCCTTCTCCTGTATATATTGCTAAATATAAAAAAAGAAATTTTCGCTTTTTATTTTGGGCCGCCCCGCCTCGGTGGGATACGACCGGTGCGTTGAAAGATATATATATATATATATATATATATATATATATATATATATATATATATATATATATATATATATATATATATATATGCAATAAGATCACGGTGAACAGGTGATTTCAAAATATGCAAAACAACCACTCTGAAAGAATAGAGAAATTCCAAGCGCTTTCGTGACTACTCACATTATCAAGGAACTATGAAAGTAAAGCATCCAAGGAAGCTATATAAGGGGTCCGGCCAGCACCTCACTATCAGATCCCACAACGGTTAAACATGTGACGCGCGGCGAGCCAACTTGGATAGGTCCTTTGCACAACTCACCCCCAAGCTATTCTACCCAAGAAAATTTAAAAATTATTTGTCCAGTGTATTATTAAATTCTTCCCAAATTCTATTAATTATAAATGGATCTAATTTATATAAACCGAAGGAAATATTCATATTATTGTCAAAACTGCTTTTTATGAAACAAGATTCAATTATATTCCTGTCGACCATGGACTTGCTTGATACTACTTTCTCAACTTTTTGAAAATTAATTGGATGGTTAAAATCTTTTACATGAATAAATAGAGCATTGGAATCTTGTCCAGTTCTAATGCTATATTTATGTTGTTTTAATCTTAGTTCGAGATTTTTACCAGTTTGACCGTAATAAACTTTTTCGTAAATTTTACAAGGAATCTTATAGACACATCCATCAGCATTTTGGGGGGAATTCTTTATCAAAAGTTTTTTTTACTGTATCAAGATTTTTGAATACAACTTTAATATCAAAAGTCTTAAGAAGAGAAGGCATATCAACCAAGTTTTCATGGTAAGGGAGAACCAACATATTCAACTAAAAATATGTAATAAAGTTGGTAGAATTACCGACAATATGTAAAGTAAAAGGACACAAGTGCAACTAATGTGACATTTATTGTGGCAACGTTTCGCTCTCCAGGAGCTTTATCAAGCCATTACAAACAATACATGGACACAGAGGGTATATAAAGGCTCAGAGTGAGGTGAATACTAGTGAGGTACCATTTCGATGTTCACTAGTGGTAGTAGTAGTAGTAGTGGTAGTGACAAAAGTAATACAATATGGTAGAGCAATTAATTCGTACATGAGTAAAAGGATATAAAAGCTATTACTTGGGTAACATAAAAATAGGTTGGACAAATATAAACTGGAATGAGGCAGCTTGTTTCAGTGTTCACTCTCTGTGCTTTGTGTAGTATAACAGGAGAGACTATGTGATGGCAGGGTTTACTGTTTTCAGGAGGATTCTTGCTAAGACTTCGGAGATGGTGAAGCTGCCGTTGTTTTGTTTAATTGTATTCGAAACAGCGATCAGTGCTGATTCGAGGCACTTGCGTCTGCGGAAATTAGTTTCTTTGATCACTAATTGGGCGTCTCTGAATTTCATGAGATGATTGGTGGAATTTCGGTGTTGTACACAGGCGTTGTTCAGGTTATCGTTCCTACATGCGTAAATGTGTTCATTGAGGCGGGTGTCGAGGTTTCTGGCTGTTTCACCTACGTAAATCTTGTCACAGCCTCCACAGGGTATAGTGTAAACTCCTGCATTGATTGCAGCAGGCCAGTAGGCCTGCTGCAGTGCTCCTTTCTTATTTTCTTAATATTCAAACAGCTTCAGGGGAAACACTGAGTTTTCCCTGAACTAAGTTTATTCTTTTCTCTGAGGATGAGGGTCCCTAGGACAGTTCTAGAGGTGGTACCTCCCTACATACATACACACACGCACACAAATATATATATATATATATATATATTATATATATATATATACATTTGTAGATGAATGGTTCAGAGAACCGACATGTTGATAAATTAGACACATGTGCAACTCTTGGGCATCTTTATTGAGGAAACGTTTCGCCACACAGTGGCTTCATCAGTCCATACAAAGGAGAATCTTGAAGAACAGGAGGAGAATGAGGTAACCAGTCCCTCAACCTTGAGTCGATGTGGTCAGTCCATCAATCTTGAATAGAATACGGCATACGTGCTGAGAAGGAGCTTATAAACCGTTGGCAGGAGAGGTGCAGCAGTCATAGGTCGTGTAACATTTGTTCAATGTTGAAGTAGGTCGTGCCCAAGAATTAGGCAAGCGAAGAATTCCCAAGTATTAAGATCCCAAGAAGTTGCAGGGTCTGACAGGTTTGTAGATATATATATATATATATATATATATATATATATATATATATATATATATATATATATATATATATATATATATATATATATATATATATATATAAATATATATGATATATATATATATATATATATATATATATATATATATATATATATATATATATATATATATATATGTATATATATATATATATATATATATATATATATATATATATATATATATATATATATATATATATTTCATTTCAATATGTAAACAAATTGTTAGTGGAATTACTATCTCGCTCGACATAAAAATCTCATGACAATTTCTGGGGAAGTTTGGTCGCCAGAGGCAATAAAACGAACATAAGAGTGTTAGGTAAGTTTTGCGTCAGTACTAGTGCCCTTATAGTACTCACCTCTCACTGCTTCTCCCACTCACGGTGATATATATATATATATGTCGTGCAGAACTTGCCATCTTGGCTTAAATAGCAACGCTCATCTTGCCATACAGGACAAGTGAAAATTTGTGTATGCAATAATTTCGCCAAAATCATTCTGAACCTAACGAAAAAAATATATTTCACTGTGTTTGTTTAGTATTAAATTATTGTAAACAAATCTAAAATATATTTAGTTGGGTTAGGCTAAAATAAATTGTTCTTGTTATAATAAGGTTAGGTAAGTTTTCTAAGATTCTTTTGGTGCAAAATTAAAATTTTTTACATTAACATTAATGAAAAAAATATATCTTTAAACGTATAAGAGAAAATTTTAGAAAGGACTTAATTTTAAATGAGTTCTTGCTAATTGACCAGTTTTACATATTCGGCACGACATATATATATATATATATATATATATATATATATATATATATATATATATATATATATATATATATATATAAATTTTTTTTTTAAATTATCACACTGGCCGATTCCCACCAAGGCAGGGTGGCCCGAAAAAGAAAAACTTTCACCATCATTCACTCCATCACTGTCTTGCCAGAAGGGTGCTTTACACTACAGTTTTTAAACTGCAACATTAACACCCCTCCTTCAGAGTGCAGGCACTGTACTTCCCATCTCCAGGACTCAAGTCCGGCCTGCCGGTTTCCCTGAATCCCTTCATAAATGTTACTTTGCTCACACTCCAACAGCACGTCAAGTACTAAAAACCATTTGTCTCCATTCACTCCTATCAAACACGCTCACGCATGCCTGCTGGAAGTCCAAGCCCCTCGCACACAAAACCTCCTTTACCCCCTCCCTCCAACCTTTCCTAGGCCGACCCCTACCCCGCCTTCCTTCCACTACAGACTGATACACTCTTGAAGTTATTCTGTTTCGCTCCATTCTCTCCACATGTCCGAACCACCTCAACAACCCTTCCTCAGCCCTCTGGACAACAGATTTGGTAATCCCGCACCTCCTCCTAACTTCCAAACTACGAATTCTCTGCATTATATTCACACCACACATTGCCCTCAGACATGACATCTCCACTGCCTCCAGCCTTCTCCTCGCTGCAACATTCATCACCCATGCTTCACACCCATATAAGAGCGTTGGTAAAACTATACTCTCATACATTCCCCTCTTTGCCTCCAAGGACAAAGTTCTTTGTCTCCACAGACTCCTAAGTGCACCACTCACCCTTTTCCCCTCATCAATTCTATGATTCACCTCATCTTTCATAGACCCATCCGCTGACACGTCCACTCCCAAATATCTGAATACATTCACCTCCTCCATACTCTCTCCCTCCAATCTGATATTCAATCTTTCATCACCTAATCTTTTTGTTATCCTCATAATCTTACTCTTTCTTGTATTCACTTTCAATTTTCTTCTTTTGCACACCCTACCAAATTCATCCACCAATCTCTGCAACTTCTCTTCAGAAGCTCCCAAGAGCACAGTGTCATCAGCAAAGAGCAACTGTGACAACTCCCACTTTATGTGTGATTCTTTATCTTTTAACTCCACGCCTCTTGCCAAGACCATCGCATTTACTTCTCTTACAACCCCATCTATAAATATATTAAACAACCACGGTGACATCACACATCCTTGTCTAAGGCCTACTTTTACTGGGAAATAATTTCCCTCTTTCCTACATACTCTAACTTGAGCCTCACTATCCTCGTAAAAACTCTTCACTGCTTTCAGTAACCTACCTCCTACACCATACACCTGCAACATCTGCCACATTGCCCCCCTATCCACCCTGTCATACGCCTTTTCCAAATCCATAAATGCCACAAAGACCTCTTTAGCCTTATAGAAATACTGTTCACTTATATGTTTCACTGTAAACATATGGTCCACACACCCCCTACCTTTCCTAAAGCCTCCTTGTTCATCTGCTATCCTATTCTCCGTATTACTCTTAATTCTTTCAATAATAACTCTACCATACACTTTGCCAGGTATACTCAACAGACTTATCCCCCTATAATTTTTGCACTCTCTTTTATCCCCTTTGCCTTTATACAAAGGAACTATGCATGCTCTCTGCCAATCCCTAGGTACCTTACCCTCTTCCATACATTTATTAAATAATTGCACCAACCACTCCAAAACTATATCCCCACCTGCTTTTAACATTTCTGTCTTTATCCCATCAATCCCGGCTGCCTTACCCCCTTTCATTTTACCTACTGCCTCACGTACTTCCCCCACACTCACAACTGGCTCTTCCTCACTCCTACAAGATGTTGTTCCTCCTTGCCCTATACACGAAATCACAGCTTCCCTATCTTCATCAACATTTAACAATTCCTCAAAATATTCCCTCCATCTTCACAATACCTCTAACTCTCCATTTAATAACTCTCCTCTCCTATTTTTAACTGACAAATAGAGTAGTAGGTTGGTAGACAGCAACCACCCAGGGAAGTACTACCGTCCTGCCAGATGACTGTGAAACAGAAACCTGTAACTGTTTTGCATGATGGTAGGATTGCTGGTTTCTTTTTCTGTCTCATAAACACGCTAGATAACAGGGATATCTTGCTACTCCTACTTACACTTTGGTCACACTTCACAGAAACGCACATGCATATATATATACATACATCTAGGTTTTTCTCCTTTTTCTAAATAGCTCTTGTTCCTCTTTATTTCTTCTATTGTCCACGGGGAAGTGGAAAAGAATCTTTCCTCCGTAAGCCATGCGTGTCGTATGAGGCGACTAAAATGCCGGGAGCAATGGGCTAGTAACCCCTTCTCCTGAAGACATTTACTAAAAAAGAGAAGAAGAAAAACTTTATATATATATATATATATATATATATATATATATATATATATATATATATATATATATATATATATATATATATATATATATATATATATATATATATATATATATATATATATATATATATATATATATATATATATATATATATATATATATATATATATATATATATATATATATATATATATATAGAGAGAGAGAGAGAGAGAGAGAGAGAGAGAGAGAGGTTATGAGGATAACAAAAAGATTAGGTGATGAAAGATTGAATATCAGATTGGAGGGAGAGAGTATGGAGGAGGTGAATGTATTCAGATATTTGGGAGTGGACGTGTCAGCGGATGGGTCTATGAAAGATGAGGTGAATCATAGAATTGATGAGGGAAAAAGAGTGAGTGGTGCACTTAGGAGTCTGTGGAGACAAAGAACTTTGTCCTTGGAGGCAAAGAGGGGAATGTATGAGAGTATAGTTTTACCAACGCTCTTATATAATGGATGAACAATAGATTAAAATATCTGATTGGTCAAAAGAGAGGCATATATAGGCAAATCAAAAGAGGAGAGGGGCAATTAAGAAATCGATATATTCAGTTAAAGAGAGAAATAAAAAAGGGAATTAGAAAAGCAAATAGAGATTATGAGGTTAAAGTTGCAAGAGAATCGAAGACTAACCCAAAAGGATTCTTTCAGGTATACAGAAGTAAGATCAGGGACAAGATAGGCCCACTCAAAAGTTCCTCGGGTCAGCTCACTGACAGTGATAAGGAAATGTGTAGAATTTTTAACACATACTTCCTCTCAGTTTTTACACAGGAGGATACCAGCGATATTCCAGTAATGATAAATTATGTAGAACAGGACGATAATAAACTGTGCACTATTAGGGTCACAAGTGACATGGTCCTTAGGCAAATAGATAAATTAAAACCTAACAAATCCCCAGGCCCTGATGAACTGTATGCAAGGGTTCTAAAGGAATGTAAAGAGGAGCTTAGCACACCTTTGGCTAATCTTTTCAACATATCACTACAAACTGGCATGGTGCCAGATAAGTGGAAAATGGCAAATGTGATACCTATTTTCAAAACAGGTGACAGGTCCTTAGCTTCGAACTATAGACCAATAAGCCTAACCTCCATAGTGGGAAAATTTATGGAATCAATAATTGCCGAAGCAGTTCGTAGCCATCTTGAAAAGCATAAATTAATCAACGAATCTCAGCATGGTTTTACAAAGGGGCGTTCCTGCCTTACGAATTTATTAACTTTTTTCACTAAGGTATTTGAGGAGGTAGATCATGGTAATGAATATGATATTGTGTATATGGACTTCAGTAAGGCTTTTGACAGGGTCCCACATCAGAGACTATTGAGGAAAATTAAAGCACATGGAATAGGAGGAGAAATTTTTTTCCTGGATAGAGGCATGGTTGACAAATAGGCAGCAGAGAGTTTGCATAAATGGGGAGAAATCAGAGTGGGGAAGCGTCACGAGCGGTGTTCCACAGGGGTCAGTGTTGGGCCCCCTGCTGTTCACAATCTACATAAACGACATAGATGAGGGCATAAAGAGCGACATCGGCAAGTTTGCCGATGACACCAAAATAGGCCGTCGAATTCATTCTGACGAGGACATTCGAGCACTCCAGGAAGATTTGAATAGACTGATGCAGTGGTCGGAGAAGTGGCAGATGCAGTTTAATATAGACAAATGCAAAGTTCTAAATGTTGGACAGGACAATAACCATGCCACATATAAACTAAATAATGTAGATCTTAATATTACGGATTGCGAAAAAGATTTAGGAGTTCTGGTTAGCAGTAATCTGAAACCAAGACAACAGTGCATAAGTGTTCGCAATAAAGCTAATAGAATCCTTGGCTTCATATCAAGAAGCATAAATAATAGGAGTCCTCAGGTTGTTCTTCAACTCTATACATCCTTGGTTAGGCCTCATTTAGATTATGCTGCACAGTTTTGGTCACCGTATTACAGAATGGATATAAATTCTCTGGAAAATGTACAAAGGAGGATGACAAAGATGATCCCATGTATCAGAAACCTTCCCTATGAGGATAGACTAAGGGCCCTGAAACTGCACTCTCTAGAAAGACGTAGAATTAGGGGGGATATGATTGAGGTGTATAAATGGAAGACAGGAATAAATAAAGGGGATGTAAATAGTGTGCTGAAAATATCTAGCCTAGACAGGACTCGCAGCAATGGTTTTAAGTTGGAAAAATTCAGATTCAGGAGGGATATAGGAAAGTACTGGTTTGGTAATAGAGTTGTGGATGAGTGGAACAAACTCCCAAGTACCGTTATAGAGGCCAGAACGTTGTGTAGCTTTAAAAATAGGTTGGATAAATACATGAGTAGATGTGGGTGGGTGTGAGTTAGACCTGATAGCTTGTGCTACCAGGTCGGTTGCCGTGTTCCTCCCTTAAGTCAATGTGACCTGACCTGACTAGGTTGGGTGCATTGGCTTAAGCCGGTAGGAGACTTGGACCTGCCTCGCATGGGCCAGTAGGCCTTCTGCAGTGTTCCTTCGTTCTTATGTTCTTATGTTCTTATATGGGTGTGAAGCATGGGTGATGAATGTTGCAGCGAGGAGAAGGCTGGAGGCAGTGGAGATGTCATGTCTGAGGGCAATGTGTGGTGTGAATATAATGCAGAGAATTCGTAGTTTGGAAGTTAGGAGGAGGTGCGGGATTACCAAAACTGTTGTCCAGAGGGCTGAGGAAGGGTTGTTGAGGTGGTTTGGACATGTAGAGAGAATGGAGCGAAACAGAATGACTTCAAGAGTGTATCAGTCTGTAGTGGAAGGAAGGCGGGGTAGGGGTCGGCCTAGGAAAGGTTGGAGAGAGGGGGTAAAGGAGGTTTTGTGTGCGAGGGGCTTGGACTTCCAGCAGGTATGCATGAGCGTGTTTGATAGGAGTGAATGGAGACAAATGGTTTTTAATACTTGACGTGCTGTTGGAGTGTGAGCAAAGTAACATTTATGAAGGGGTTCAGGGAAACCGGCAGGCCGGACTTGAGTCCTGGAGATGGGAAGTACAGTGCCTGCACTCTGAAGGAGGGGTGTTAATGTTGCAGTTTAAAAACTGTAGTGTAAAGCACCCTTCTGGCAAGACAGTGATGGAGTGAATGATGGTGAAAGTTTTTCTTTTTCGGGCCACCCTGCCTTGGTGGGAATCGGCCAGTGTGATAATATATATATATATATATATATATATATATATATATATATATATATATATATATATATATATATATATATATATATATATATATATATATATATATATATATATATATATATATATATATATATATATATATATATATATATATATATATATATATATATATATATATATAGAGAGAGAGAGAGAGAGAGAGAGAGAGAGATAGGTAAAACTAGCGATTTTAGCTTAAATAGCAACGCTCCTCTTTCTGAATAAGGCGAGAGAAAATTTGTGTATGCAATAATTTCCTAAAAATCATTCTAAACCTAATGAAAAAAATATATTTCATTGTGTTTATTATGAAAACTATGGTAAACTTATCTAAAATACATTTAGTTGGATTAGGTTAAATTAAATTGCGCTTGTTATAATAAGGTTAGGTAAGTTTTCTAAGGTTCTTTTGGTACCAAATTATTAATTCTTACATTAACATAAATAAAAAAAATATATGGTCTTTGAGAATTCCCTCTCATAAACGCGTGCAGAAGAGCACGTTATAACAAACTTCGGGAGTACTGGTGGAAATAAAACGACGTTTTGCACGACTAATCTTTCTTATTTTACACTTCGTTTCGCCCTATCTGCGCGAAACTTCGCTCACAATCAAGACTTGCAATGCATTATCTGACTTTCAGAGTGGCTTTTTGGGCTGATAAATCTTATGATAGAATGTCTGTGTTTAGCCTGATAGAATGTCTGTGTTTAGCCTGACAGAATGTCTGTGTTTAGCATGACAGAATGTCTGTGTTTAGCCTGACAGAATGTCTGTGTTTAGCCTGATAAAATGTCTGTGTTTAGCCTGACAGAATGTCTGTGTTTAGCCTGATAGAATGTCTGTGTTTAGCCTGATAGAATGTCTGTGTTTAGCCTGATAGAATGTCTGTGTTTAGCCTGACAGAATGTCTGTGTTTAGCCTGATAGAATGTCTGTGTTTAGCCTGATAGAATGTCTGTGTTTAGCCTGACAGAATGTCTGTGTTTAGCCTGATAGAATGTCTGTGTTTAGCCTGATAGAATGTCTGTGTTTAGCCTGATAGAATGTCTGTGTTTAGCCTGACAGAATGTCTGTGTTTAGCCTGATAGAATGTCTGTGTTTAGCCGCCTGATAGAATGTCTGCGTTTAGCCTGACAGAATGTCTGCGTTTAGCCGCCTGATAGAATGTCTGCGTTTAGCCTGACAGAATATCTGTGTTTAGCCTGATAGAATGTCTGCGTTTAGCCGCCTGATAGAATGTCTGCGTTTAGCCTGACAGAATGTCTGCGTTTAGCCGCCTGATAGAATGTCTGCGTTTAGCCTGACAGAATGTCTGCGTTTAGCCGCCTGATAGAATGTCTACGTTTAGCCTGACAGAATGTCTGCGTTTAGCCGCCTGATAGAATGTCTGTGTTTAGCCTGACAGAATGTCTGCGTTTAGCCGCCTGATAGAATGTCTGTGTTTAGCCTGATAGAATGTCTGTTTAGCATGATAGAATGTCTGTGTTTAGCCGCCTGATAGAATGTCTGTGTTTAGCCTAATAGAATGTCTGTGTTTAGCCTGATAGAATGTCTGTGTTTAGCCTGATAGAATGTCTGTGTTTAGCCTGACAGAATGTCTGCGTTTAGCCGCCTGATAAAATGTCTGTGTTTAGCCTGATAGAATGTCTGTTTAGCATGATAGAATGTCTGTGTTTAGCCGCCTGATAGAATGTCTGTGTTTAGCCTGATAGAATGTCTGTTTAGCCTGACAGAATGTCTGTGTTTAGCCGCCTGATAGAATGTCTGTGTTTAGCCTGATAGAATGTCTGTTTTTAGCCTGATAGAATGTCTGTGTTTAGCCTGACAGAATATCTGTGTTTAGCCGCCTGATAGAATGTCTGTGTTTAGCCTGATAGAATGTCTGTGTTTAGCCTGACAGAATATCTGTGTTTAGCCGCCTGATAGAATGTCTGTGTTTAGCCTGATAGAATGTCTGTTTTTAGCCTGATAGAATGTCTGTGTTTAGCCTGATAGAATGTCTGTGTTTAGGCTGACAGAATATCTGTGTTTAGCCGCCTGATAGAATGTCTGTGTTTAGCCTGACAGAATATCTGTGTTTAGCCGCCTGATAGAATGTCTGTGTTTAGCCGCCTGATAGAATGTCTGTGTTTAGCCTGATAGAATGTCTGTGTTTAGCCTGATAGAATGTCTGTGTTTAGGCTGACAGAATATCTGTGTTTAGCCGCCTGATAGAATGTCTGTGTTTAGCCTGATAGAATGTCTGCGTTTAGCCGCCTGATAGAATATCTGTGTTTAGCCGCCTGATAGAATGTCTGTGTTTAGCCTGATAGAATGTCTGTGTTTAGCCTGATAGAATGTCTGTGTTTAGCCTGATAGAATGTCTGTGTTTAGCCTGATAGAATGTCTGTGTTTAGCCGCCTGATAGAATGTCTGTGTTTAGCCTGATAGAATGTCTGTGTTTAGCTGACAGAATGATAGAATGTCTGTGTTTAGCCTGATAGAATGTCTGTGTTTAGCCTGATAGAATGTCTGTGTTTAGCCTGATAGAATGTCTGTGTTTAGCCTGATAGAATGTCTGTGTTTAGCCTGATAGAATGTCTGTGTTTAGCCTGAAAGAATGTCTGTGTTTAGCCTGATAGAATGTCTGTGTTTAGCCTGAAAGAATGTCTGTGTTTAGCCGCCTGATAGAAAGTCTGTTTAGCCTGATAGAATGTCTGTGTTTAGCCTGAAAGAATGTCTGTGTTTAGCCTGATAGAATGTCTGTGTTTAGCCTGATAGAATGTCTGTGTTTAGCCGCCTGATAGAATGTCTGTTTAGCCTGATAGAATGTCTGTGTTTAGCCTGAAAGAATGTCTCTGTTTAGCCGCCTGATAGAATGTCTGTGTTTAGCCTGATAGAATGTCTGTGTTTAGCCTGAAAGAATGTCTGTGTTTAGCCTGATAGAATGTCTGTGTTTAGCCTGATAGAATGTCTGTGTTTAGCCTGATAGAATGTCTGTGTTTAGCCTGATAGAATGTCTGTGTTTAGCCTGATAGAATGTCTGTGTTTAGCCTGATAGAATGTCTGTGTTTAGCCTGATAGAATGTCTGTGTTTAGCCGCCTGATAGAATGTCTGTTTAGCCTGAAAGAATGTCTGTGTTTAGCCGCCTGATAGAATGTCTGTTTAGCCTGAAAGAATGTCTGTGTTTAGCCTGATAGAATGTCTGTGTTTAGCCTGAAAGAATGTCTGTGTTTAGCCTGATAGAATGTCTGTTTAGCCTGATGGACTGTGATTATCTTTTCATATCAGGCTGAGTATTTTCATAATTTAAGCGCTTAATAATAATAATCATAATTATTATTATTTCTACAAGTACATGATACAACTTATACAGACCATAGCTGACATCAGTGACATACTATATAGAAAGCTCTTGATTATGCAGAGCATTTCGGGCAAATTAGGTAAAGTTTTGTCCCCCAGGATGCGACCCACACCAGTCGACTAACACCCAGGTACCTATTTTACTGCTAGGTGAACAGGGACAGCAGGTGTCTTAATTAAGGAAACAAGTCCTAAGTTTCCACGAACCACGAACCTCAGTGTGACTCACGAACTTGCTTGAATTTCTCTCTCTCTCTTCTTTCTCTCTGGCAAAAAGTCCTTCCCACTTCTCACTTGTCACTGTCAAAGGCTCCAGTACTCTGAATATGATCAAAGGCATTAAAAAAGTGAATCTTTCTCTCAAGTTCGGGGCAAAAATTTTCTGTGAAATCGTCGGCTTGTTCGTCACTTTTAGTTTATCTCTATATCTTTGTGTGTGTGTGTGTGTGTGTGTGTGTGTGTGTGTGTGTGTGTGTGTGTGTGTGTGTGTGTGTGTGTGTGTGTGTGTGTGTGTAACTGGAACTAGCCAGCAGTCAACCAGGGTGGTGATTAAACCACACTAATTGCCACCCCGAACAAACTAACAACCTCAGAAACATCACACCTCCCAACCCGAGCCTTGTTAGTCTAATTGGTCACTCCAAGCTGACACTGGGAGCCACCAGGGGTAATTATCTTGGTGAAGTGTCACCCTGCCTGGTGGCACTCCTGTAATAGTGACACTGATGTTCTGAGTGCTGGTGCTTGCTGTCTTTGTGGCACTGATGTTAAGGGTGTTTAAACAAAAAAGAAAAAGGTTCGCAACAAGACTTGTCCCAGAGCTGATAGGAATAGACTAAGAAACTGCAGAAAAGAAGATTTAGAAAGAGACATGGTCACGACGTAAAAAATATAAATAATAATAAATATTATTATTATTGAAAGGGAAAAACACTGATTCCCAGGAGCGATACAACACCTGGGGAGTGGGAAGAAATCAAGTTTGATCCGCTGAAGAGGAGGGAAGCTAGTATGAAGACCCTAGGTACGTTCAAGGGGCTTTCAGTCACAGGTGGTGATAGTGACAGGTGGTGAACACAGTCTAGAACCAGTCAGTGATGAGGAAGTATTCAACATGTGGACTGGTGGAGTGTAAGGTGGACTGGTGGAGTGGTGGACTGGTGGAGAGTAAAGTGGTAAACTGGTGGGCTGGTAAACTGGTAGATTGGTGGACTGATAAACTGGTAGACTGGTAAACTGGTGAACTGGTAGACTGGTGAACTGGTAAACTGGTGGACTGGTAAACTGGTGGACTGGTAAACTTGTAGACTGGTAAACTGGTGGACTGGTAGACTGGTAAACTGGTGTACTGGCAAACTGGTGAACTGGTAAACTGGTAAGTTGGTGGACTGGTAAACTGGTGGACTGGTAGACTGGTGGACTGGTAAACTGGTGGACTAGTAAACTGAACTGGTAAACTGGTGGACTGGTAAATTGGTGGACTGGTAGACTGGTAAACTGGTGGACTGGTAAACTAGTGGACTAGTAAACTGGTAGACTGGTAAACTGGTGGACTGGTAGACTGGTAAACTGGTGGACTGATAAACTGGTAGACAGATAAACTGGTAGACTGGTAAACTGGTGGACTGGTAAACTGGTGGACTGGTAAACTGGTGGACTGGTAAACTGGTAGACTGGTAAACTGGTGGACTGGTAAACTGGTGGACTGGTAAACTGGTAGACTGGTAAACTGGTAAACTGGTGGACTGGTAAACTGGTAGACTGGTAAACTGGTGGACTGGTAAACTGGTGGACTGGTAAACTGGTGGACTGGTAAACTGGTGGACTGGTAAACTGGTGGACTGGTAAACTGGTGGACTGGTAAACTGGTGGACTGGTAAACTGGTGGACTGGTAAACTGGTGGACTGGTGGACTGGTAAACTGGTGGACTGGTAAACTGGTAGACTGGTAAACTGGTGGACTGACAAACTGGTGGACTGGTAAACTGGTGGACTGGTAAACTGGTAAACTGGAATACAAAATTACTGATCTACTGAAGGGTACAAAGTTTTAACTGCCAGACTACAAAAAGAAAAAAACGAAAATTTGCTGGAGGTCAAAAAGAGGAGCCACACTGATTTACAAACATTTACAAACATTTACAAACATTTACAAACAGATACAAACATTTCTCTAAACATGTTTTTATTGCTTGCAGTTCCCTGCTCACATAAAAACAAACATCACAAGTGTGTTTGTTGTCCTCCGCTCTCAACTCTCCAAACAAAAGCAATTTGAAAGAAATGAACGATAAGAAGAGAATATTTCACCCATGAATTCTCAACACTACGGTTGTACACCATAAGAAAAAAAGTTATAGACCTACATACATCTACACAGATCTTAATGACACTTGGTTGTATTGTGGACACACGTAGGAACGTGAGGGGAAGCCATGCAAGTGCTGGGTGTATATTTACTGTGTTGAGGGGGGAATTATGTGTAATGTGGGGGACTACGTGTGCTGTGGGAAACTACGGGTACTGTGGGAAACTACGGGTACTGTGGGAAACTACGTGTGTTGTGGGGGACTACGTGTGTTGTGGGAAACTACGTGTGTTGTGGGAAACTACGTGTGTTGTGGGAAACTACGTGTGTTGTGGGAAACTACGTGTGTTGTGGGAAACTACGTGTGTTGTGGGAAACTACGTGTGTTGTGGGAAACTACGTGTGTTGTGGGAAACTACGTGTGTTGTGGGAAACTACGTGTGCTCTGGGGGGACTAAGTGTGTTGTGGGAAATTACGTGTGTTGTGGGAAACTACGTGTGTTCTGGGAAACTACGTGTCCTCTGGGGGGACTACGTGTGTTGTGGGAAATTACGTGTGTTGTGGGAAACTACGTGTGTTGTGGGAAACTACGTGTGCTCTGGGGGGACTAAGTGTGTTGTGGGAAATTACGTGTGTTGTGGGAAACTACGTGTGTTGTGGGAAACTACGTGTGTTGTGGGAAACTACGTGTGTTGTGGGAAACTACGTGTGTTGTGGGGGACTACGTATGTTGTGGGAAACTACGTGTGTTGTAGGAAACTACGTGTGCTCTGGGGGGACTACGTGTGTTGTGGGAAACTACGTGTGTTGTGGGGGACTACGTGTGTTGTGGGAAACTACGTGTGCTGTGGGAAACTACGTGTGTTGTGGGGGACTACGTGTGTTGTGGGAAACTACGTGTGTTGTGAGGGACTACGTGTGTTGTGGGAAACTACGTGTGTTGTGGGAAACTACGTGTGCTGTGGGAAACTATGTGTGTTGTGGGAAACTACCTGTGTTGTGGGAAACTACGTGTGTTGTGGGGGACTACGTGTGCTGTGGGAAACTACGTGTGCTGTGGGAAACGATCCTATAAGGACTGATTCCGTGTCCTTCCAGACAAAAGCTTCGACCGTGTGTACTCACCTGTATGTGCTCTCCTATTTGTGGTTGCAGGGGTCGATTCGCAGCTCCTGGCCCCACCTCTTCGCTGGTGGCTATTAGGCCCACTCTCTCCCTGCATTAAGAGCCTGCTCGTACCTCTTCTTAAAGCTATATATGGATACTGCCTCCACTACATCACTCTTCACGGGTGTATGTATGTGTGTGTGTAACAAAACGTCTCCAAACATTACCACCATCTCCAACAATCCTGGACAATCCTGGAAGCTGTCCAGGATGTTTCAGATACAATTCCAGCGGCCTAAAAGATCACAGGAAGCGAGTTGCTCATGTGCCGGGGGTTCCAGGAATATCTGGAGGTGACAGCTCCATCAGGTAGCGTCTGTTCCCCAGCAGGAAGCTCTCTCCCTGACCAGGGGTCTTAACTCAGAGTTGTTGTGTCACTGCTTGTTTGTAGTTACAACAGCAGTTATATTGGTGGTGTCCAGCCTTCAGAGTAGGTAGTTACAACAGCAATGTTGGTGTCCAGCCTTCAGTGTTGTAGTTACAACAGCAATGTTGGTGAACATTAAAATGGTATAAAATACCGACAGGTTGTTAGGTAAGACACATATGCAACAGTTAGGTATCTTTATTTCGAAACGTTTCGCCTACACAGTAGGCTTCTTCAGTCGAGTACAGAAAAGTTGATAGAAGCAGAAGAGACTTGAAGACGATGTAATCAGTCCATCACCCTTAAAGTTTTGAGGTGGTCAGTCCCTCAGTCTGGAGAAGAGCATTGTTCCGTAGTCTGAAACAATATGGAGTTGAAGTGACAGGATGGAACCTTATACAGCGCCAGGAGGTGAGACGTAGGTCAATTTGGGAGGTCAGGTCCCTCTCAAATCCAGCCGTTCTCACTAGTAGAGGTTGTCGAAGTTGATTTCAGGTCTTTACCAAGATACCCTTGTGTTGCAGTGTCTGACAGATTGAACATTAAAATGGTATAAAATACCGACAGGTTGTTAGGTAAGACACATATAAGGCTCCATCCTGTCACTTCAACTCCAGCCTTCAGTGTTGTAGTTACAGCAGCAGTTATGTTGGTGGTGTCCAGTAACGGAAAGAGTTATGCTCCATTCTATAAAAACAACAACGTAGGAGTAGTCACTTTCAAGCCCCAAAAAGCAAAAACTGATTAAGAAGGAGTATGCACCTCCCTCTCTGTCCTTCCCCTAGATCGAGAACTCGTGTCTGAAGTACAAAAAAAATTAACAGAAATGCTTATTACTGATCGAGTTCTGTAACTGCGAGTTTGTAACCGGTTATGGCATTGGAAAACGCTGGTAATAACCACCATAGTGATACATAGACCAGTTAGCCAGACACACGAACGTGTTCATTTGCACGCTTATTCGCAATTAATAGAAGTTACAACGTGAGTCAGTGGAAATGACTAAGCTGAGAGCTTCAAGTGGTGTGAGGGAGCAATGTCTGGTGTACACTGTAACAATGTCTGGTGTACACTGTAACAATGTCTGGTGTACACTGTAACAATGTCTGGTGTACACTAACAATGTCTGGTGTACACTGTAACAATGTCTGGTATACACTGTAACAATGTCTGGTGTACACTGTAACAATGTCTGGTGTACACTGCAACAATGTCTGGTGTACACTGTAACAATGGTGTACACTGTAACAATGTCTGGTGTACACTGTAACAATGGTGTACACTGTAACAATGGTGTACACTGTAACAATGTCTGGTGTACACTGTAACAATGTCTGGTGTACACTGTAACAATGTCTGGTGTACACTGTAACAATGTCTGGTGTACACTGTAACAATGTCTGGTGTACACTGTAACAATGTCTGGTGTACACTGTAACAATGAAGCTTGGGATACTATCTTGAGAGATTTACACTTCATGAGCTGTTACACTATACCAAGATTGTTATGTTACACTATATCAAGAATGTTATAATGTTACACTGTAACAAGAATGTTATAATGTTACACTGTAACAAGAATGTTATAATGTTACACTGTAACAAGAATGTTATAATGTTACACTGTAACAAGAATGTTATAATGTTACACTGTAACAAGAATGTTATAATGTTACACTGTAACAAGAATGTTATAATGTTACACTGTAACAAGACTGCTATAATGTTAAACTGTAACAAGACTGCTATGTTACACTGTAACAAGGCTTAAATTGTTACACTGTAACCTCAACTTCATTTAAATGTGACATTAGTGTCAAAAACTGTTACAGTGGTACACAGTAACTTCAAGAATGTTACAGTGTGACACTGTGGTTTTAATATTGTTACAGTGTTACACTGTGGCCTTCAACACTGTCACACTGTGGCTTCGACACTGTTATAGTGTTACACTGTGGCTTCAACACTGCTACAGTGTTACACTGTGGCTTCAACACTATTACAATGTTACACTGTGGCTTCAACAGTCACAGTGTTACACTGTGGCTTCAACAGTCACAGTGTTACACTGTGGCTTCAACAGTCACAGTGTTACACTGTGGCTTCAACAGTCACAGTGTTACACTGTGGCTTCAACAGTCACAGTGTTACACTGTGGCTTCAACAGTCACAGTGTTACACTATGGCTTCAACACTGTCAGTGTTACACTGTGACTTCAATACTGTCAGTGTTACACTGTGGCTTGAGCACTCTCAGTGTTACACTGTGACTTCAACACTGTCAGCGTTATACTGTGGCCTCAACACTGTCAGTGTTACACTGTGACTTCAACACTGTCAGTGTTACACTGTGGCTTCAACACTGTTAGTGTTACACTGTGACTTCAACACTGTCAGTGTTACACTGTGACTTCAACACTGTCAGTGTTACACTGTGACTTCAACACTGTCAGTGTTACACTGTGACTTCAACACTGTCAGTGTTACACTGTGGCTTCAACACTGTCAGTGTTACACTGTGACTTCAACACTGTCAGTGTTACACTGTGACTTCAACACTGTCAGTGTTACACTGTGGCTTCAACACTGTCAGTGTTACACTGTGACTTCAACACTGTCAGTGTTACACTGTGGCTTCAACACTGTCAGTGTTACACTGTGACTTCAACACTGTCAGTGTTACACTGTGGCTTCAACACTGTCAGTGTTACACTGTGACTTCAACACTGTCAGTGTTACACTGTGACTTCAACACTGTCAGTGTTACACTGTGGCTTCAACACTATGACTTCAACACTGTGACTTCAACACTGTTAGTGTTACACTGTGGCTTCAACACTATGACTTCAACACTGTGACTTCAACACTGTCAGTGTTACACTGTGACTTCAACACTGTTAGTGTTACACTGTGTCTTCAACACTGTCAGTGTTACACTGTGACTTCAACACTGTTAGTGTTACACTGTGTCTTCAACACTGTCAGTGTTACACTGTGACTTCAACACTTAAAATGTTTAAAAACTGAAATTGCGAAAAGTTTTTCTAACATGTTTATTTATGGTTAAACTTACGTTTTCACAAGTTAATATAACTTAACCTAAAGTAACTTAACTTATCCTGAAGTAACTTAACCTAAAGTAACTTGAAGTAACTTAACCTAAAGTAACTTAACTTGAAGTAACTTAACGTAAAGTAACTTTACCTAACAACGTGCTGCAGAGTCACACCGGTAATGGCTTGACGAAACTCCTGGAGAGCGAAACGTTGCCACAGTAAAATGATGCATTAGTTGCACTTGTGTCCTTTTACCTAACAAGACAAAAAATGAAGAAAAGACGCAGGTTAAAAAGAGAGAGACGCTCCCTCTACTGGCGAAGACGAAGAATCACAGAACCTCTCAAAGTTCTCACACACTGAACTTTCTCAAAGCTCTCCTACTTTGAATTTTCCTTGAACGTGAGTCTTGTCCATAACGTCAAAACTGTTCAGGTATGTCTGAGAGGAAGAATACACATTACGGTTCCTTCAGCAATGAAGCTTAAGAACCATGAATATGTGTGTAGTATGTAGGATCAAGAACAGTGAGCTCTTACAAGGATGAAGGATGGAAGGTAACACCACTCTTTCGTAGGATGGAACCAGTGTTGTGTTGAATGATGACTGGTTATATAGCCCTTACATAAGATGCACGGTAACAATACTAAGTAACCCAAGTGGCAGTGTAAATTAATCAGTGGAAATGCCATTTTCAGAGCGTCCCTGTGCCCTATCATCTGCATACAAATCACTTTACTGTTACGTTATTAAAACGGGGCTAATGAGAGGCAAAACAGAGCACCTGCTGTAACCTGGTAATCAGTAGTATTCGTGACTGTCTTGGAGGCCAACCATCAGAACCCTGAGACAGTTCTAATTACCGCAAGGATAGTCTAATTAAGACTTTGACTGCTTGTCGCAGGGGTCCCACGATGGCCAGCTTGTTATGAGTTTGATTCTCATGTCCCTCATGTATGTGAGTGGGGCAAGGGGAGGAGGGGCATGTCGTGAGTGTGATTATCCTCATGTATGTCAGTGGGGTAGGGGAGGAGAAGGAAGAGGAGGGGAACAGCAGGAGGGCGTGTTGTAAGTTTGATCATGTACCTCATGTATGTCAGTGGAGAAGAGGGAGCAGGGGTGGCAGGAGGGGGCGTGTCATGAGTGTTGCTGAGAGGGAAAGAGCAAGAGGTGAAATGCCATCGTGTCTAAGTTATCTCTAACCTACGATCATGTCTAGCAGAGACACATGTCAAGACTGTAGTCTTGATCGCCACAAGATACCACCACATATGTCAGTCTCCTTCAACACACTCAAAACAATCATACATGGCCACGTGGAGAGAACAACAGCAACTAGACTGACTCTGAAAGTACCTCTCTGACCTTGCAAGCACGTGACTGACAAAGCTCCAGACTGACAGAGAAACCATCAGACTGCCTGAGAAAGCACCAAACTGATAGAGCAAGCTCCAGTGACGGAGAAAGCAGCAGACTGACAGAGAAAGCAATGGACTGACAGAGAAAGCAGCAGACTGACAGAGAAAGACCACACTGACAGAGAAAGCAGCAGACTCACGGAGAAAGCAGCAAACTGACAGAAAAAGCACAAGACTAAAGCAGTAGACTGAGTAGTGCAAGGGGTGAGGGGTAGCTGGTGGATCCCAATCCTATGGATGATCCTCTTTAGGATGAGAGAGAGTCTACTGTGAATTGTTGGTGGGAAGGCTGCCAGAGCCCCGTGTGGTACACTTCCCACTGTACCACTGTGACTAGTACCACTAACACTGGTAGTAGTACCACTAACACTGAACAGTACCACTAACACCGTGACCAATACCACTAACACTGTGACCAGTACCACTTACACGGTGACTAGTACCACTAACGCCGTGACTAGTACCACAAACACTGTGACTATTACCACTAACACTTCTATTACCACTGAAAGTCTGGAAGACTGAAGCCTCACTCCAGTGTCTGGAACTCTGTAACACTGAAGCTTCACACTCCAGAGTCTGGAACTCTGGAACACTGAAGTTTCACACTCCAGAATTTGGAAGACTGAAGCCTCACACTCCAGAGTCTGGAACTCTGGAACACTGAAGCCTCATACTCCAGTGTCTGGAACTCTGTAACACTTAAGCTTCACACTCCAGAGTCTGGAACTCTGGAACACTGAAGTTTCACACTCCAGAATCTGGAAGACTGAAGCCTCACACTCCAGAGTCTGGAACTCTGGAACACTGAAGCTTCACACTCCAGAATCTGGAATGTTGGATTACTCAGATGCTGAACTACTGGATGGTTGAACTTGAGGTAATTGAATACTGCAGTGCAAGAATACGTGCAACTGGAAATACAGGAATAGTTCGGCACATGCATGAGAACGGGAAAGCTGAGAATGACATGAGTGAGAACTAGAAGCTAGAATTAACATGCAAGAGAACTGAAAAGCTGGTACCGGCATGGATGAGAACTGGAAAGCTGGAACTGACATCCATGAGCACGGGAAAGCTGGAACTGACATGAATGAGAACTGGAAAGCTAGAATATGCACGACAACTGGAAAGCTGGTACCGGCATACATGAGAACTGGAAAGCTGGAACTGACATGCACGAGCACTGGGAAACTGGAACTGAGATACTGGAGTTCTAGAATGTTGTAAGTGACAGGGATCGAAAACCTCTGAGTCTTGCTTGGTTTTCCAGCGACGAACACAATGGAAAAGAAAGGCGGCATTTCGAATATTCCAATGTGATTCGTTCAGCGTCGGGAGGAGTGGAGGCTCGACCCTCCGTCCGCTGACTGTGGAGACTTGATAGCAGCATCAAGAGCAGTGGAGAAGGGGCAGTGGGAGATGTAGAAGTGAACTGGGGTGATGGAGAAGTGAACTGGGTGATGGAGAAGTGCACTGAGTGATGGAGAAGTGCACTGGGTGATGTAGAAGTGAACTGGGTGATGGAGAAGTGCACTGGGTGATGGAGAAGTGCACTGGGTAATGGAGAAGTGAACTGGGTGATGGAGAAGTGAGCTGGGTGATGAAGAAGTGCACTGGGTGATGGAGAAGTGAACAGGGTGATGGAGAAATGAGCTGGGTGATGGAGAAGTGCACTGGGAGATGGAGAAATGCACTGGGTAATGGAGGAGTGAACTGGGTGATGGAGGAGTGCACTGGATGATGGAGAAGTGAATTGGGTGATGGAGAAGTGAACTAGAATATACAGAAGTGGAACTGGAAGATGAGGAAGTGAAACCAGAACAAGGGAAGTTCCGGCAGCAACACGAGAAGTTGGAGAAACGACACCGGAAGTTGTGCGTGTGTGTGTGTGTGTGTGTGTGTGTGAGAGAGAGAGAGAGAGAGAGAGAGAGAGAGAGAGAGAGAGAGAGAGAGAGAGAGAGCTGAATCACACACTACACCATATACAATATTCTTTCCACCTTCATAAAACGCATAGCATAAACAAATCGTGACTTTAAATATTACTAAAACTTCCTAGAACTAGATCAAACCGTTTTTTACTAGTCTTGCATGTGTTAAATCTAGAAAACAAACAAGTCAGTAACTGATGATGAACTCTGTGGGAGACGGGTGAAACATCGCTCTCAGCCTTTATTATAAGAACGTTTCACTCAAAGAGACTGGCCTGGGCCAGTAGGCCTGATGCATTGCTCCTTCCTTCTTAAAGTGGATGTGATTTGCACCTGACTAGGTTAGGGAAGTAGGTGACTCGGACCTGACTAGATTAGGGAAGTAGGTGACTCGGACCTGACTAGATTAGGGAAGTAGTGACTTGCACCTGACTAGCTTAAAGAAGTAGGTGACTTGGATCTGACTAGCTTAGGGAAGTAGGTGACTTAGACCTGACTAGCTTAGGGAACTAGGTGACTTGGACCTGCCTAGCGTGGGCCAGTAGGCCTGCTGCAGTGTTCCCTCTACTCTGTTCTTATGAAGCAATAAGGAATTAAGTTAAAGGCTCCTGTTGTTTGATGCTTGACATGTAACCCAGGATAACCCAAGTAAGCCACTGTGGCTTATTACCTTTGTGTTCCTTAGGTTCTCTTCCCCCAGGATGCCACCCGCTACAACAGTTGACTAACACTCACGTACCTACTTACTGCTAGGTAAATAGGGGCAACAGGTGTAAGGAGATTACACCAAGGTACCTACTTACTAGGTGAAAAAGGTCAGCAGGTGTAACAATAGGAAATATGGCCCAACATTTCCACTCGTTCCGGGGATTGAACCAGTGTCCTTCAGATGTAAGACAAAGTCGCTACCACTTGAACCACGTACCACTCTGTTTCCCACACGATGGCAGACAATAATAATAATAATAATAATAATAATAATAATAATAATAATAATAATAATAATAAATTACAAAATTACAATCATTTTATTATTATATTCATTCACTGGAAAGCGTCAAACCAGTAGGGGTCAGAGAGCGGCTTGATAATGGGAGGTAATGAGGTTTGAGCTAAGGGAAAGGTAGCTCCAGTTCCTCGGATCAGGAGCCCTGGGGTTAGGCTAACAGTTGCTGGCTAATTGACTTAAGAAGTGGGTAATTAGAGTTTAATGGGCAGTTAATGAGGAGGGTAAACAATTACGCCAAGATGGAGGCTTAATTAGATGGGAATATCGACCTTACGGAGTACAATTAAGGGTTATCTCCACGGTGTTAGCACAGTGTTAGCACGGGGTGTTATTACGGTGTTAGCACGGGGTGTTATTACTGTGTTAGTACGGGGTGTTATTACAATTTTAGCAAGGTGTTAGCACAGTGTTAGCACGGGGTGTTATTACGGTGTTAGCACGGGGTGTTATTACTGTGTTAGTACGGGGTGTTATTACAGTTTTAGCAAGGTGTTAGCACGGGGTGTTATTACTGTGTTAGTACGGGGTGTTATTACAGTTTTAGCAAGGTGTTAGCACGGGGTGTTATTACGGTGTTAGCACGGGGTGTTATTACGGCAAGGTGTTAGCACGGGGTGTTATTACTGTGTTAGTACGGGGTGTTATTACAGTTTTAGCAAGGTGTTAGCACGGGGTGTTATTACTGTGTTAGTACGGGGTGTTATTACAGTTTTAGCAAGGTGTTAGCACGGGGTGTTATTACTGTGTTAGTACGGGGTGTTATTACAGTTTTAGCAAGGTGTTAGCACGGGGTGTTATTACTGTGTTAGTACGGGGTGTTATTACAGTTTTAGCAAGGTGTTAGCCCGGGGTGTTATTACGGTGTTAGCACGGGGTGTTATTACGGTGTTAGCACGAGGTGTTATCAAAATGTTGACATGGGGTGTTATTATGGTGTTAGCACGGGGTGTTATTATGGTGTTAGCACGGGGTGTTATTACGGTGTTAGCACTGGGTGTTATTACGGTGTTAGCAGGGTGTTAGAACGGTGTTCCCATGTTAGCACTGTGTTATCACGATATTACTGCGGTGTTATCACGGTGCTAGCAGTGGTAGAAGCATATAGGAGAGTAAAAGTGTGTTAGGAAAAGTGTGTTAGGAAAAGTTAGTAAGATTGACCTGTTATCTTACCTGTTCATAAAGAAAGATTTACCTATTATCTTACGTCTTCATGAAACTAAGACTTACCTGTTATCTTGTTCGTTCAAGAGACTAAGACATTAATCCTGTCAGAGTGCAAAGATTTTACCAGGCTTCCATTTCACTGTCATCTGACAGGACGGCAGCATCTCCCTGGAAGACTGCTGTCTGTTACCTTACTGACTGTTAAACAGATCAGCGTAACAGTAAAACAACAGTAGGCGCACAAGACACTTTTCAAGGAGGCTTCAACAGTAGAAACTGTTTAACAGGTAGAAAGTGACTTCTGTTTACAACAGTAGAAATGTTTAACAGAGAGAAGGTGACGCCTGTTTACAACAGTAATAATAAAAGGTTTGTAGTAAATAGGTTCTTTCAGGAACAGATAATTTTAAAAGAATGAGAAATTCTCTCTCTCCCTCTCTCTCTCCCTCCTTAACACACACACAGTACCACTGAAACTTTCGAGAGAGAGAGAGAGAGAGAGAGAGAGAGAGAGAGAGAGAGAGAGAGAGAGAGAGAGAGAGAGAGAGAGAGAGAGAGAGAGAGAGAGAGAGAGAGAGAGAGAGAGAGGTATGCTAATGATCTCAATTAAAGACAACTCTACACACTCTCCATACTTGAG
>NC_091367.1:7191610-7234110 GCF_038502225.1 Cherax quadricarinatus
TTACATGTTTCTTCAAAGATCACCAGTCATCACAACACTCACCGCCATCACCAGTCATCACAAAACTCACCACCACCACCAGTCATCACAACACTCACCACTATCACCAGTCATCACAACACTCACCATCACCAGTCATCACAACACTCACCACCATCACCAGTCATCACAACACTCACCATCACCAGTCATCACAACACTCACCACCACCACCAGTCATCACAACACTCACCACCACCACCAGTCATCACAACACTCACCACCACCACCAGTCATCACAACACTCACCACCACCACCAGTCATCACAACGCTCACCACCATCACCAGTCATCACAACACTCACCATCACCAGTCATCACAACACTCACCACCATCACCAGCCATCACAACACTCACCACCACCACCAGCCATCACAACACTCACCACCATCACCAGTCATCACAACACTCACCATCACCAGTCATCACAACACTCACCACCACCACCAGTCATCACAACACTCACCACCACCACCAGTCATCACAACACTCACCACCATCACCAGTCATCACAACACTCACCACCACCACCAGTCATCACAACACTCACCACCATCACCAGTCATCACAACACTCACCATCACGTCATCACAACACTCACCACCATCACCAGTCATCACAACACTCACCACCAGTCATCACAACACTCACCACCACCACCAGTCATCACAACACTCACCACCATCACCAGTCATCACAACACTCACCACCACCACCAGTCATCACAACACTCACCACCATCACCAGTCATCACAACACTCACCACCATCACCAGTCATCACAACACTCACCACCACCACGTCATCACAACACTCACCACCACCATCACCAGTCATCACAACACTCACCACCATCACCAGCCATCACAACACTCACCACCACCACCAGTCATCACAACACTCACCACCACCACCAGTCATCACAACACTCACCACCACCACCAGTCATCACAACACTCACCACCATCACCAGTCATCACAACACTCACCACCATCACCAGTCATCACAACACTCACCACCACCACCAGTCATCACAACACTCACCACCACCACCAGTCATCACAACACTCACCACCACCACCAGTCATCACAACACTCACCACCACAACCAGTCATCACAACACTCACCACCATCACAACACTCACCACCACCATCACCAGTCATCACAACACTCACCACCATCACCAGCCATCACAACACTCACCACCACCACCAGTCATCACAACACTCACCACCACCACCAGTCATCACAACACTCACCACCACCACCAGTCATCACAACACTCACCACCATCACCAGTCATCACAACACTCACCACCACCACCAGTCATCACAACACTCACCACCACCACCAGTCATCACAACACTCACCACCATCACCAGCCATCACAACACTCACCACCACCACCAGTCATCACAACACTCACCACCACCACCAGTCATCACAACACTCACCACCACCACCAGTCATCACAACACTCACCACCATCACCAGTCATCACAACACTCACCACCATCACCAGTCATCACAACACTCACCACCACCACCAGTCATCACAACACTCACCACCACCACCAGTCATCACAACACTCACCACCACCACCAGTCATCACAACACTCACCACCACCACCAGTCATCACAACACTCACCACCATCACCAGTCATCACAACACTCACCACCACCATCACCAGTCATCACAACACTCACCACCATCACCAGCCATCACAACACTCACCACCACCACCAGTCATCACAACACTCACCACCACCACCAGTCATCACAACACTCACCACCACCACCAGCCATCACAACACTCACCACCATCACCAGTCATCACAACACTCACCACCACCACCAGTCATCACAACACTCACCACCACCACCAGTCATCACAACACTCACCACCATCACCAGTCATCACAACACTCACCACCACCACCAGTCATCACAACACTCACCACCATCACCAGCCATCACAACACTCAGCACCACTACCAGTCATTACAACACTCACCACCATCACCAGTCATCACAACACTCACCACCACCACCAGTCATCACAACACTCACCACCACCACCAGTCATCACAACACTCACCACCACCACCAGTCATCACAACACTCACCACCACCACCAGTCATCACAACACTCACCACCATCACCAGTCATCACAACACTCACCACCACCATCACCAGTCATCACAACACTCACCACCATCACCAGCCATCACAACACTCACCACCACCACCAGTCATCACAACACTCACCACCACCACCAGTCATCACAACACTCACCACCACCACCAGCCATCACAACACTCACCACCATCACCAGTCATCACAACACTCACCACCACCACCAGTCATCACAACACTCACCACCACCACCAGTCATCACAACACTCACCACCATCACGAGTCATCACAACACTCACCACCACCACCAGTCATCACAACACTCACCACCATCACCAGCCATCACAACACTCACCACCACTACCAGTCATTACAACACTCACCACCATCACCAGTCATCACAACACTCACCACCACCACCAGTCATCACAACACTCACCACCACCACCAGTCATCACAACACTCACCACCACCACCAGTCATCACAACACTCACCACCACCACAAGTCATCACAACACTCACCACCATCACCAGTCATCACAACACTCACCACCATCACCAGTCATCACAACACTCACCACCATCACCAGTCATCACAACACTCACCACCACCACCAGTCATCACAACACTCACCACCATTACCAGTCATCACAACACTCACCACCATCACCAGTCATCACAACACTCACCACCATCACCAGTCATCACAACACTCACCACCATCACCAGTCATCACAACACTCACCACCACCACCAGTCATCACAACACTCACCATCACCAGTCATCACAACACTCACCACCATCACCAGTCATCACAACACTCACCATCACCAGTCATCACAACACTCACCACCATCACCAGTCATCACAACACTCACCACCACCACCAGTCATCACAACACTCACCACCATCAGTCATCACAACACTCACCACCATCACCAGTCATCACAACACTCACCACCATCACCAGTCATCACAACACTCATCACCATTCATCACAACACTCACCACCACCACCAGTCATCACAACACTCACCACCATCACCAGTCATCACAACACTCACCACCACCACCAGTCATCACAACACTCACCATCACCACCAGTCATCACAACACTCACCATCACCAGTCATCACAACACTCACCACCACCACCAGTCATCACAACACTCACCATCACCACCAGTCATCACAACACTCACCATCACCACCAGTCATCACAACACTCACCATCACCACCAGTCATCACAACACTCACCACCATCACCAGTCATCACAACACTCACCACCATCACCAGTCATCACAACACTCACCACCACCACCAGTCATCACAACACTCACCACCATCACCAGTCATCACAACACTCACCACCACCACCAGTCATCACAACACTCACCACCACCACCAGTCATCACAACACTCACCACCACCACCAGTCATCACAACACTCACCACCACCACCAGTCATCACAACACTCACCACCACCATCACCAGTCATCACAACACTCACCATCACCAGTCATCACAACACTCACCACCACCACCAGTCATCACAACACTCACCACCACCACCAGTCATCACAACACTCACCACCATCACCAGTCATCACAACACTCACCACCATCACCAGTCATCACAACACTCACCACCATCACCAGTCATCACAACACTCACCACCATCACCAGTCATCACAACACTCACCACCACCACCAGTCATCACAACACTCACCACCATCACCAGTCATCACAACACTCACCACCACCACTAGTCATCACAACACTCACCACCACCACCAGTCATCACAACACTCACCATCACCACCAGTCATCACAACACTCACCACCATCACCAGTCATCACAACACTCACCACCACCACCAGTCATCACAACACTCACCACCATCACCAGTCATCACAACACTCACCACCATCACCAGTCATCACAACACTCACCATCACCAGTCATCACAACACTCTCCATCACCAGTCATCACAACACTCACCACCATCACCAGTCATCACAACACTCACCATCACCAGTCATCACAACACTCACCACCATCACCAGTCATCACAACACTCACCATCACCAGTCATCACAACACTCACCACCACCACCAGTCATCACAACACTCACAACCACCACCAGTCATCACAACACTCACCACCATCACCAGTCATCACAACACTCACCATCACCAGTCATCACAACACTCACCACCACCACCAGTCATCACAACACTCACCACCATCACCAGCCATCACAACACTCACCACCACCACCAGTCATCACAACACTCACCATCACCAGTCATCACAACACTCACCACCATCACCAGTCATCACAACACTCACCACCACCACCAGTCATCACAACACTCACCACCATCACCAGCCATCACAACACTCACCACCACCACCACCAGTCATCACAACACTCACCACCATCACCAGCCATCACAACACTCACCACCACCACCAGTCATCACAACACTCACCGTCACCAGTCATCACAACACTCACCACCATCACCAGACATCACAACACTCACCACCACCACCAGTCATCACAACACTCACCATCACCAGTCATCACAACACTCACCACCATCACCAGCCATCACAACACTCACCACCACCACCAGTCATCACAACACTCACCACCATCACCAGTCATCACAACACTCACCACCCTCACCAGTCGTCACAACACTCACCATCACCAGTCATCACAACACTCACCACCACCACCAGTCATCACAACACTCACCACCACCACCAGTCATCACAACACTCACCACCACCACCAGTCATTACAACACTCACCACCATCACCAGTCATCACAACACTCACCACCATCACCAGTCATCACAACACTCACCATCACCAGTCATCACAACACTCACCACCATCACCAGTCATCACAACACTCACCATCACCAGTCATCACAACACTCACCACCATCACCAGTCATCACAACACTCACCACCACCACCAGTCATCACAACACTCACCACCATCACCAGTCATCACAACACTCACCACCATCACCAGTCATCACAACACTCACCATCACCAGTCATCACAACACTCACCACCATCACCAGTCATCACAACACTCACCATCACCAGTCATCACAACACTCACCACCATCACCAGTCATCACAACACTCACCACCACCACCAGTCATCACAACACTCACCACCACCAGTCATCGCAACACTCACCACCACCACCAGTCATCACAACACTCACCACCACCACCAGTCATCACAACACTCACCACCACCACCAGTCATCACAACACTCACCACCACCACCAGTCATTACAACACTCACCACCATCACCAGTCATCACAACACTCACCACCATCACCAGTCATCACAACACTCACCATCACCAGTCATCACAACACTCACCACCATCACCAGTCATCACAACACTCACCATCACCAGTCATCACAACACTCACCACCATCACCAGTCATCACAACACTCACCACCACCACCAGTCATCACAACACTCACCACCATCACCAGTCATCACAACACTCACCACCATCACCAGTCATCACAACACTCACCATCACCAGTCATCACAACACTCACCACCATCACCAGTCATCACAACACTCACCATCACCAGTCATCACAACACTCACCACCATCACGTCATCACAACACTCACCACCACCACCACCAGTCATCACAACACTCACCACCACCAGTCATCACAACACTCACCACCACCACCAGTCATCACAACACTCACCACCACCACCAGTCATCACAACACTCACCACCACCACCAGTCATCACAACACTCACCACCACCTCCTGCATCATACTCCCCACACCTCTGTTATTACACTCGTGAACAAAGCACTTCTTGGTATAGTTTCAAAACAACTTTTTTCCCAACTTTCCATCTTCGTCTCCTCCATGCAGAGAGAACTAAACACCCTTCCTGATCCACTGGATGTTTCTCTCGTAATAGAGCCCGAGTTATCGTTTACCTCAGACATAATATACAAACAAGACGGTTGCAACTACGTGAGTACCAAACTGGTGCCTAGTACGAGTGAAGCACCATGTATTTTACAGCTTACTGATATTTAACACGTTGTTACCATGTCTCCTCGCTTCCTGTCTACCAACTAAGACATTAACAATGTTTCTTTCTTCGTGGTTCATAACTCTCACAGCCAGCGGTGACTATGTTTACAGAAATTTTGGTGCAGACACCCAAATTTTTGTATATTTTACTTTATATCTATGGTAGTTTTATGTTTAATAAAAATGAGTTATTTATATATATATGAAAAAAAAACTTACAGTTACAGGAAAAAAAAACAGTCAAATATATGTGAAATATTTAGGAGAAATTTTAAAACAGATTAATGAGAAGCAGCGGCACCTTGGGAACAATAAGAGTACAGTGTATCAACATCCGTAATCCCAGACTATTCAACCTACTGGCAGCAAGTTTATTTAGGCACAGGGACACATAAATACAGTTACACAAATTATCATACATAAGTAACGTGTGTGTAAATTACCTAGGATAATCCGAAAAAACTCCGACAAAGTGACCTGTTGTACCACGGGCACAATAAGAGAACACTACATCAACATCCGTGGTCCCAGACTATTTATCCTGCTGCCAGCAGATAGAAACACTGCTGGAACAAATGTACAACTTTTTAAGAGGAAACTGGATCACTACCTCCGCCAAGTGTCAGATCAAGCAGGTTGTGATGGATATGTGGGTCAGGAGGGGCCTCCAACAGCAACAGCCTGGTTGAACAAGAAATCAATAGAAAAACCTGGCCCCAGGTCAGGCTGCGAGGGTGTACCACTGGTACTTATACACACGAGACTGTACTTAATACAGCATACATGATCAGGTCATTTATCTTAAGTTCTGGAGAAAATTATTATAACATCTAAAATACGACAACAAGGTAATTTAAATGCGACAGTAAATACTGACAGAGATCTTCAGAAATTAGGTACTGATATGTTCCTTATGTGGGTGTGAAGTAGGTAAGTTCCAGCCTATATGTATGACCTTTTAAACTGTGTACTTTCAAATAATAATATAATAATAATATATTATAATAATAATAATAATAATAATAATAATAATAATAATAATAATAATAATAATAATATATTATAATAACATAGTATAATAGAAATAATAATAATAATTCATTGGTTTCACTTGTACTAAAAGCACAGCATCCAGCGGTCTTCCCTGGACAATATAGCGAGGGGTCTGACTCGTTGAGAGTGAATAAAAGGTTCAGTCTTGCCTGTTGATCCCGTCATTGTTGCAGCTGTTGTGTTGTGCTGCCTGAAGTCTGCTACTGCTGCCTCAATCACCTTCCAGCTGCACGTGCATATGAAAGATTTATTTACAAATTTCTCCCTAATTCTTAGCTCTTAGAATTTGAATTTGAATTTGTATGTGTGTGTATGTGTGTGTGTGTGTACTCACCTAGTTGAGGTTGCAGGGGTCGAGTCCAAGCTCCTGGTCCCGTGTGTGTGAGTGTGTGTAAACTTTAGGTTACCCCTTGTCATAACACACACAAATGCGTTTTCTCTCTTTTTTTTTCTCTCTCTTTTTTTTCTCTCTCTTTCTCTCTCTCTCTCTCTCTCTCTCTCTCTCTCTCTCTCTCTCTCTCTCTCTCTCTCTCTCAGTAAACAATCAAGGTAATATAATACATGTATCTTCACTAATGTGCTCTTCATCACCATAACAGTCTTACAAAAATATCTTATAGTGTTCCCCGACACAAAATTACCTAATAACTAACAGGGTGTGACACTCATTTGCATTATGTGTTGAATAATTAGTGTGCACTACCTTGGTTTACACGAGCACTCACACACACACACACACTCACACACACACACACACACACACTCACACGCACACACTTTGCTCAGTTTGTCATATTTACTAATTTCTAGTGTTGGTTACCAACTGTCAAAGGTACTTGTCAATAGACTTAATTTGGTGTGTTTCGTGTGTGTGTTTATACTCGCTGAATTATTTTTGCGGGGGTCGAGACTCAGCTCCAGGCCCTACCTCCTAGGCCACCTTCAATGGTAACACTAACTTCTGGCCTCTTGGGTCTCATTATAATAAGACCCAACAGGCCAATACACAGCTTCAAGAGTAGATATAATTACAGCTACACTCTCTGCCTTCTGTCATGTAGGTGCTCCTTGACCCACTGGAGCACTCTGCTGTTTAACCCTCCTCGTTCTTCTAATTTCTAGACTAAGCTCATTCTCCTCTGGTCGTTCTTTACCCTCTTATTATTTGGTAGCCCTCAGACAATACCACACTTGATATTCCTGAGACTTCTGCCTCCGATGCAGCTCTATATCAGGGTTTTCTTCCTCAACTCTTTCTTTCCTGGCTTCTCATTCTTGGTTACTCCATCGACATTTTTGTTAGCGTTCCACACTTTGATTCTTCTGTCAGATTTGATTTCATTCTCATTACTATGTTTCTCGCTTCTGACTTCGTCAACAATTCGTAATGGTCTTGTTTTATCCTCTGCATATGCTCCTACGAACCTCAGCCGGGCTGTGGTTCGTACGTCGGCTTACGTGCGGCCAGCAGTTACACCCTGATTCATCACGACGCCTGATCTCGGACCGGGTCGTGGGGGCGTTGACCCCCGAAACCCTCTCCAGGTATACCTATGCGTGCATGCGTGAACGCGTGTGTGCGTGAACGTGTGTACTCACCTAGTTGTACTCACCTAGTTGTGACTGCGGGGGTCGAATCATTGCTCCTCGCCCCGCAACTTCACTGGCCGCTATTGGGTCACTCTGCCAGCTCCATGAGCTTTATCATACCTCTTCTTAAAGCTATGTATGGATCCTGCCTCCACTACATCGCTTCCCAAACTATTTCACTTCCTGACAACTCTGTGACTGAAGAAATACTTCCTAACATCCCTGTGATTCATCTGTGTCTTCACCTTCCATCTGTGATCCCTTGTTGCTGTGTCCCATCTCTGGAACATCCTGTCTCTGTCCACCTTCTCGATTCCTGCTCAGTATTTAATAGGTCGTTATCATATCCCCCCTATTTCTCCTGTCCTCCAGTGTCGTCAGGTCGATCTCCCTTAATCTTTCCTCGTAGGACATACCCCTTACTTCCGGGAATAGTCTTGTTGCAAATCTTTGCACTTTCTCTAGCGTGTGTGCGTATATTTGTGATACCCTATTAAGTTTTTAACGTTTTCTGTCCACTGATTTTTGTTGTTTTGTGACTCAGTTCGTAGTTGCTGGTCACATTTAATAATTTATTATTTATTTTATTAACACATCAGCCGTTTACCACCAAGGCAGGGTGACCCGAAAAAAAGAGGAGATAATTTCATCATTCACTCCATCACTGTCTTGCCAGAGGCGCACTTACACTACAGTTAAAAAACTGTAAAATGTCTCCACCCGTCCTTGAGAGTACAGGCACTGTACTGCTACCCTCCAGGACTCGATGCCAGCTAACCAGTTTCCCTGAATCCGTTCATAACTGTTACTTTGCTCAAACTCCAACAGTACTTCAGGCCATTACAAACCATGTGCCTGTTCTCCTGTTCTATCTACTCTTGAAGCTGTGTATATAGTTTATTTCCGTTAAATCCTCATGCAACTCTTTCCACATTCCTAACAGACGCTATATGACACCCTACTAGTTTAGCGCTGCTTCATCATTATAATCTGTTGTATTGTTTTTCCCTACCCAGTTGATAATTTTCAGAACATCGCTGATGAGGTGTGGGGATGGGAGGAGGGGTGTTGATGGTAGGGGGAAGATTGAGTTAAGAGAGAGTGGAGGTATCTGGAGGTCGAGAGAGGGGACAGGAGGAGGGTTAAGAGGGAGTGGAGGTATCTGGAGGTCGAGAGAGGGGACAGGAGGAGGGTTAAGAGGGAGTGGAGGTATCTGGAGGTTGAGAGAGGGGACAGGAGGAGGGTTAAGAGGGAGTGGAGGTCTCTGGAGGTCGAGTGATGGGACAGGAGGAGGGTTAAGAGAGAGTGGAGGTATCTGGAGGTCGAGAGAGGGGACAGGAGGAGGGTTAAGAGGGAGTGGAGGTATCTGGAGGTCGAGAGAGGGGACAGGAGGAGGGTTAAGAGAGAGTGGAGGTATCTGGAGGTCGAGAGAGGGGACAGGAGGAGGGTTAAGAGGGAGTGGAGGTATCTGGAGGTCGAGAGGGGGGACAGGAGGAGGGTTAAGAGGGAGTGGAGGTATCTGGAGGTCGAGAGAGGGGACAGGAGGAGCGTTAAGAGAGAGTGGAGGTATCTGGAGGTCGAGAGAGGGGACAGGAGGAGGGTTAAGAGGGAGTGGAGGTATCTGGAGGTCGAGAGAGGGGACAGGAGGAGGGTTAAGAGAGAGTGGAGGTATCTGGAGGTCGAGAGAGGGGACAGGAGGAGGGTTAAGAGGGAGTGGAGGTATCTGGAGGTCGAGAGGGGGGACAGGAGGAGGGTTAAGAGGGAGTGGAGGTATCTGGAGGTCGAGAGAGGGGACAAGAGGAGGGTTAAGAGAGAGTGGAGGTATCTGGAGGTCGAGAGAGGGGACAGGAGGAGGGTTAAGAGGGAGTGGAGGTATCTGGAGGTCGAGAGGGGGGACAGGAGGAGGGTTAAGAGGGAGTGGAGGTATCTGGAGGTCGAGAGAGGGGACAGGAGGAGGGTTAAGAGGGAGTGGAGGTATCTGGAGGTCGAGAGAGGGGACAGGAGGAGGGTTAAGAGGGAGTGGAGGTATCTGGAGGTCGAGAGAGGGGACAGGAGGAGGGTTAAGAGAGAGTGGAGGTATCTGGAGGTCGAGAGAGGGGACAGGAGGAGGGTTAAGAGGGAGTGGAGGTATCTGGAGGTCGAGAGGGGGGACAGGAGGAGGGTTAAGAGGGAGTGGAGGTATCTGGAGGTCGAGAGAGGGGACAGGAGGAGGGTTAAGAGGGAGTGGAGGTATCTGGAGGTCGAGAGGGGACAGGAGGAGGGTTAAGAGGGAGTGGAGGTATCTGGAGGTCGAGAGGGGGGACAGGAGGAGGGTTAAGAGGGAGTGGAGGTATCTGGAGGTCGAGAGGGGGGACAGGAGGAGGGTTAAGAGGGAGTGGAGGTATCTGGAGGTCGAGAGAGGGGACAGGAGGAGGGTTTAGAGGGAGTGGAGGTATCTGGAGGTCGAGAGAGGGGACGGGCGGAGGGTTAAGTGGGAGTGGAGGTATCTGGAGGGCGAGAGGGGGGAGGGGAGGAGGGGTAAGAGGGAGTGGAGGTATCTGGAGGTCGAGAGAGGGGACAGGAGGAGGGTTAAGAGGGAGTGGAGGTATCTGGAGGTCGAGAGGGGACAGGAGGAGGGTTAAGAGGGAGTGGAGGTATCTGGAGGTCGAGAGGGGGGACAGGAGGAGGGTTAAGAGGGAGTGGAGGTATCTGGAGGTCGAGAGGGGACAGGAGGAGGGTTAAGAGGGAGTGGAGGTATCTGGAGGTCGAGAGGGGGGACAGGAGGAGGGTTAAGAGGGAGTGGAGGTATCTGGAGGTCGAGAGAGGGGACAGGAGGAGGGTTAAGAGGGAGTGGAGGTATCTGGAGGTCGAGAGGGGGGACAGGAGGAGGGTTAAGAGGGAGTGGAGGTATCTGGAGGTCGAGAGGGGACAGGAGGAGGGTTAAGAGGGAGTGGAGGTATCTGGAGGTCGAGAGAGGGGACAGGAGGAGGGTTAAGAGGGAGTGGAGGTATCTGGAGGTCGAGAGGGGGGACAGGAGGAGGGTTAAGAGGGAGTGGAGGTATCTGGAGGTCGAGAGAGGGGACAGGAGGAGGGTTAAGAGGGAGTGGAGGTATCTGGAGGTCGAGAGGGGGGACAGGAGGAGGGTTAAGAGGGAGTGGAGGTATCTGGAGGTCGAGAGGGGACAGGAGGAGGGTTAAGAGGGAGTGGAGGTATCTGGAGGTCGAGAGGGGGGACAGGAGGAGGGTTAAGAGGGAGTGGAGGTATCTGGAGGTCGAGAGAGGGGACAGGAGGAGGGTTAAGAGGGAGTGGAGGTATCTGGAGGTCGAGAGAGGGGACAGGAGGAGGGTTAAGAGGGAGTGGAGGTATCTGGAGGTCGAGAGGGGGGACAGGAGGAGGGTTAAGAGGGAGTGGAGGTATCTGGAGGTCGAGAGGGGACAGGAGGAGGGTTAAGAGGGAGTGGAGGTATCTGGAGGTCGAGAGGGGGGACAGGAGGAGGGTTAAGAGGGAGTGGAGGTATCTGGAGGTCGAGAGAGGGGACAGGAGGAGGGTTAAGAGGGAGTGGAGGTATCTGGAGGTCGAGAGGGGGGACAGGAGGAGGGTTAAGAGGGAGTGGAGGTATCTGGAGGTCGAGAGGGGACAGGAGGAGGGTTAAGAGGGAGTGGAGGTATCTGGAGGTCGAGAGGGGACAGGAGGAGGGTTAAGAGGGAGTGGAGGTATCTGGAGGTCGAGAGGGGACAGGAGGAGGGTTAAGAGGGAGTGGAGGTATCTGGAGGTCGAGAGAGGGGACAGGAGGAGGGTTAAGAGGGAGTGGAGGTATCTGGAGGTCGAGAGGGGACAGGAGGAGGGTTAAGAGGGAGTGGAGGTATCTGGAGGTCGAGAGGGGACAGGAGGAGGGTTAAGAGGGAGTGGAGGTATCTGGAGGTCGAGAGAGGGGACAGGAGGAGGGTTAAGAGGGAGTGGAGGTATCTGGAGGTCGAGAGGGGACAGGAGGAGGGTTAAGAGGGAGTGGAGGTATCTGGAGGTCGAGAGGGGACAGGAGGAGGGTTAAGAGGGAGTGGAGGTATCTGGAGGTCGAGAGGGGACAGGAGGAGGGTTAAGAGGGAGTGGAGGTATCTGGAGGTCGAGAGAGGGGACAGGAGGAGGGTTAAGAGGGAGTGGAGGTATCTGGAGTTCAAGAGAGGGGACAGGAGGAGGGTTAAGAGGGAGTGGAGGTATCTGGAGGTCGAGAGGGGACAGGAGGAGGGTTAAGAGGGAGTGGAGGTATCTGGAGGTCGAGAGAGGGGACAGGAGGAGGGTTAAGAGGGAGTGGAGGTATCTGGAGTTCAAGAGAGGGGACAGGAGGAGGGTTAAGAGGGAGTGGAGGTATCTGGAGGTCGAGAGGGGACAGGAGGAGGGTTAAGAGGGAGTGGAGGTATCTGGAGTTCAAGAGAGGGGACAGGAGGAGGGTTAAGAGGGAGTGGAGGTATCTGGAGGTCGAGAGAGGGGACAGGAGGAGGGTTAAGAGGGAGTGGAGGTATCTGGAGGTCGAGAGAGGGGACAGGAGGAGGGTTAAGAGGGAGTGGAGGTATCTGGAGGTCGAGAGAGGGGACAGGAGGAGGGTTAAGAAGGAGTGGAGGTATCTGGAGGTCGAGAGGTCTTTGGAATAGATGCCAGAACTTATAATTGGATTTCTTCTCGTCTTCTCGACTCGTTCAACAGGACGACTGAGACACCTACACGACTCTCACTCCTCCAGAAGTTCATTAGTCGGATAATTACTTGACTCATTAGGTGAGTCATTAACTCAGTCATATTGCAACTAAATCTGCAGTCAATGCAGGTACTGACTCAATACATGTACTGACTCAATACAGGTACTGACTCAATACATGTACTGACTAAATACATGTACTGACTCAATACATGTACTGACTCAATACAGGTACTGACTTAATACATGTACTGACTAAATACAAGTACTGACTCAATACATGTACTGACTCAATACATGTACTGACTAAATATATGTACTGACTCAATACATGTACTGACTCAATACATGTACTGACTCAATACATGTACTGACTCAATACAGGTACTGACTCAATACATGTACTGACTCAATACATGTACTGACTCAATACATGTACTGACTCAATACATGTACTGACTCAATACAGGTACTGACTCAATACATGTACTGACTCAATACATGTACTGACTCAATACATGTACTGACTCAATACATGTACTGGCTCAATACATGTACTGACTCAATACAGGTACTGACTCAATACAGGTACTGACTCAATACATGTACTGACTAAATACAGGTACTGACTCAATACAAGTACTGACTCAATACATGTACTGACTCAATACATGTACTGACTCAATACATGTACTGACTCAATACATGTACTGACTCAATACATGTACTGACTCAATACAGGTACTGACTCAATACATGTACTGACTCAATACATGTACTGACTCAATACATGTACTGACTCAATACATGTACTGACTCAATACATGTACTGACTAAATAAAAGTACTGACTCAATACATGTACTAACTCAATACATGTACTGACTCAATACATGTACTGACTAAATAAAAGTACTGACTCAATACATGTACTGACTAAATAAAAGTACTGACTCAATACATGTACTGACTCAATACATGTACTGACTCAATACATGTACTGACTCAATACATGTACTGACTAAATAAAAGTACTGACTCAATACATGTACTGACTCAATACATGTACTGACTCAATACATGTACTGACTAAATAAAAGTACTGACTCAATACATGTACTAACTCAATACATGTACTGACTCAATACATGTACTGACTAAATAAAAGTACTGACTCAATACATGTACTAACTCAATACATGTACTGACTCAATACATGTACTGACTAAATAAAAGTACTGACTCAATACATGTACTGACTCAATACATGTACTGACTAAATAAAAGTACTGACTCAATACATGTACTGACTAAATAAAAGTACTGACTCAATACATGTACTAACTCAATACATGTACTGACTCAATACATGTACTGACTCAATACATGTACTGACTAAATACATGTACTGACTCAATACATGTACTGACTCAATACATGTACTGACTCAATACATGTACTGACTCAATACATGTACTGACTAAATAAAAGTACTGACTCAATACATGTACTGACTAAATAAAAGTACTGACTCAATACATGTACTGACTCAATACATGTACTGACTCAATACATTTTTTTTTTATTATCACACTGGCCGATTCCCACCAAGGCAGGGTGGCCCGAAAAAGAAAAACTTTCACCATCATTCACTCCATCACTGTCTTGCCAGAAGGGTGCTTTACACTACAGTTTTTAAACTGCAACATTAACACCCCTCCTTCAGAGTGCAGGCACTGTACTTCCCATCTCCAGGACTCAAGTCCGGCCTGCCGGTTTCCCTGAATCCCTTCATAAATGTTACTTTGCTCACACTCCAACAGCACGTCAAGTATTAAAAACCATTTGTCTCCATTCACTCCTATCAAACACGCTCACGCATGCCTGCTGGAAGTCCAAGCCCCTCGCACACAAAACCTCCTTTACCCCCTCCCTCCAACCCTTCCTAGGCCGACCCCTACCCCGCCTTCCTTCCACTACAGACTGATACACTCTTGAAGTCATTCTGTTTCGCTCCATTCTCTCTACATGTCCGAACCACCTCAACAACCCTTCCTCAGCCCTCTGGACAACAGTTTTGGTAATCCCGCACCTCCTCCTAACTTCCAAACTACGAATTCTCTGCATTATATTCACACCACACATTGCCCTCAGACATGACATCTCCACTGCCTCCAGCCTTCTCCTCGCTGCAACATTCATCACCCACGCTTCACACCCATATAAGAGCGTTGGTAAAACTATACTCTCATACATTCCCCTCTTTGCCTCCAAGGACAAAGTTCTTTGTCTCCACAGACTCCTAAGTGCACCACTCACTCTTTTTCCCTCATCAATTCTATGATTCACCTCATCTTTCATAGACCCATCCGCTGACACGTCCACTCCCAAATATCTGAATACGTTCACCTCCTCCATACTCTCTCCCTCCAATCTGATATTCAATCTTTCATCACCTAATCTTTTTGTTATCCTCATAACCTTACTCTTTCCTGTATTCACCTTTAATTTTCTTCTTTTGCACACCCTACCAAATTCATCCACCAATCTCTGCAGCTTCTCTTCAGAATCTCCCAAGAGCACAGTGTCATCAGCAAAGAGCAGCTGTGACAACTCCCACTTTGTGTGTGATTCTTTATCTTTTAACTCCACGCCTCTTGCCAAGACCCTCGCATTTACTTCTCTTACAACCCCATCTATAAATATATTAAACAACCACGGTGACATCACACATCCTTGTCTAAGGCCTACTTTTACTGGGAAAAAATTTCCCTCTTTCCTACATACTCTAACTTGAGCCTCACTATCCTCGTAAAAACTCTTCACTGCTTTCAGTAACCTACCTCCTACACCATACACTTGCAACATCTGCCACATTGCCCCCCTATCCACCCTGTCATACGCCTTTTCCAAATCCATAAATGCCACAAAAACCTCTCTAGCCTTATCTAAATACTGTTCACTTATATGTTTCACTGTAAACACCTGGTCCACACACCCCCTACCTTTCCTAAAGCCTCCTTGTTCATCTGCTATCCTATTCTCCGTCTTACTCTTAATTCTTTCAATTATAACTCTACCATACACTTTACCAGGTACACTCAACAGACTTATCCCCCTATAATTTTTGCACTCTCTTTTATCCCCTTTGCCTTTATACAAAGGAACTATGCATGCTCTCTGCCAATCCCTAGGTACCTTACCCTCTTCCATACATTTATTAAATAATTGCACCAACCACTCCAAAACTATATCCCCACCTGCTTTTAACATTTCTATCTTTATCCTATCAATCCCGGCTGCCTTACCCCCTTTCATTTTACCTACTGCCTCACGAACTTCCCCCACACTCACAACTGGCTCTTCCTCACTCCTACAAGATGTTATTCCTCCTTGCCCTATACACGAAATCACAGCTTCCCTATCTTCATCAACATTTAACAATTCCTCAAAATATTCCCTCCATCTTCCCAATACCTCTAACTCTCCATTTAATAACTCTCCTCTCCTATTTTTAACTGACAAATCCATTTGTTCTCTAGGCTTTCTTAACTTGTTAATCTCACTCCAAAACTTTTTCTTATTTTCAACAAAATTTGTTGATAACATCTCACCCACTCTCTCATTTGCTCTCTTTTTACATTGCTTCACCACTCTCTTAACCTCTCTCTTTTTCTCCATATACTCTTCCCTCCTTGCATCACTTCTACTTTGTAAAAACTTCTCATATGCTAACTTTTTCTCCCTTACTACTCTCTTTACATCATCATTCCACCAATCACTCCTCTTCCCTCCTGCACCCACTTTCCTGTAACCACAAACTTCTGCTGAACACTCTAACACTACATTTTTAAACCTACCCCATACCTCTTCGACCCCATTGCCTATGCTCTCATTAGCCCATCTATCCTCCAATAGCTGTTTATATCTTACCCTAACTGCTTCCTCTTTTAGTTTATAAACCTTCACCTCTCTCTTCCCTGATGCTTCTATTCTCCTTGTATCCCATCTACCTTTTACTCTCAGTGTAGCTACAACTAGAAAGTGATCTGATATATCTGTGGCCCCTCTATAAACATGTACATCCTGAAGTCTACTCAACAGTCTTTTATCTACCAATACATAATCCAACAAACTACTGTCATTTCGCCCTACATCATATCGTGTATACTTATTTATCCTCTTTTTCTTAAAATATGTATTACCTATAACTAAACCCCTTTCTATACAAAGTTCAATCAAAGGGCTCCCATTATCATTTACACCTGGCACCCCAAACTTACCTACCACACCCTCTCTAAAAGTTTCTCCTACTTTAGCATTCAGGTCCCCTACCACAATTACTCTCTCACTTGGTTCAAAGGCTCCTATACATTCACTTAACATCTCCCAAAATCTCTCTCTCTCCTCTGCATTCCTCTCTTCTCCAGGTGCATACACGCTTATTATGACCCACTTCTAGCATCCAACCTTTACTTTAATCCACATAATTCTTGAATTTACACATTCATATTCTCTTTTCTCCTTCCATAACTGATCCTTCAACATTACTGCTACCCCTTCCTTTGCTCTAACTCTCTCAGATACTCCAGATTTAATCCCATTTATTTCCCCCCACTGAAACTCTCCTACCCCCTTCAGCTTTGTTTCGCTTAGAGCCAGGACATCCAACTTCTTTTCATTCATAACATCAGCAATCATCTGTTTCTTGTCATCCGCACTACATCCACGCACATTTAAGCATCCCAGTTTTATAAAGTTTTTCTTCTTCTCTTTTTTAGTAAATGTATACAGGAGAAGGGGTTACTAGCCCATTGCTCCCGGCATTTTAGTCGCCTCATACGACACGCATGGCTTACGGAGGAAAGATTCTTTTCCACTTCCCCATGGACAATAGAAGAAATAAAAAAGAAAAAGAGCTATTTAGAAAAAGGAGAAAAACCTAGATGTATGTATATATATATATATGCATGTGCGTGTCTGTGAAGTGTGACCAAAGTGTAAGTAGGAGTAGCAAGATATCTAGCGTGTTTATGAGACAGAAAAAGAAACCAGCAATCCTACCATCATGCAAAACAGTTACAGGTTTTCGTTTCACAGTCATCTGGCAGGACGGTAGTACTTCCCTGGGTGGTTGCTGTCTACCAACCTACTACCAATACATGTACTGACTAAATAAAAGTACTGACTCAATACATGTACTGACTCAATACATGTACTGACTCAATACATGTACTGACTAAATAAAAGTACTGACTCAATACATGTACTGACTAAATAAAAGTACTGACTCAATACATGTACTAACTCAATACATGTACTGACTCAATACATGTACTGACTCAATACATGTACTGACTAAATACATGTACTGACTCAATACATGTACTGACTCAATACATGTACTGACTCAATACATGTACTGACTCAATACATGTACTGACTCAATACATGTACTGACTAAATAAAAGTACTGACTCAATACATGTACTGACTAAATAAAAGTACTGACTCAATATATGTACTAACTCAATACATGTACTGACTCAATACATGTACTGACTCAATACATGTACTGACTCAATACATGTACTGACTCAATACATGTACTGACTCAATACATGTACTGACTCAATACATGTACTGACTAAATAAAAGTACTGACTCAATACATGTACTGACTAAATAAAAGTACTGACTCAATACATGTACTGACTAAATAAAAGTACTGACTCAATACATGTACTGACTCAATACATGTACTGACTCAATACATGTACTGACTCAATACATGTACTGACTCAATACATGTACTGACTCAATACATGACTGACTAAATAAAAGTACTGACTCAATACATGTACTGACTAAATAAAAGTACTGACTAAATACAAGTACTGACTCAATACATGTACTGACTCAATACATGTACTGACTCAATACATGTACTGACTCAATACATGTACTGACTCAATACATGTACTGACTCAATACATGTACTGACTCAATACATGTACTGACTCAATACATGTACTGACTCAATAAAAGTACTGACTCAATACATGTACTGACTCAATACATGTACTGACTCAATACATGTACTGACTCAATACATGTACTGACTCAATACAGGTACTGACTCAATACATGTACTGACTCAATACAGGTACTGACTCAATACATGTACTGACTCAATACATGTACTGACTCAATACATGTACTGACTCAATACATGTACTGACTCAATACAGGTACTGACTCAATACATGTACTGACTCAATACATGTACTGACTCAATACATGTACTGACTCAATACAGGTACTGACTCAATACATGTACTGACTCAATACATGTACTGACTCAATACATGTACTGACTCAATACATGTACTGACTCAATACATGTACTGACTCAATACAGGTACTGACTCAATACATGTACTGACTCAATACAGGCACTGACTCAATACAGGTACTGACTCAATACAGGTACTGACTCAATACAGGTACTGACTCAATACAGGTACTGACTCAATACATGTACTGACTCAATACAGGTACTGACTCAATACAGGTACTGACTCAATACAGGTACTGACTCAATACATGTACTGACTCAATACAGGTACTGACTCAAATTCTTTCCAGCATGGAGAAAATTACAATTACTGAGATGAAAAAAAAGAGTCAAAAATCCTGATATTTTGTATGATATACAAAAATCGTGAACAAGCGATGAAAGATGCAAAACAACCAGGGGGGGGGGAGAGTTAAGTGATAGTTCTAGACATTTCGATCTGCAATCAACACATCAGGAGGTGGCAGTGTTGCAGAAAAGAGGAGGAGGTCCAAGCGAATACGATCACAGGGAACACCTTTGTTCCAGCGAAGGAGCTGTGCTAGACTAACAGTGGGTATCCTGCTAGACTTGTACTAGACTAACAGTGGGTATCCTGCTAGACTTGTACTAGACTAACAGTGGGTATCCTGCTAGACCTGTACTAGACTAACAGTGGGTATCCTGCTAGACCTGTACTAGACTAACAGTGGGTATCCTGCTAGACTTGTGCTAGACTAACAGTGGGTATCCTGCTAGACTTGTACTAGACTAACAGTGGGTATCCTGCTAGACCTGTACTAGACTAACAGTGGGTATCCTGCTAGACTTGTGCTAGACTAACAGTGGGTATCCTGCTAGACTTGTGCTAGACTAACAGTGGGTATCCTGCTAGACTTGTACTAGACTAACAGTGGGTATCCTGCTAGACTTGTACTAGACTAACAGTGGGTATCCTGCTAGACTTGTACTAGACTAACAGTGGGTATCCTGCTAGACTTGTGCTAGACTAACAGTGGGTATCCTGCTAGACCTGTACTAGACTAACAGTGGGTATCCTGCTAGACCTGTACTAGACTAACAGTGGGTATCCTGCTAGACCTGTACTAGACTAACATTGGGTATCCTGCTAGACTTGTGCTAGACTAACAGTGGGTATCCTGCTAGACCTGTACTAGACTAACAGTGGGTATCCTGCTAGACCTGTACTAGACTAACAGTGGGTATCCTGCTAGACCTGTACTAGACTAACAGTGGGTATCCTGCTAGACCTGTACTAGACTAACATTGGGTATCCTGCTAGACTTGTGCTAGACTAACAGTGGGTATCCTGCTAGACCTGTACTAGACTAACAGTGGGTATCCTGCTAGACCTGTACTAGACTAACAGTGGGTATCCTGCTAGACCTGTACTAGACTAACAGTGGGTATCCTGCTAGACCTGTACTAGACTAACAGTGGGCATCCTGCTAGACCTGTACTAGACTAACAGTGGGTATCCTGCTAGACCTGTACTAGACTAACAGTGGGTATCCTGCTAGACTTGTACTAGACTAACAGTGGTTATCCTGCTAGACCTGTACTAGACTAACAGTGGGTATCCTGCTAGACTTGTGCTAGACTAACAGTGGGTATCCTGCTAGACCTGTACTAGACTAACAGTGGGTATCCTGCTAGACCTGTATTAGACTAACAGTGGGTATCCTGCTAGACCTGTACTAGACTAACAGTGGGTATCCTACTAGACCTGTACTAGACTAACAGTGGGTATCCTGCTAGACCTGTACTAGACTAACAGTGGGTATCCTGCTAGACCTGTATTAGACTAACAGTGGGTATCCTGCTAGACCTGTACTAGACTAACAGTGGGTATCCTACTAGACCTGTACTAGACTAACAGTGGGTATCCTGCTAGACCTGTACTAGACTAACAGTGGGTATCCTGCTAGACTTGTACTAGACTAACAGTGGGTATCCTGCTAGACCTGTACTAGACTAATAGTGGGTATCCTGCTAGACTTGTGCTAGACTAACAGTGGGTATCCTGCTAGACTTGTACTAAACTAACAGTGGGTATCCTTCTAGACTTGTACTAGACTAACAGTGGGTATCCTGCTAGACCTGTACTAGACTAACAGTGGGTATCCTGCTAGACCTGTACTAGACTAACAGTGGGTATCCTGCTAGACCTGTACTAGACTAACAGTGGGTATCCTGCTAGACCTGTACTAGACTAACAGTGGGTATACTGCTAGACCTGTACTAGACTAACACTATGTATCCTGCTAGACCTGTACTAGACTAACAGTGGGTATCCTGCTAGACCTGTACTAGACTAACAGTGGGTATCCTGCTAGACCTGTACTAGACTAACAGTGGGTATCCTGCTAGACTTGTACTAGACTAACAGTGGGTATCCTGCTAGACTTGTACTAGACTAACAGTAAGTATAGTGCTAGACCTGTACTAGACTAACAGTGGGTATCCTGCTAGACTTGTACTAGACTAACAGTGGGTATCCTGCTAGACCTGTACTAGACTAACAGTGGGTATCCTGCTAGACCTGTACTAGACTAACAGTGGGTATCCTGCTAGACCTGTACTAGACTAACAGTGGGTATCCTGCTAGACTTGTACTAGACTAACAGTGGGTGTCCTGCTAGACTTGTACTAGACTAACAGTGGGTATCCTGCTAGACCTGTACTAGACTAACAGTGGGTATCCTGCTAGACCTGTACTAGACTAACAGTGGGTATCCTGCTAGACCTGTACTAAACTAACAGTGGGTATCCTGCTAGACCTGTACTAGACTAACAGTGGGTATCCTGCAAGACCTGTACTAGACTAACACTGGGTATCCTGCTAGACCTGTACTAGACTAACAGTGGGTATCCTGCTAGACTTGTACTAGACTAACAGTGGGTATCCTCCTAGACCTGTACTAGACTAACAGTGGGTATCCTGCTAGACCTGTACTAGACTAACAGTGGGTATCCTGCTAGACCTGTACTAGACTAACAGTGGGTATCCTGCTAGACCTGTACTAGACTAACAGTGGGTATCCTGCTAGACTTGTACTAGACTAACAGTGGGTATCCTGCTAGACCTGTACTAGACTAACAGTGGGTATCCTGCTAGACCTGTACTAGACTAACAGTGGGTATCCTGCTAGACCTGTACTAGACTAAGTGTGGGTATCCTGCTAGACTTGTACTAGACTAACAGTGGGTATCCTGCTAGACTTGTACTAGACTAACAGTGGGTATCCTGCTAGACCTGTACTAGACTAACAGTGGGTATCCTGCTAGACCTGTACTAGACTAACAGTGGGTATCCTGCTAGACCTGTACTAGACTAAGTGTGGGTATCCTGCTAGACCTGTACTAGACTAACAGTGGGTATCCTGCTAGACCTGTACTAGACAAGTGTGGGTATCCTGCTAGACTTGTACTAGACTAACAGTGGGTATCCTGCTAGACCTGTACTAGACTAACAGTGGGTATCCTGCTAGACTTGTACTAGACTAACAGTGGGTATCCTGCTAGACTTGTACTAGACTAACAGTGGGTATCCTGCTAGACCTGTACTAGACTAACAGTGGGCATCCTACTAGGCCTGTACTAGACTAACAGTGGGTATCCTGCTAGACTTGTACTAGACTAACAGTGGGTATCCTGCTAGACCTGTACTAGACTAACAGTTTGTATCCTGCTAGACTTGTACTAGACTAACAGTGGGTATCCTGCTAGACCTGTACTAGTCTAACAGTGGGTATCCTGCTAGACCTGTACTAGACTAACAGTGGGTATCCTGCTAGACCTGTACAAGACTAACAGTGGGTATCCTGCTAGACCTGTACTAGACTAACAGTGGGTATCCTGCTAGACCTGTACTAGACTAACACTATGTATCCTACTAGACCTGTACTAGACTAACAGTGGGTATCCTGCTAGACCTGTACTAGACTAACAGTGGGTATCCTGCTAGACTTGTACTAGACTAGCACTATGTATCCTACTAGACCTGTACTAGACTAACAGTGGGTATCCTGCTAGACCTGTACTAGACTAACAGTGGGTATCCTGCTAGACCTGTACTAGACTAACAGTGGGTATCCTGCTAGACTTGTACTAGACTAACAGTGGGTATCCTGCTAGACCTGTACTAGACTAACAGTGGGTATCCTGCTAGACCTGTACTAGACTAACAGTGGGTATCCTGCTAGACCTGTACTAGACTAACAGTGGGTATCCTGCTAGACCTGTACTAGACTAACAGTGGGTATCCTGCTAGACTTGTACTAGACTAACAGTGGGTATCCTGCTAGACTTGTACTAGACTAACAGTGGGTATCCTGCTAGACTTGTACTAGACTAACAGTGGGTATCCTGCTAGACCTGTACTAGACTAACAGTTTATATCCTGCTAGACTTGTACTAGACTAACAGTGGGTATCCTGCTAGACTTGTACTAGACTAACAGTGGGTATCCTGCTAGACCTGTACTAGACTAACAGTGGGTATCCTGCTAGACCTGTACTAGACTAACAGTGGGTATCCTGCTAGACCTGTACTAGACTAACAGTGGGTATCCTGCTAGACCTGTACTAGACTAACAGTGGGTATCCTGCTAGACTTGTACTAGACTAACAGTGGGTATCCTGCTAGACCTGTACTAGACTAACAGTGGGTATCCTGCTAGACCTGTACTAGACTAACAGTGGGTATCCTGCTAGACCTGTACTAGACTAACAGTGGGTATCCTGCTAGACCTGTACTAGACTAACAGTGGGTATCCTGCTAGACCTGTACTAGACTAACAGTGGGTATCCTGCTAGACCTGTACTAGACTAACAGTGGGCATCCTGCTAGACCTGTACTAGACTAACAGTGGGTATCCTGCTAGACCTGTACTAGACTAACAGTGGGTATCCTGCTAGACCTGTACTAGACTAACAGTGGGTATCCTGCTAGACCTGTACTAGACTAACAGTGGGTATCCTGCTAGACCTGTACTAGACTAACAGTGGGTATCCTGCTAGACTTGTACTAGACTAACAGTGGGTATCCTGCTAGACCTGTACTAGACTAACAGTGGGTATCCTGCTAGACCTGTACTAGACTAACAGTTTGTATCCTGCTAGACTTGTACTAGACTAACAGTGGGTATCCTGCTAGACCTGTACTAGACTAACAGTTTGTATCCTGCTAGACTTGTACTAGACTAACAGTGGGTATCCTGCTAGACCTGTACTAGACTAACAGTGGGTATCCTGCTAGACTTGTACTAGACTAGCACTATGTATCCTACTAGACCTGTACGAGACTAACAGTGGGTATCCTGCTAGACCTGTACTAGACTAACACTATGTATCCTGCTAGACCTGTATTAGACTAACAGTGGGTATCCTGCTAGACCTGTACTAGACTAACAGTGGGAATCCTGCTAGACCTGTACTAGACTAACACTGGGTATTCTACTAGACCTGTACTAGACTAACAGTGGGTATCCTGCTAGACTTGTACTAGACTAACAGTGGGTATCCTGCTAGACCTGTACTAGACTAACAGTGGGTATCCTGCTAGACCTGTACTAGACTAACAGTTTGTATCCTGCTAGACCTGTATTAGACTAACAGTGGGTATCCTGCTAGACCTGTACTAGACTAACACTATGTATCCTGCTAGACCTGTATTAGACTAACAGTGGGTATCCTGCTAGACCTGTACTAGACTAACAGTGGGTATCCTGCTAGACTTGTACTAGACTAGCACTATGTATCCTACTAGACCTGTACGAGACTAACAGTGGGTATCCTGCTAGACCTGTACTAGACTAACAGTGGGTATCCTGCTAGACCTATACTAGAATAACAGTGGGTATCCTGCTAGACCTATACTAGACTAACAGTGGGTATCCTGCTAGACCTGTACTAGACTAACAGTGGGTATCCTGCTAGACCTATACTAGACTAACAGTGGGTATCCTGCTAGACCTGTACTAGACTAACAGTGGGTATCCTGCCAAACCTGTACTAGACTAACAATGGGTATCCTGCTAGAACTGTACTAGACTAACAGTGGGTATCATGTCAGACCTGTATTAGACTAACACTGGGTATCCTGCTAGACCTGTACTAGACTAACAGTGGGTATCCTGCTAGACCTGTACTAGACCAGTGTACTAGACTAACAGTGTGTATCCTGCTAGACCTGTACTAGACCAGTATACTAGAGTAACATTGGGTATCCTGCTAGACCTGTACTAGACTAACAGTGGGTATCCTGCTAGACCTGTACTAGACTAACAGTGGGTATCCTGCTAGACCTGTACTAGACAAACAGAGGGTATCCTGCTAGACCTGTACTAGACAAACAGAGGGTATCCTGCTAGACCTGTACTAGACTAACAGTGGGTATCCTGCTAGACCTGTACTAGACTAACAGTGGGTATCCTGCTAGACCTGTACTAGACAAACAGAGGGTATCCTGCTAGATCTGTACTAGACCAGTGTACTAGACTAACAATGGGTATCCTGCAAGACCTGTACTAGACCAGTGTACTAGACTAACAATGGGTATCCTGCTAGACCTGTACTAGACTAACAATGGATATCTTGCTAGACCTGTACTAGACCAGTTTACTAGACTAACAATGGGTATCCTGCCAGACTTGTACTAGACTAACAATGGGTATCCTGCTAGACCTGTACTAGACTAACAATGAGTATCCTGCTAGACCTGTATTAGACTAATAGTGGGTATCCTGCTAGACCTGTACTAGACTAGCAGTGGGTATCCTGCTAGACCTGTACTAGACTAACAGTGGCTATCGTGCTAGAACTGTACTAGACTAACAGTGGGTATCCTGCTAGACCTGTATTAGACCAGTGTACTAGACTAACAGTGGGTATCCTGCTAGACTTGTACTAGACTAACAATGGGTATCCTGCTAGACTTGTACTAGACTAACAGTGGGTATCCTGTTAGACCTGTACTAGACTAACAGTGGGTATCCTGCTAGACCTGAACTGGACCAGTGTACTAGACTAACAGAGCTTATCCTGCTAGACGTGTACTAGGCAAACAGTGGGTAACCTGCTAGACCTGTAATAGACCAGTCTACTAGACTAACAGTGGGTATGCTTAGACCAGTGTACTAGATTAACAGTGGGTATCCTGCTAGACTTGTACTAGAATAACAGTGGGTATCCTGCTAGACCTGTACTAGACTAACAATGGGTATCCTTAGACCAGTGTACTAGACTAACAATGGGTATCCTGCAAGACCTGTACTAAACCAATGTACTAGACTAACAATGGGTATCCTGCTAGACCTGTACTAGACCAGTGTACTAGATTAATAATGAATATCCTGCTAGACCTGTACTAGACCAGTGTACTAGACTAACAATGGGTATCCTGCTAGACCTGTACTAGACCAGTCTACTAGACTAACAGTGGGTATCCTTAGACCAGTGTACTAGACTAACAATGGGTATCCTGCAAGACCTGTACTAGACCAGTGTACTAGACTAACAATGGGTATCCTGATAGACCTGTACTAGACCAGTGTACTAGACTAACAATGGGTATCCTGCTAGACCTGTACTAGACCAGTGTACTAGACTAACAATGGATATCCTGCTAGACCTGTACTAGACCAGTGTACTAGACTAACAATGGGTATCCTGCTAGACCTGTACTAGACCAGTGTACTAGACTAACAATGGATATCCTGCTAGACCTGTACTAGACCAGTGTACTAGACTAACAATGGGTATCCTGCTAGACCTGTACTAGACCAGTGTACTAGACTAACAATGGGTATCCTGCTAGACCTGTACAAGACTAACAATGGGTATCCTGCTAGACCTGTACTTGACTAACAGTGGGTATCCTGCTAGACCTGTACTAGACTAACAGTGGGTATCCTGCTAGACCTGTACTAGACTAACAGTGGGTATCCTGCTAGACCTGTACTAGACTAACAGTGGGTATCCTGCTAGACCTGTACTAGACTAACAGTGGGTATCCTGCTAGACATGTGCTATATAATTGTAGTAGACTAACAGTGGGTATTCTGCTAGACCTGTGCTAGACCACTGTACTAGACTAACAGTGGGTATCCTGCTAAACCTTAGTGAGTATCCTAAGACACCACTAACGGGTATCCTACCGAGGCAGACGTGGGTATCCTTTCTGGGTAGCCTCCACTATCCCAAGTTGACAAGAAAAGTTTTTCTATCATCCGAATGACCCAATAAACCCAGTATGATCTCTTGAAGGATTTACTAGATCCTGGTGAGGACAGGCCAGGTCACTTTGTCTGACTTACTCTCCACTTTTCCAACTCCTCCTTTTTCAACGCTTTTCATATATATTCCTCTCCTCTCCTCTGCTCTATTCACATTTCCTCCATGTCATTATCTTCCTTTTGCTTCCTCCTTCAGTTCTGCCCATTACTTTCTACTCTCTCTCTCACTCTCTTTCTCTAAAATCATTCTCTTTCTTATGAAGTCTCTAGCAGCTCTGGTAATAGTAAGAATTTAAATTATTCATTAAAAGGAGGATCATTCCGATTCATTGTCAAATTCACCAAGACAGAGGATTAAATGCTGTGTCTTCTCTCGTCACCGTGTGAGACAATCTTCAAGGTATCTTCACTTAATGTGTCTTCTAGGAGGAACTACGTCTTTCAGGGGGAACTACGTTTTCCAGGAGGTAATACGTTTTCCAGAAAGTAATACTTGCTCCAGAAAGTACTAGGTTTTCCAGGAGATACTGCGTGTTCCAGGAGGTACCACGTTTTCCAGGAGATACTACGTGTTCTAGGAGGTACTACGTTTTCCAGGAGATACTACGTGTTCCAGAAGGTACTACGTTTTCCAGGAGATACTACGTGTTCTAGGAGGTACTACGTTTTCCAGGAGATACTACGTGTTCTAGGAGGTACTACGTTTTCCAGGAGATACTACGTGTTCTAGGAGGTACTACGTTTTCCAGGAGATACTACGTGTTCTAGGAGGTACTACGTTTTCCAGGAGATACTACGTGTTCTAGGAGGTACGTTTTCCAGGAGATACTACGTGTTCTAGGAGGTACTACGTTTTCCAGAAAGTAATTAGTGCTCCAGGAGGTACTACATGTTCCAGGAGGTACTACGTTTTCCAGGAGATACTATGCTTTCCAGAAAGCACTAACTGTTCCAGGAGGTACTACGTTTTCCAGGAAGTATGACGTGTTCCAGAAAGTACTACGTGTTCCTGGAGACAGAAATTCCAGGAAGTTAACTTTTTTTCCTGTAAAAAAATAGTCTTAAAATCCTTAATGGAAAAACAATATAAATTCTCCCGAAAATGAAAATAACGAGATTAATGACCTTTCAAAAAATGAAGCAAAAAATTGTGAAGATTTAAGACACATTCCATGAAAAAAGCGAAAATTCTCTGACGAAGACAATGATACAAAACAGAAGATAAAATACACCAGGAAGGTTGACAGGTGTTTCCAGCAAGATTACAACATTTCAGCAAGGTAGAAACGATTTCCAGCAAGATCGAAACGGTTTCGAGCAAGGTTGAAACGCTCCAGCAAGGTAGAAACTTTTTTCAGAAGGTCGAAACACGTTCCAACAAGGTTGAAACGAGATTCAGGCAGAAACAGGTTTCACCTAGGTTGAAACGAGTTCTAGAAAGTCAAAACCTGTTCCAGCACGACCTAAACGTGTGTCGGTAAGATGTAAGATGCTCTTGGAAGATGAAAAATGCTCTTAGAAAAGGAAGATGATCCTGGAAGACAAAAACTGATCCTGGAAGATGTAAGATGCTTTTAAAAAAAACGGAAGATGGTTCTGGAATATGGAAGATGCTCTTGGAAGACGGAAAATGCTCCTGGAAGACGTAAGATGCTCTTAAAAGACAGAAGATCTCCTGGAAGATGGGAGGTGCTCTTGGAAGATGCTCCCGGAAGATCAGCCACTCTCCAGGGGATGGGAATAAAAATACCGTTCCAGGAAGCAGATAAAGAACGCATCCACTCAGGAAATAGAACACGATCAGGAAAATATTTGTCAAAGGAAAGCAAACTCGGTGCGAGAGGGAAGCACACTCCAGAAGCACACTCCAGAAACACACTCCAGATGCAAATAACGAGGTAATATTAAAAAGATACAAAAGGCGTGCTGCAGGGCTTTATTAATTCAATAAACAAAAGCTGCAGAGATAGCAAAAAGTTGGCACAATGAAGGCGAACACACACACACACATTCTTTCTCTCTTTACAAAGAGTTTTTCAAGGTTAAGTTAAAGATTCCTCACTTCATTTAGAAGCTAAGAGCTGTTACCTACATCAGTTCATTATCTCTCTCTCTCTCTCTCTTCATAATAATATTTTAAATAAGAAAGAGGTGCCAAGAGAAGACGAAGAAAGAGGGAGTGGAACAAATCCCTTACCTGACAGAGCTGACACACCTAACATACAGGACGGGATCAGAGAGAGCGAGAGAAAGATTTGAAGAATGTGAAGAATGGAGTGTGATCCCCCTTTCCCCTCACTTTACTCTCTTATACTAACTTTCCCCAGCCTTTCTTTAACTCTTCGACAGAGACTAAATTTAACGCACATCTGACTTTTCCGCAACGTTTCGCACTTCAAAACTGAGAAGAGAAATGTGGGACCAGTAGTGCATTTGATTTTTTAGCCGGACTTATTAACTCATGTAAAAAAACACAGATACAACATTGGTATAAAAACACACATATCCACCCTTAGGAAATATTCTCCCTTACACACCCACCCTTGGGAAATATTATCTCCCTTACACACCACCTCCTGGCAAATTTTCTCTCCCTTATATGACATTCTATCCCTGCTATACATTACACACACACACACAATTATATATATATATATATATATATATATATATATATATATATATATATATATCTCTGGCCGAATAGGCAGAACTTGCGATCTTGGCTTAAATAGCAACGCTCAACTTGCTATATAGGACAAGTGAAAATTTGTGTATGCAATAATTTCGCCAAAATCATTCTGAACCTAACGAAAAAAATATATTTCACTGTGTTTGTTTAGTATTAAATTATTGTAAACAAATCTAAAATATATTTAGTTGGGTTAGGCTAAAATAAATTGTTCTTGTTATAATAAGGTTAGGTAAGTTTTCTAAGATTCTTTTGGAGCAAAATTAAAATTTTTTACATTAACATTAATGAAAAAAATATATCTTTAAACGTATAAGATAAAATTTTATAAAGAACTTAATTTTAAATGAGTTCTTGCTAATTGACCAGTTTTACATATTCGGCACGACATATATATATATGCAAGGAATTCGCAAGAGCAGGCGAAATATACACAAACACTGATTTCTAGCTGAAGGAGACTCAAACCTACGAACCTTGGAACAAGGTACGCAGTGCTTTACCAATCTACCCACACTGGACAATACCTTGGAGTCCAGCTTGCGCTAGACTTTGATCCAAGGCAGCCAGCTTTCAGAGAGAAGGCTTACAGCTTTTCATCTCATCCCCTGCATGCATCAGCCTTACTAGAGATATTAACAATGCAAGGAATTCGCAAGAGCAGGCGAAATATACACAAACACTGATCTCTGGCTGAAGGAGACTCGAACCTACGAATCTTGGAACAAGGTACGCAGTGCTTTACCAATCTACCCAATCTGCGAATTTTCACTTGTCCTACATGGCAAGATGAGCGTTGCTATTTAAGCCAAGATCGCAAGTTCTGCCTATTCGGCACGACATATATATATATATATATATATATATATATATATATATATATATATATATATATATATATATATATATGTGTGTGTGTGTGTGTGTGTACATATATATATATGTGTGTACATATATATATATATATATATATATATATATATATATATATATATATATATATATATATATATATATATATACATATTGGGGAAGCACTAAACCCATCTGGGTCGAACATCTGTAGGTTCACGCAGCTAAATTTAATAAATGACAGTGAAGGATGTCGTGCATATGTTTTTTTTTTTGGTCACAGACCAAAAATGGCACCAGTAAAGGTAGTTCTAAATAAAATATAACAATAATAATAATAATAATAATAATAATAATAATAATAATAATAATAATAAAACAATAATAAAATAATAATAACAATAACAAAAATAATAATAATAATAAGGGGTGATAAAATATCTCGATTATGTTGACTATTGAGCGAAACGTTGTTGTGGAAGGTTTGTGTTGTTGAGGACGCTGTAGCAGCAGCAGGAGTGCGCCAGGCACACACACGCGTCCCAACAAAGTCTGTTAAACGTTTTGTACTCTGACGGAACTACTGCTCTTATCTAATATTACCTTGGTAACACCACCCACAGTAACACCCGCACACCACCCACAGTAACACAACAACACAGCACCCACACACAGTAATACACCAACACACCACCCACAGTAACACAAACAGAGCACCCACAATAACACACGCACAGTAACACCCACACACCACCCACAGTAACACCAACATAGCACCCACACACAGTAACACACCCACACAGCACCCACAGTAACACAACAACATAGCACCCATACACAGTAACACATCCCACACCCACACGGCACCCACAGTAACACAACAACATAGCACCCATACACAGTAACACATCCCACACCCACACGGCACCCACAGTAACACAACACAGCACCCATACACAGTAACACATCCCACACCCACACGGCACCCACAATAACACACACAGTAACACCCACACACCACCCACAGTAACAAAAATATAGCACCCACACACAGTAACACACCAACACAGCACCCACAGTAACACACACAGGAAGGGACACAGGATATAGACAGTGAAGTAAGAACTGTAACGACACACAGGATAACTTCCCTCAACCAAAGTTAAGAAACACTTCACAAAATCTTCACCAAGTGGAAGTGAGAGTTGGGGGAGGGGGAGGAAGGGAAGGGGAGGGGAGGGGGAGGAAGGGAAGGGGTGGGGAGGGGGAGGAAGGAAAGGGGAGGGGAGGGGGAGGAAGGAAAGGGGAGGGGGAGGATTAAGGTGGGAGGGAAGGGGAGGGGGTGGGGGAGAGGATTAAGAGGGGAGGGTTTGGGGTTGGGGAGGGGGATAATGGGAGGGGGGAAGGGAGAGGGGGTGGGGAAGACAGAAAATAGAGAAGCGGAGGGTGTGAAAGAGCCTCGATACTGGCGAAGGACTCTTGATCCGAGGAAGTGGAGCTACCCTTCCACTTTGGATCGACCCTGATTACCCGAGGCGCTCTCCGACCCCCATACGGGTTTAGCGCTTCCCCGTGAATAAAATTACAATAATAAGAAGATAATGATGACTGCGTCTTAACACACGTGGATGAGTCGTCGATGAATGGATGACAAAGACGGATGAGCGAAGAGATGGAGAAGTGACTGGAGAAACATCACTGCAGAGATCAACCCTCGCGATGTTTCGCCTGATGAGTGACCCGTCATCAGACTGGGTGAAGTTCGTTCACTGGTGTTACAACAGTGTTAACTGACCTCACTTGAAGGCTGACACATTTAAATCCTATCGACTGCACAAGGCTCATTAAGGCTCCTCGATACCTGTGTACCCAAGTGATGAATAATGTACACTATCACAGCATACAAACTGACATTCACATATACATAGATATACAGAATATATATATATATATATATATATATATATATATATATATATATATATATATATATATATTTATATACACATATATACGTACATTCTATATGTACTTTATATATATATAGATATATATTTTATATACACGGAGATATACACTTCTCAGTGTATATAAACTATGAGGTATACACATTTCTGATATACTAAGGGCAAGAGTATCTTAATACATATATTTCTTCTACTTTTCATCATGCCAGGTTGCATAACTTTTAACAAGCTGCCGTATCACGGGACGAGGGATGTTCTAAATACATTATATATCTCTCTCTCTCGCTCTCTCCCTACCTACTCCCTCCTTACCTCCTTTCCCAGCATGCCAATCTCCAGGTGTGTCCGATAAATGGGTGTCAAGCACAGTATTTCTCAAAAGATATATTGGGGCGGGTGTTGGTCAGACAGCTCCGACTGTCAGTGCTGAGAGCACCAAGACTGGGGCCAGTCAGGGCGGGGACGTCAGAGCTGAGACTGACAGTGCTGAGAGAACCAGGGCTGGAATGTCAGAGCTGAGACTGTCAGTACCGAGAACACCAGGACTGGGGCCAGTCAGGGCGGGGACGTCAGAGCTGAGACTGACAGTGCTGAGAGAACCAGGGCTGGAATGTCAGAGCTGAGACTGTCAGTACCGAGAACACCAGGACTGGGGCCAGTCAGGGCGGGGACGTCAGAGCTGAGACTGACAGTGCTGAGAGAACCAGGACTGGGGCCAGTCAGGGCGGGGACGTCAGAGATGAGACTGACAGTGCTGAGAGAACCAGGGCTGGAATGTCAGAGCTGAGACTGTCAGTACCGAGAACACCAGGACTGGGGCCAGTCAGGGCGGGGACGTCAGAGCTGAGACTGACAGTGCTGAGAGAACCAGGACTGGGGCCAGTCAGGGCGGGGACGTCAGAGCTGAGACTGACAGTGCTGAGAGAACCAGGGCTGGAATGTCAGAGCTGAGACTGTCAGTACCGAGAACACCAGGACTGGGGCCAGTCAGGGCGGGGACGTCAGAGATGAGACTGACAGTGCTGAGAGAACCAGGGCGGGGACGTCAGAGCTGAGACTGACAGTGCTGAGAGAACCAGGACTGGGGCCAGTCAGGGCGGGGACGTCAGAGATGAGACTGACAGTGCTGAGAGAACCAGGACTGGGGCCAGTCAGGGCGGGGACGTCAGAGATGAGACTGACAGTGCTGAGAGAACCAGGGCTGGAATGTCAGAGCTGAGACTGTCAGTACCGCGAACACCAGGACTGGGGCCAGTCAGGGCGGGGACGTCAGAGATGAGACTGACAGTGCTGAGAGAACCAGGGCTTTAATGTCAGAGCTGAGACTGTCAGTACCGAGAACACCAGGACTGGGGCCAGTCAGGGCGGGGACGTCAGAGCTGAGACTGACAGTGCTGAGAGAACCAGGACTGGGGCCAGTCAGGGCGGGGACGTCAGAGATGAGACTGACAGTGCTGAGAGAACCAGGGCGGGGACGTCAGAGCTGAGACTGTCAGTACCGAGAACACCAGGACTGGGGCCAGTCAGGGCGGGGACGTCAGAGATGAGACTGACAGTGCTGAGAGAACCAGGGCGGGGACGTCAGAGATGAGACTGACAGTGCTGAGAGAACCAGGGCGGGGACGTCAGAGATGAGACTGACAGTGCTGAGAGAACCAGGGCTGGAATGTCAGAGCTGAGACTGTCAGTACCGAGAACACCAGGACTGGGGCCAGTCAGGGCGGGGACGTCAGAGCTGAGACTGACAGTGCTGAGAGAACCAGGGCTGGAATGTGAGAGCTGAGACTGTCAGTACCGAGAACACCAGGACTGGGGCCAGTCAGGGCGGGGACGTCAGAGATGAGACTGACAGTGCTGAGAGAACCAGGACTGGGGCCAGTCAGGGCGGGGACGTCAGAGATGAGACTGACAGTGCTGAGAGAACCAGGACTGGGGCCAGTCAGGGCGGGGACGTCAGAGATGAGACTGACAGTGCTGAGAGAACCAGGACTGGGGCCAGTCAGGGCGGGGACGTCAGAGATGAGACTGACAGTGCTGAGAGAACCAGGGCTGGAATGTCAGAGCTGAGACTGTCAGTACCGAGAACACCAGGACTGGGGCCAGTCAGGGCGGGGACGTCAGAGCTGAGACTGACAGTGCTGAGAGAACCAGGACTGGGGCCAGTCAGGGCGGGGACGTCAGAGATGAGACTGACAGTGCTGAGAGAACCAGGGCTGGAATGTCAGAGCTGAGACTGTCAGTACCGAGAACACCAGGACTGGGGCCAGTCAGGGCGGGGACGTCAGAGCTGAGACTGACAGTGCTGAGAGAACCAGGACTGGGGCCAGTCAGGGCGGGGACGTCAGAGATGAGACTGACAGTGCTGAGAGAATCAGGGCTGGAATGTCAGAGCTGAGACTGACAGAACTGAGAATACAGAAACATGGTATCCACAGACTATTCATGCAGATTCCAGCAACCATCAGCATGGGCCAGCACTACAGGATGGCCCATGGCCATCCCATGGCTTGTAAACAGAGTCGAAGAACAAGTAGTAGTCTAAACAGGTCAATAAAGTCGACAGAATCCTCAGGTATAAGCAGGGGTTCCAGGTCTCAAGTAATTTCAAGTCTTCAGCAGTAGTTCCAGGTGGTCAGTAGTAGTAGCTGCAGGTGGTAAGTAATGTGCAGATGGATCAGCAAGATTGTTTGCAATGTGACTAACGCTAACAGAGACTGTTACACGGGCGAAACGTCATCTCAATAAAAGTTCTTTTTTATAGTAATGCTCTTACTGCAGCAGCTCAGTATGTAATCAGATAATGCTGTGTCCTGTTAATCACAACCAACAGAGAACAAGACACAACAGTTGTGGCGCCACTCCTTCCTGCCCTTCATAGCCTGTTGTCCAAGAACTGCCACCTTCCTCGTCGCTATCAGCTTGCCCTTTATTCTCTTAAATCTAATACCAATATTGCCATCTTTTCTTCTGGCAATTCGGTGGTTGTCCTTGATCGCAAGGATTACCTCGGAAAAGCTGAAGCCTTTCCTTCTGACTCAGGCTTCTACACTCCTATCGTTTCCAACCTTCTTGATCGTATCAAGAGAAATTTTAACCATAAACTTCGGACTTTCTCCGATCTCTGTCCTACTGATATCTTGTTCAATATTTCCGTGTTATTGTCCCTCTCTGCATTTTTTTTTAAACTCATAAACCTGGTACCCGTCTACGTCTCATCACATTCTCATGAGGTTCTGTCTCTTATTATGTTGCCTCTTGGCTGGTCAAAACTCTTACTCCTTTTGTTGAAACTTTTTCTCCAGCTCAACTCCGTCACTCCCAAGATTTTATCGAATGTGTTCGGCCACATCCGATCTGTGAAATGCTAAGTCTTGACGTTGAGTCCCTCTTCACTAACGTCCCTCTTGATGAGGTTCTCAATTTTCTTAGTGAAGGCCAGTGAATGGTTACTTCATCTCCCTATACCTACTGATATCTTAATCTTATTCGCCGCCTCTGTGGACTCGAATTCATTTTCCTCTCAAGGTAAATTTCGTTCTCAAACCTTCGGTGTTGCTATGGGCTCTCCTTTATCCCCTGTTCTTGCTAACCTTTATATGGAATACTTCGTGTTCTACTTCCTACTATTAGGATGCTCCCTTCCCACTGGCTCCGCTATGTAGATGATATCTTTGCTCTTTGGCCCCATGACTCTAGCCTCTTCCAACCATTTCTCGATGCACTTCACAATTTTTCTCCTTCCATCAAGTTTAAAGCTGAGTGGGAATGTAACTCTTTGCTACGTTTCCTTGATGTACGTGTCCACCGCTCGGCTACAGCGGTGGACATATACATCACAAATCTATGCTCAATGGGATGTATATTCACTACTTTTTTTTTTTTTGCACCATTTGTGACCCTCAATTCCTTGACTCGGAAATTTCCACTCTTCGTAATTCGTTCTCTCGTCTTGGCTATCCTTCCCGGTTCATAAACTCTGCCTTCTCACGTGTTAAACGGACTTTCTTCTCTCTCAAACTCTCCTGTGAAATCTGTTATTTGCCTTCCTTTTTTTATAGTCTCTCAAATCTTAATAACTCTCACCGTTCCTTAAACACTGAACTTATTTTTCGTAGTAATGTAGTTCGCACCTCTCACCCTTGCTACTGAAGCTTCCGGAGTCTACTGAAGCTTCTTGTCCTCTACAATACTCTGGAGAAAGTGACCGCTCTCTTTCTGACATAGTTAAAGAGCACAAAAAAGTGTTAGACTTGCCGACACTAATACTCTTTTCTGTCATATTAGAGATCACAATCATCCCATTAACTGGTCTTCTGTCAAAACTGTCTACCCTTCTTCTAGCCTTCACAGACATCATCTTGTTGAAGCATTCCTTATACACAACTTTCCTCATATGAATATTAGTCGTGGCTTTGTCTGTGTAGATGCCTTCCTTTCTCATTACTGTCAAATGCTCCAAACTTCAAAACACTCGTGACTCACCCTGATCTCTATCTCCTCCTCTCCTTACCTCTTCTCCTTTCCTATATATTCGTTGTCTTTATTTTCTTATGTTTAGGTGTATTCTGTCCTGTGTGTTTTTCCCCTGTGTTCTTGGTCCCACCCTCTTGAGCCATTACCTCTCCTGCAGTACTCACATTTCTTTTTTTTTCTCTTACACTAATACTATTGCCTCGCTGACACTCCATTCTCTGAATCTTCTGTCACTACCACTACTACCTTCATATTATCACCTCCGCCATTATTGCACTACTTACTACTACTACTACTACTACACCCACCACTAGCTCTACCACAAGTATCACTATTTCTACTTCTATCTCCTGTCGTTTTCCCGGCTCCTCCCCCTTCCCCCTCTCTTATATATATTTGCTCTCTTCCCTTCGTGCTTCTGTGTCACTAGTTAATGGTTCAAGGCGGACCGAAACGTCGTCGTAAGTTTCATTCTCCAGTACGAATGTTATTTGTGTATTGTTCCAGTCGCTGTACTGTGCCTTTTTATTCTAGAGTTGTTGCTGCAGCAGCTCAGTGTGTAATCAGATAATGTGTTCTGCTTAGCACAACCAACAGATAAGAGGACATAACAGTTGTACTGTTCATCACAACCAACAGAGAACAGGGCATACCGGTGGAACCTAAACAACAAAATTAATGAAATCTTGAAGGACATTAAACACCGGCAACACAGGCATCCTGAAGGATGTTTTCGGGACTTAAACGCCCCCAAAGAACCGGTCCTAGACCAGGCCAGGCATGGCTCATGGTCCCTTAGACGCTGCATGACCCCTATGGATTTTAGACGTTCACAATGATTATAATGTATCTACAATGGGTTCAGTAATGTTCATTCTAGACTCACGAAGTTCATTATTATGTGTGAACCTGTTCATCCCTGCCATCCGACTCTCCCTCCATCATTCCTCCACCACCCCCCACACCCTCACCTCCTTCAGCCTCCCCACTCCACCTTGGAGATACAATAAGGAGGAGGCAGGTAACGACCCTCTCGAGACTCGTTCTCAAGATGGACGACATCTTGGTGTAGCATCTTAACCCCCCCCCTCTCTCTGTCTGACACACACACACACACACACACACCCGAGAACATGCTCTCCATGCAAATCTAATAGTGGCCTTCAGGAATCTCAATGAAGAATCGTTCCGGGCACTTCATGCATCTTGTGTGGTGTCCATCTTGGAGTACACAGCACCAGTATGGAACCCACACCTTGGAAAGCATGTTAAGAAACGAGAGAAAGGGCAGAAGCGCGCAACGAGGCTTGTTGCTGAGTTAAGGAGCATGAACTATGAGGAAAGGCTAATGGAACTGCATCTAACGACGTTGAAGGATAGAAGAGCTAAGGGAAGACATGATAACATATAATATACTTATGGGAATTGACAATGTAGAAAGGGACAAGCTGTTTGAGGGGCGAGAAACGGGAACGCTGAGACACAGCTGGAAGTTAAAGACACCTCTGCACCAAAGGGAAGTCAGGAAGTATTTCTTCAGTCTCAGGGTGGTCGGAAAGTCAAACGAAGAAGTGGTGGAAGCATGATCCATACATAGCTCTAAGAACAAGTACAACGAGGCCGACGAGGGAGTGAATCCAGCAAGCGGCAAGCTGAGAAGCAGGGCCAGGAGCTAAGGTGTGACCCCTGCAGCCACATATAGGCTAGCTAGTAATAAGTTATTTATAAATAATATTACGTTAGTAACTATATATTTACTACCAAATTTCCTCCACGAGCAAACACCTAAATAATTACGTTTAGAGCTCCCTATAACAACAAACACTATAATAAGCATCTAAAAATTACGTTTAGAGCTCTGTATAACAACAAACATTATAAAAAACACCTAAATAATTACGTTTAGAGCTCTCTATAACAACATGCACTGTGTTAAACACCTAAATAATTACGTTTAGAGCTCTCTATAACAACATGCACTGTGTTAAACACCTAAATAATTACGTTTAGAGTTCTCTATAACAACATACACTGTGTTAAACACCCAAATAATTACGTTTAGAGCTCTCTATAACAACATACACTGTGTTAAACACCTAAATAATTACGTTTAGAGCTCTCTATAACAACATACACTGTGTTAAACACCCAAATAATTACGTTTAGAGCTCTCTATAACAACATACACTGTGTTAAACACCTAAATAATTACGTTTAGAGCTCTCTATAACAACATACACTGTGTTAAACACCCAAATAATTACGTTTAGAGCTCTCTATAACAACAAACACTGTGTTAAACACCTAAATAATTACGTTTAGAGCTCTCTATAACAACATACACTGTGTTAAACACCTAAATAATTACGTTTAGAGCTCTCTATAACAACAAACACTGTGTTAAACACCTAAATAATTACGTTTAGAGCTCTCTATAACAACATACACTGTGTTAAACACCTAAATAATTACGTTTAGAGCTCTCTATAACAACATACACTGTGTTAAACACCTAAATAATTACGTTTAGAGCTCTCTATAACAACATGCACTGTGTTAAACACCTAAATAATTACGTTTAGAGCTCTCTATAACAACATGCACTGTGTTAAACACCTAAATAATTACGTTTAGAGCTCTCTATAACAACATGCACTGTGGTAAACACCTAAATAATTACGTTTAGAGCTCTCTATAACAACATGCACTGTGTTAAACACCTAAATAATTACGTTTAGAGCTCTCTATAACAACAAACACTGTGTTAAACACCTAAATAATTACGTTTAGAGCTCTCTATAACAACATACACTGTGTTAAACACCTAAATAATTACGTTTAGAGCTCTCTATAACAACAAACACTGTGTTAAACACCTAAATAATTACGTTTAGAGCTCTCTATAACAACATACACTGTGTTAAACACCTAAATAATTACGTTTAGAGCTCTCTATAACAACATACACTGTGTTAAACACCTAAATAATTACGTTTAGAGCTCTCTATAACAACATGCACTGTGTTAAACACCTAAATAATTACGTTTAGAGCTCTCTATAACAACATGCACTGTGTTAAACACCTAAATAATTACGTTTAGAGCTCTCTATAACAACATGCACTGTGGTAAACACCTAAATAATTACGTTTAGAGCTCTCTATAACAACATGCACTGTGTTAAACACCTAAATAATTACGTTTAGAGCTCTCTATAACAACATGCACTGTGTTAAACACCTAAATAATTACGTTTAGAGCTCTCTATAACAACAAACACTGTGTTAAACACCTAAATAATTACGTTTAGAGCTCTCTATAACAACATACACTGTGTTAAACACCTAAATAATTACGTTTAGAGCTCTCTATAACAACATGCACTGTGTTAAACACCTAAATAATTACGTTAAGAGCTCCCTATAACAACATACACTGTGTTAAACACCTAAATAATTACGTTTAGAGCTCCCTATAAAAATATACTGTGTTAAACACCTAAATAATTACGTTTAGAGCTCTCTATAACAACATGCACTGTGTTAAACACCTAAATAATTACGTTTAGAGCTCCCTATAAAAATATACTGTGTTAAACACCTAAATAATTACGTTTAGAGCTCTCTATAACAACATGCACTGTGTTAAACACCTAAATAATTACGTTAAGAGCTCCCTATAACAACATACACTGTGTTAAACACCTAAATAATTACGTTTAGAGCTCTCTATAACAACATGCACTGTGTTAAACACCTAAATAATTACGTTTAGAGCTCTCTATAACAACAAACACTGTGTTAAACACCTAAATAATTACGTTTAGAGCTCTCTATAACAACATGCACTGTGGTAAATGCTCACAATGTTCGGGAAACTCAATTTATGTCCTCCATTATATATGCTAATGCGGGAGTTGGGAGGAGACGAGGCAATTTTCATCGTATGTAATGAGTGCCACGCGGCACTGGGATATTGATGGTGCCTCTTGTGTCTTCAGGATGCCTTCATGACCCCGAGGGACTCTTCATCCTCGGAAATGGAGCCACTTTTCTCTTTCCAGAGGACTGAAGTCGATTTATTGATCCCTCGACGGATTTAGTGCTTGTGTGTGTGTGTGTGTGTTCACTTACATGTAACTGCAGGGGTCGAGTCATAGCTACTTGCCCTATGTGTTTGCGCGCGCAGGTCAACCCACAGCTCGTGGGCTTGCCTCTTAACTGCTACCAACAATCGCCATTTCTAATTCCAGACCTCCAGAAGATCATCGTACCTGCTCTTGAAGCTGTGTATGCTCTT
>NC_091367.1:7241610-7281610 GCF_038502225.1 Cherax quadricarinatus
TGACCTGACACACACTGATCACACAACAATGTGACCTGACACACACAGATCACACAACAATGTGACCTGACACACTGATCACACAACAGTGTGACCTGACACACACTGATCACACAACAATGTGACCTGACACACACTGATCACACAACAGTGTGACCTGACACACACTGATCACACAACAATGTGACCTGACACACACTGATCACACAACAGTGTGACCTGACACACACAGATCACACAACAATGTGACCTGACACACACTGATCACACAACAGTGTGACCTGACACACACTGATCACACAACAGTGTGACCTGACACACACTGATCACACAACAGTGTGACCTGACACACACTGATCACACAACAATGTGACCTGACACACACTGATCACACAACAGTGTGACCTGACACACACTCATCACACAACAGTGTGACCTGACACACACTCATCACACAACAGTGTGACCTGACACACACTCATCACACAACAGTGTGACCTGACACACACTCATCACACAACAGTGTGACCTGACACACACTGATCACACAACAGTGTGACCTGACACACACTGATCACACAACAATGTGACCTGACACACACTGATCACACAACAGTGTGACCTGACACACACTGATCACACAACAGTGTGACCTGACACACACTGATCACACAACAGTGTGACCTGACACACACTGATCACACAACAGTGTGACCTGACACACACAACAATGTGACCTGACACACACTGATCACACAACACCTTCGACTGCTAGGGAAAACAGGAATTTAATTTCTAATGTAATTATGATTTTTAAGGCTTGAGTGCGCGAGGCGGTACTATCTGGAGAAAGAGAGAGAGAGAGAGAGAGAGAGAGAGAGAGAGAGAGAGAGAGAGAGAGAGAGAGAGAGAGAGAGAGAGAGAGAGAGAGAGATGCTCTACTTACTGTATTTCCTCCAGTAACTTCAACCACTACACTCTTCACCTTACCTGCAAAGAAATTCAACGTTATTTACCTTATTAGTGAAGGTAACGTACATAGGTAATCGTTACTGTACCAGTACACACACACACACGCATAGTTGAAAAGTGAAATGACTTGGATGTGACAGTGGTGGAGCCAAACTCAATACACAGCTTCAAGAGTGGACACGATAAGACCCCCAAGAGGCCAGAAGTGATACTGATCCAGGTGGTCTAGAAGGAGGGGTCAGGAGCTAAGTATCAACCCCGCGAACTCAAATCAGTGAGTACACTGAACTCCGTAAAGTATACAAACTGTAATAAATGAAAACACGAAAGTGATGAACTCCGGGACTTGACAAGACATCAGTACGTGACATCAATTTATAGCATGATAACAGGTGTTCATGACAACATCAATTCATGACATAACACCAACTCGTGACATCAACTCGTAAGAACATGGCAACAACTCATAACAATATGACATTAACAACTCATAACATGGCATTAACAACTCATGACATTAACAACTCATAACATGCCATTAACAACTCACAACAAAATAGCATCAACTTACAACATAACTCATAACATAACTCACAACATATCAACTCACAACACAGCATCATCAACAACTTACAATAACATAGCATCAACAACTCATGACACATCAACAGCTCATGATAACATGATATCAACCTCTCATGATAACATCACTTTAGGAAGCACGAGTTACGGCAGTCATTTTGCTAGTGCAGAATTTAATTAAACATTTCAACATTATATTTATATAACAATTCCATAAAAGTGGAGCAGTTAATATAATTTAATTAAGTACTCGTTTAATGCCGTTTCTAAAATTAAATCGTAAGTGTATATATGGTCATTGTTATTAGTGTATTTTGGTACGAATATTCACGTAACATTACCACGCAGTGATTGGTGGATTAGTCACGTGCAACTCACCAATCACTGTGTAGTACTTTCTTGTGGCCTGATCCAGTCTCTCTACTGGTCACTTTAATCACCGATCATCGTCTCAAACTGTCTCGTGGCCTAATCCAGCCTCTCTATTGGACAAGTAAATCACCAATCATCGTCTAGCATATTCTCGTGGCCTGATCCAGTCTTGCTATTGATCAAGAGAGTCACCAATTACACGTCAGCTTCGCAACACCATCAACTAATAAGGAACAGTAAATGTACGAAGGTTTTTCGCAAAAGCGTGCAGTGTGACGTGTGTTAAACGTTGTACCTAGTGACTCAGTGATTGTATTGTTTGTGGTGGGTGCAGGTCCTCTGATTGCAGGTTTCTGGTTGCAGGTCTTCTGGTTGCAGGTCTTTTGGCTACAGGGCTTCTGGTTGCAGGTCTTCCGGTTGCAGGTCTTTTGGTAGGAGGTCTCCGGGTTGCAGGTCTTTTGGTTGGAGGTCTTCTGGTTGCAGGTCTTTTGGTTGGAGGTCTTCTGGTTGCAGGTCTTTTTGGTTGGAGGTCTTCTGGTTGGAGGTCTTCCGGTTGCAGGTCTTTTGGTTGGAGGTCTTCTGGTTGGAGGTCTTTTGGTTGGAGGTCTTCTGGTTGGAGGTCTTCCGGTTGCAGGTCTTTTGGTTGGAGGTCTTCTGGTTGCAGGTCTTTTGGTTGGAGGTCTTCTGGTTGCAGGTCTTTTTAGTTGGAGGTCTTCTGGTTGGAGGTCTTCCGGTTGCAGGTCTTTTGGTTGGAGGTCTTCTGGTTGGAGGTCTTTTGGTTGGAGGTCTTCTGGTTGGAGGTCTTCCGGTTGCAGGTCTTTTGGTTGGAGGTCTTCTGGTTGCAGGTCTTTTGGTTGGAGGTCTTCTGGTTGCAGGTCTTTTTGGTTGGAGGTCTTCTGGTTGGAGGTCTTCCGGTTGCAGGTCTTTTGGTTGGAGGTCTTCTGGTTGGAGGTCTTTTGGTTGGAGGTCTTCTGGTTGGAGGTCTTCCGGTTGCAGGTCTTTTGGTTGGAGGTCTTCTGGTTGCAGGTCTTTTGGTTGGAGGTCTTCTGGTTGGAGGTCTTCCGGTTGCAGGTCTTTTGGTTGGAGGTCTTCCGGTTGCAGGTCTTCTGGTTGGAGGTCTTCTGGTTGGAGGTCTTTTGGTTGGAGGTCTTCTGGTTGGAGGTCTTCCGGTTGCAGGTCTTTTGGTTGGAGGTCTTCTGGTTGCAGGTCTTTTGGTTGGAGGTCTTCTGGTTGGAGGTCTTCCGGTTGCAGGTCTTTTGGTTGGAGGTCTTCTGGTTGCAGGTCTTTTAGTTGGAGGTCTTCTAACTGCCAGCTTCTCTGCCTGTCAACAGCAACAACACGGGATATTCCCTCTCTCCTCAAAGACTCCAGCCGAGGGTTAAATAAACTGCATTTCTTCTCAGGTACCCACTGGTTATAATCGAATTCTGAGGCAATGGGGAATTCCTCCGTCACGGAAGAGGAAAGTTTCAGCTGAGGAAATGTTTCTGTATCTGTATCGTGTTGATCTAAGTGGAGCGCTGCCGACGGTGGCCGAAGGAAGATAAGTTGAAGAACAAGGTTTTCACATACAGCTCTACGGAGAACGAAAAGCTGTCTCGATCAAAATTTTGTTATGCAACCCGTGTGTTTTCTTCTGTGCTGGATATTATGCGTTGCCTAATCGTAGGTTTTAAACTTTATCTTTTTCTTATGTTTTGTTAACGTTTTATATTATTTTCATTGAAGTGTTATGGTTTTTGTGCATTATGTTACGTTATAGTATATAAGTCACTTCTCCGGCCATATGCTGTACTTTCTACAAGAGTGATGGACTGAACACATTGATTCCAGACTGAGGGACTGATTACCTAAAACTCCTCTCCTTACCCAGTTCTACTTTGTACTGGACTGATGAAGCCACTGTGTGGCGAAACGTTTCCTTAATAAAGATTTCCATATGTTGCATAAGTGTCTCATACTTCAACTTGTCGGTTTTCAAACCATTTGTCACACCAAGATCGTCTGAAGTTCACAAGGCGAGTGCTGGGTCAGATGATCTTTCACAGATTAAACGAGGTGTTCGAGAGATGCGATAACATATAAGGAGAAGATAACACCTATACAGAGGCTACACGCACACTCAACCAGAAGGATACAAACTGTGGGAGAGGAAATAACTTGAAAACTGAAAAGCAGCGAGGACTGATTGAACTAAGAGTGTAAGTCTAAGAGAAAGAATGTACAGACTTGTAGAATGGTTTGAAGCACTTGATTAATGTTGAAAAATGTATAAAATACCACATGCAACAGTTGGGTATCTTTATTTTCTTCAGTCAGATACACAGTATGGATTGATGGCAGCAGAAATGAGGCTTTAAAGATAACGGAATCAGTCCATCAGCTTTCCAAAAATAATTTGAGGTTGTCAGTCCCTCAACCTGGAGAAGTCAGCTTCACTGACTGGAACAAAATAAAAAATTCCCAACTAATGCACATGTGTCATACTCATCTACTTGTTTAATGAATATATTGTGAAAAAAAGTACCTTAAGGATTAGCAGAGAGCATATGTACAGAAATTCTTTCGCGTGAGATAAAGAGCGATAAAACTGAGCAGTAATAACAACGAAAAACATCTACTGAACAGACCAGGTAAAATATAAGACCAGAGAAGCTAGTCGGACATCGACGGAAACAGCTGACGAAACTAGCTATAGCAACGGGAACAGCACCAACAAAAGCAACAGGCAAAACCAGCTACATCAACTGAAACAGAACCAACAAAAACAGCAGACGAAACTAGTTGCATCAAGAGGAACAGCACCAGTAAAATTAGCAGGCAAAACTAACTATATCAACGGGAAAAGCACCAACAAAAACAGCAGACGAAACTAGTTGATTCAACAGGAACAGCACCAATAAAAGCAACAGAAAACTAGCTACTTCAATGGAACAGCACCAACAAAATCAGCAGACGAAGCTAGCGACATCAACAGCATTAAGAGCAGCAGCAACAACAGAAACAGCAGCAGCAGCAGCAGCAGCAGCAGCAGCAGCAGCATCAGACACTAACGACCCGACTTGGAGGCTGCAGTTTGCTCATGTAATTGTCCTGGTGAGTTGTGTGACAGCCAGTTGTTAACATTACTGAACACCAACACAACGATCCCTTTCAGCGTCTCTCGCAATCGAACATTATCAGACCAAGCCAGGCTCTTTACTTCCTTTACTGCTACGACACATGAGCAACACCTGGGTATTAATATCGGCAATAAAAATACCCAAGAGTTGCACATGTGCCTTATTTATCTGCTCCTTGATGATTATATATATATATATATATATATATATATATATATATATATATATATATATATATATATATATATATATATATATATATATATATATATATATATATATATATGTCGTGCCGAATATGTAAAACTGGTCAATTAGCAAGAACTCATTTAAAATTAAGTCCTTTCTGAAATTTTCTCTTATACGTTTAAAGATATATTTTTTTCATTAATGTTAATGTAAAAAATTTTAATTTTGCACCAAAAGAATCTTAGAAAACTTATCAAACCTTATTATAACAGGAGCAATTTATTTTAGCCTAACTCAACTAAATATATTTTAAATACGTTTACAATAATTTAATACTAAACAAACACAATCAAATATATTTTTTTCGTTAGGTTCAGAATGATTTTGGCGAAATTATTGCATACACAAATTTTCACTTGTCCTATATGGCAAGATGAGCGTTGCTATTTAAGCCAAGATCGCAAGTTCTGCCTATTCGGCACGACATATATATATATATATAGATATATATATATATATATATATATATATATATATATATATATATATATATCAATGATGATTTCTTTACTGCTACATAATAAATTTATATTACAGTTTTCGTAATTGCTTCTACAAATGTAATTCTACAAATGTAATAAAGTGGCAGGAATGATACTGATCCCAGAATTAGAAAAATAATGATTGGTTCAATTTGGTATTGACGTGTGAGCTGATACTATATTGCTAATGGCTTCGACGGTTGAACAATAATATTGGTTAGTGTAACTGTCGTTATGGTGTATGAAGAAGAGGTTTACAAACACGACATAATCAACATACACACACATAAAACACAACATATCCATAATATATAAAACATAACATACCAATCACACACATAAAACACAATATACCAATCACAGGTAACCTCACTCCCTAGCAGGTGACCTCACCCACTAGCAGGTAACCTCACTCCCTAGCAGGTGACCTCACCCACTAGCAGGTAACCTTACTCCCTAGCAGGAGACCTCACCCACTAGCAGGTAACCTCACTCCCTAGCAGGTGACCTCACCCACTAGCAGGTAACCTTACTCCCTAGCAGGTGACCTCACCCACTAGCAGGTAACCTCACTCCCTAGCAGGTGACCTCACCCACTAGCAGGTAACCTTACTCCCTAGCAGGAGACCTCACCCACTAGCAGGTAACCTCACTCCCTAGCAGGTGACCTCACCCACTAGCAGGTAACCTTACTCCCTAGCAGGTGACCTCACCCACTAGCAGGTAACCTCACTCCCTAGCAGGTGACCTCACCCACTAGCAGGTAACCTTACTCCCTAGCAGGTGACCTCACCCACTAGCAGGTAACCTCACTCCCAAGCAGGAGACCTCACCCACTAGCAGGTAACCTCACTCCCTAGCAGGTGACCTCACCCACTAGCAGGTAACCTTACTCCCTAGCAGGTGACCTCACCCACTAGCAGGTAACCTCACTGCCTAGCAGGTGACCTCACCCACTAGCAGGTAACCTCACTGCCTAGCAGGTGACCTCACCCACTAGCAGGTAACCTCACTCCCTAGCACGTAACCTCACCCACTAGCAGGTAACCTCACTGCCTAGCAGGTAACCTCATCCACTAGCAGGAGACCTCACCCACTAGCAGGTAACCTCACTCCCTAGCAGGTGACCTCACCCACTAGCAGGTAACCTCACTCCCTAGCAGGAGACCTCACCCACTAGCAGGTAACCTCACTCCCTAGCAGGTGACCTCACCCACTAGCAGGTAACCTCACTGCCTAGCAGGTGACCTCACCCACTAGCAGGTAACCTCACTGCCTAGCAGGTGACCTCACCCACTAGCAGGTAACCTCACTCCCTAGCACGTAACCTCACCCACTAGCAGGTAACCTCACTGCCTAGCAGGTAACCTCATCCACTAGCAGGAGACCTCACCCACTAGCAGGTAACCTCACTCCCTAGCAGGTGACCTCACCCACTAGCAGGTAACCTCACTCCCTAGCAGGTGACCTCACCCACTAGCAGGTAACCTCACTGCCTAGCAGGTGACCTCACCCACTAGCAGGTAACCTCACTCCCTAGCACGTAACCTCACCCACTAGCAGGTAACCTCACTGCCTAGCAGGTAACCTCATCCACTAGCAGGAGACCTCACCCACTAGCAGGTAACCTCACTCCCTAGCAGGAGACCTCACCCACTAGCAGGTAACCTCACTGCCTAGCAGGAGACCTCACCCACTAGCAGGTAACCTTACCCACTAGCAGGTAACCTCACTGCCTAGCAGGTGACCTCACCCACTAGCAGGTAACCTCACTGCCTAGCAGGAGACCTCACCCACTAGCAGGTAACCTTACCCACTAGCAGGTAACCTCACTCCCTAGCAGGAGACCTCACCCACTAGCAGGTAACCTCACTGCCTAGCAGGTGACCTCACCCACTAGCAGGTAACCTCACCCACTAGCAGGTAACCTCGCCCACTAGCAGGTAATCTCATTCCCTAGCACGTAACCTCACCCACTAGCAGGTAACCTCATCCACTAGCAGGTATCCTCACCCACTAGCAGGTGACCTCACCCACTAGCAGGTGACCTCACCCACTAGCAGGTGACCTCACCCACTAGCAGGTGACCTCCACCACCAGCAGGTGACCTCACCCACCAGCAGGTGACCTCACCCACCAGCAGGTGACCTCACCCACCAGCAGGTGACCTCACCCACCAGCAGGTGACCTCCACCACCAGCAGGTGACCTCACCCACCAGCAGGTGACCTCCACCACCAGCAGGTGACCTCACCCACCAGCAGGTGACCTCACCCACTAGCAGGTGACCTCATCCACTAGCAGGTGACCTCACCCACTAGTAGGTGACCTCACCCACTAGCAGGTGACCTCACCCACTAGCAGGTGACCTCACCCGCTAGCAGGTTACCTCACCCACTAGCAGGTGACCTCACCCACCAGCAGGTGACCTCACCCACCAGCAGGTGACCTCCACCACCAGCAGGTGACCTCCACCACCAGCAGGTGACCTCACCCACCAGCAGGTGACCTCACCCACCAGCAGGTGACCTCACCCACCAGCAGGTGACCTCACCCACCAGCAGGTGACCTCACCCACCAGCAGGTGACCTCACCCACCAGCAGGTGACCTCTACACCTCACCTACCACCCATCATCTAGCACCGTTGACTCAAGGGACGTCTAATAAAACACCATAACATGTATTTTTAAACAAAATAAATTAATTTTAGTGGTAAGCAAGAAATAGTCCGTAAATTATCACCAGTTTCCATTAAAAGTGTAATAATTGACGAATATATATATATATATATATATATATATATATCTATATATATATATATATATATATATATATATATATATATATATATATATATATATATATATATAATAAAATTAATTCTTTAATATTTACTATGACTCTTTGAACTATTTATCAAATATTATAGTCTCAATATAATTTTTTAAGGTATTTTATGGGAAAAATAATTTGTATAGTGACTAATATCGAAGTATTTTTCTTTATTATTGTCTCAGTAACAGGTAGCGCTGTTTTAGCGCTTCCCCTTGTATTACGCGCTGATTTGTCAATGCTATGCAGTGTTCTCCCGTTTTTCGTAATCTCTTTCCCTTCTATGTTCTCTTCTTTTTTTTTTTATAGTTCTACCTTTCTCTCATATTTGCCTCTTCTTCCCCTGTACCGCGTGTCTGTAATGAACTCTTCCGCCGTGCACACATCAAAGGGTGTTCCCCCTTACTCCCCTTTACCACTCTCTGGTGACTAACCCTTTGATCATGTGTTCGTCTCCTGCATCCGTTCGGTTTTTTTTGACTGTGAGGTGTTTGTTATCAATGTTCAGTCATTCTATGGGGATGTGCTGACTGAGGGGATGTTCAGTGCAACGACTGGTGCGGGCTCGACCCTCCGGCAGCTAAAATCAGACATGCTACTCTTATGTTAGATACAAGCGACGTTTTGCTCAAAGTACAACTTTATCAAGCCAGTATAAAGAACACAGACACACACATGAACAATACGTGTGTTTCATATAGAAATACCAACGGCATTTGGAACACTAATAATAATAATAATAATAATAATAATAATAATATAATATGACAATTATATCTTCGAGCGGAAGAACTAAAAGAGGTTGTATACTGTAAAATATTTACTCGATAATATTAGAGGAATAAGATGAAAGTTAAGGACAAGGAATGAAGTTAAAATACCCAGTAATAGAGAAAAGTAAATTTTAGGTAAGTTAGAATACTAGATAAAATTGGAAATATTAAAGGCAGAAATACATATTAGTGTTGCTGGCAGCTAGGAAAACTTATCATAGGACTGAACCTAGGATAACACCTTATATCAAGAATGTATTGGTTCTCCCACACAATGAGAATTTATCTGTCATGTTGCATGCTCTTAAAAGATTTAACATACGAGTAGTTTTTAAGAATTCACGAACTGTTAAAAGCATTTTGATAAAGAGTTCTCCTTAACAGTGTGTTGGTGGGGTGTACAGAATTGGTTGTAATGGTTGCAACTTATCTTAAGTGGGACAGGCTGGCAAACCTCTGCTTGTTAGGATATCACAACACAAATATTCGATACAAACTGCCTAGAAATCAAATGAGATTTTCAGCCACCTAAGAGACTTTAAAAATTCAGTAAACTGGTCGGAAGCCAGAGTCATTGTCTCTTGTTCCACTTGACTTGAACAGAATATTGTAGAATTGGCAATTATAAAACATGACAAACGTTTATATAATAATATTGGTGGTTTATTCAAATTAGACTCGTAGAAGCTATTGTACGTAGACTAAAACCGGACTCCTATATGAATGACATGGAATGTCTTAAGTGTTGTAGTGTCCCACTGAGGACTTAGGGTCTGTTTTACTGCTGGTTTTGATAGACCTGTGTCTAACTGATAATCTTGTGGGATAGACAAACCATGGCTGTCTTCTTTTTGGATAAGCTACAAATGTCTTCCCTTGAAATGAGTCGGCTGTGGACCCATTACTAGATGTACGGAAAAATTCCTAAGACAACTGCCAGATATATCTATATTTAGAATGTTAAGTATGACCGAATTTTTTTATCATTGTCACTAATATTACGTTGGACAGGTTTTCACTACAGTATCAGTGCTTGTTGGCTGGCTGTCTTCTAATACTTTAATATTTAGTCTTTCTGGCGCTAGGCACTTAAGACTGCAATGCCTGGAGCATTTATCGTTTTCCTGCAATATTGCAAGCTCCTGATGTGTAGATTGCAACACGAAAGGTCAAGAGCTATCATTCAACTGCTCGTGAAGACTGGTATCCAAACAGGATGAGCCTGAAATTAGTCTCTGAGGCTCCACAACCACGTATGTTCTCGTATCAGGGAAAACACACTCAGTTCCACTGAGCACCTGATGTTTGAGAATTAATGGTCAAGTGGATAGAATGGTGATGCAGGATCGAATCCTGGCTAGCCGCAGTTCTGTTTATGATTCGAAATCGCTTGTTTCATGATTTCATTAATATATATATATATATATATATATATATATATATATATATATATATATATATATATATATATATATATATATATATATATATATTTAACAAGTCGGCCGTCTCCCACCATCTTTGTACCAGCAATGAATCTTTTAAGTCTTGTATACCATATTATGTAATAAAATATACCTATTGGCAAAAAATAAAAGATGGGGTGGTAGGAGATGTGGAATATTCAAATGGCTTTAGGAAAAAATCCAAACATTTTTCCTCGAAGTCTTCTTATCCACTTTTCCTAGGCTATTAGTCCCACAATTTGCACTATATGTATATAAAATGTAATATTCAAAAATCTCTTTTAGTTCATTATAAAAGAACTTTCGAAAATTATCTTCAAATCCACTCATAACAAAAAAAAAAGTCTAAAATTTAGAAGTTAGAAATATTAGAAGTTCGAGATATTAGATACAGGAAACACTTGAAGAGAAAATACGCGGAACAAATATCACACTAGAGAGATTATTACCCTAGAGAGAGATAAACTCAGTGGCTGGATAATATCACACAATTTATATCAGAAATTAGAAGAGAGTCGGTTTTCTCTCGTAAAGTGCGAGGTAAGACTGTTCTCGTTAGTAAGTTGTGTGTGTGTGTGTGTGTGTGTGTGTGTGTGTGTGTGTGTGTGTGTGTGTGTGTGTGTGTGAGTGAGTGAGTGAGTGAGTGAGAGAGAGAGAGAGAGAGAGAGAGAGAGAGAGAGAGAGAGAGAGAGAGAGAGAGAGAGAGAGAGAGAGAGAGAGAGAGAGAGAGAGAGAGAGAGAGAGAGATCCAACATACGCACATACATTTTCTGGACGAACACACTTCATGGACCATCAGAGAACCCTGGGCCACAAATCACCACCCTGGGGTGAGGGAGGTTCAAACTCATACACACACACACACACACACACACACACACACACACACACACACACACACACACACACACACACACACACACACAGATTCAAACATATTCTTCTCTCACTGACTCACTCACAGGCACCCACTAACACCTCTCACAACTTCCTCCTGGCGCTATTCCATTACCTTTTGAGATCTGGCACCATAATATTCCCACTGGGAACTGGCTTAAACCTCTTTCACTCTCAAGTACGACACACAACTTGCACCTTCTGGGTCTTTAATCCAAGAATTTATTTCAAGAAATCCGATCCAAGAACGACCTGTCGTTTTACCAAAGAAAATTAGTTTCACGATATAAAGTTATACTTTTACGATAGAAAGTTACATTTTTATCATAAGTACATTTTTACCATAGGAAGTTACATTTGTAACACAGCAAGTTACATTTGTAACACAGCAAGTTACATTTGTAACACAGCAAGTTACATTTGTAACACAACAAGTTACATTTGTAACACAACAAGTTACATTTGTAACACAGCAAGTTACATTTGTAACACAGCAAGTTACATTTGTAACACAGCAAGTTACATTTGTAACACAGCAAGTTACATTTGTAACACAGCAAGTTACATTTGTAACACAGCAAGTTACATTTGTAACACAACAAGTTACATTTGTAACACAGCAAGTTACATTTGTAACACAGCAAGTTACATTTGTAACACAAAAAGTTACATTTGTAACACAAAAAGTTACATTTGTAACACAAAAAGTTACATTTGTAACACAGCAAGTTACATTTGTAACACAAAAAGTTACATTTGTAACACAAAAAGTTACATTTGTAACACAAAAATTACATTTGTAACACAAAAAGTTACATTTGTAACACAAAAAGTTACATTTGTAACACAAAAATTACATTTGTAACACAAAGTTACATTTGTAACACAAAACGTTACATTTGTAAAACAAAAAATTACATTTGTAACACAAAAAGTTACATTTTTAGCACAAAAAAATTACATTTGTAACACAGAAAGTTACATTTTTCTCCTAGGTTCGTGTTTTCAGCTTTTTCTAGGGCGGACTGATGAACCTTAAACTGAGGGACGGCTTGATATTCGGAGGGAAATGCTAAACCCGGAAGGGTAGTCTACGCAGGCTTCTAACTGCGGTACGATCAGTTTGATCTACGAGTTCACTGTTCAAGACAGTGGAGTTGAACACTTGTGGAGGCTGAAAGAATGAACCTCTCAAACCAACTTCAAGGTTGATGGAGTAATCACATCATCTTGCCAACTCCTTCTGCTGTCTACATATTTAGTCACCTCGTTACCGGACTGAAGAAGACTACCGTGCAGGCGAAACGTTTCGGAGATACCCAAGTGTTACCCCAGTGTCTTACTCCTCTACCTACCGGCATGGTAGACCAATAATATGATCATGTATGAGGTCAATGATCAGAACATGAGAATGTCGATGAACACAGCCAAAAGACTGTTCGTGAGTCACATGTATGGAGTTAAGAGGTCGTCACGGTCACGCTGGCGGGAGATTCGTCCGTAAAAACCTGCATTTGTGGTCAGAGTGGTGCCTATATTATCCTTCCTATAGTGTATAAATATACCTAGTTGGATTAATCTTATTCTAGTCAGCTGGCCCAGTGGCTAAAGCGTCGGTCTAGAGTTTTACAACTCACTCACCGCGGGTTCAATCCCCGCCCGTACCATGGTTTATGTTGTGTGTGTGTGTGTGTGTGTGTGTGTGTGTGTGTGTGTGTGTGTGTACTCACCTAACTGTGGATACAGGGGTCAGTTCATAGCTCCTGGACCCGCCTCTTCAGACAGTGTGCGTGTATGTTTTAGTAAAGGTATTTCTGGGGAGAATGTGATGCACAATTCAGTTTACAAAATCATGCTCCACAAATCGCTCCAAGGCAGCATTTCACGACCCCAAAACACGTCCATCGTCAAAAACTGTAAAGAAGAGATTTCTGACTTAGAATGTTCTGGTATTGAAGTTAAAAAACCTGGTTTCCCTGTTAGGTACCCTTGGGGATGAGTGAGGCAAGGGAGGTACTTCCTACAAGGAGCACCTTTGACCTTGTAGCAGTAACTCCAGTTCTGCTGGAAGGAAACCTTTTAAGTTCCCGTTGTTAGTGTGTCCACAGTGGAATGCTTGACCATGTTCCTCACTGCCTTACTGAAGTATCTCGGTACGATAACGTATTGGGGACTTCTGGTGTTGAGGTCACACAGCTTCCGGAGTCGGAGGTCACAAACTAGGAAGTTGGGGGTCACAAGTTAGGGGGTCGGGGGTCACACAGCTTTATAACATTGGTCCTTTTTATGTATATATATTTTCCTCTTTTCCACTCTGAAAATTTATTGCTTCCTCCCTCCTTCCCTCTTCCTTTCCTTTCCTCTCTCTCTCTCTCCCTCTCTCTCTTTCCCCCCTCCCTCCCTCTCTCTCTCTCTCTCCCTCCCTCTCTCTCTCTCTCTCTCCCTCCTACCCTCCCTCCCTCTCTCTCTCTCCCTCTCTCTTTCCCTCCCTCCCTTTCTCTCTTTTTCCCTCCCTCCCTCTCTCTCTCCCTTCCTCTCCCCTCTCCCTCCCTCCCTCTTTCTCTCTCTCCACATCTTTTGTTCCAGTCAAGCGTGAGCGAGACGTTTCCGCGGCGCTGACCTCCACTTTCAATTCCAGTCAAAAGGACGTTTTTCCCAGTCGCTGAGAAAATTGGTTGGTGGAGGTGGCGAAACATCACTCACCGCACAAACAAGCTCTTGGAGGAAGTGGCGAAACATCACCTCACCACACAGACAAGCTTTTGGATGGAGTGGCGAAACATCCCTCACCGCACAGGCAAGTTCTTGGAGGAAGTGGCGAAACATCACTCACCACACAGACAAGCTCTTGGAGGGAGTGGCGAAACATCACCTCACCGCACAAACAAGCTCTTGGAGGGAGTGGCGAAACATCACTCACCACACAGACAAGCTCTTGGAGGGAGTGGTGAAACATCACTCACCACACAGACAAGCTCTTGGAGGGAGTGGTGAAACATCACTCACCACACAGACAAGCTCTTGGAGGGAGTGGCGAAACATCACCTCACCTTGGTGGAGGTAACCAAACATCACCCACCATATAGACAAGTTCTTGGCAGACGACAACCAGGTAAGGTCAAACATGTCTCTTATATTCCAGACACCAGGTAAGGTCAAATACCTGTTTCCCCCTTATATTCCCAATACCAGGTTAGGTCAAATATCTGTTTTTCCCTTATATTCCAGACACCAGGTAAGGTCAAACACCTGTGTCTCCCTTATACTCCTTCTTTACGCAGTTATCATCCTTCCCTGCGCTCTTATCCTTATCCGCTCTCATCCTTTCTTACTCACCTATCCTTCTCCATACCATCCTCATCCTTCGACACTCCCTCATCCTTCACTACGTCGTCATGCTGAGTTGCAAGAAGGAACGAGAATGAAACAGGTAACAGACTGGTAGATAGCAACCATCCAGGGAGATACTACTTTCCTCTCATACGAGTGTGAAACAACTCAACAGACAGCACATTCCTGGACAGAAAAATCATCCTAAGTTGCTATCATTCTCTCATATAAATGTGAAATAAACACACACAAGAGGAAGTTGGTTGGTAGACAACAATCATGCACGGAGGTGCAACTATCCTCTGATACGAATGTGAGAGGGTAGCCTGCTAAAAGTTATGCACTCTGGCAGAAATACTGGTGTTTTTCTTCCATTCCATGACCTGGGAAGATTACAGGAAAATCTCAGTGACAAACTTCCAATCATTACACGCTTAGCATTACTGCTTAACAGTTTGTATTGCAGCAATATCTCGTTTCTACTTTAAGAAAGCCAGTCTGAGAGAGGGAAAGCTGGTCTGAGAGAGGGAAAGCTGGTCTGAGAGAGGGAAAGCTGGTCTGAGAGAGGGAAAGCTGGTCTGAGAGAGGGAAAGCTGGTCTGAGAGAGGGAAAGCTGGTCTGAGAGAGGGAAAGCTGGTCTGAGAGAGGGAAAGCTGGTCTGAGAGAGGGAAAGCTGGTCTGAGAGAGGGGAAGCTGGTCTGAGAGAGGGAAAGCTGGTCTGAGAGAGGGAAAGCTGGTCTGAGAGAGGGAAAGCTGGTCTGAGAGAGGGAAAGCTGGTCTGAGAGAGGGGAAGCTGGTCTGAGAGAGGGAAAGCTGGTCTGAGAGAGGGAAAGCTGGTCTGAGAGAGGGAAAGCTGGTCTGAGAGAGGGAAAGCTGGTCTGAGAGAGGGAAAGCTGGTCTGAGAGAGGGAAAGCTGGTCTGAGAGAGGGAAAGCTGGTCTGAGAGAGGGAAAGCTGGTCTGAGAGAGGGAAAGCTGGTCTGAGAGAGGGAAAGCTGGTCTGAAAGAGAGGGTCTGAAGAGCTGGTCTGAGAGAGGGAAAGCTGGTCTGAGAGAGGGAAAGCTGGTCTGAGAGAGGGAAAGCTGGTCTGAGAGAGGGGAAGCTGGTCTGAGAGAGGGAAAGCTGGTCTGAAAGAGGGAAAGCTGGTCTGAGAGAGGGAAAGCTGGTCTGAGAGAGGGAAAGCTGGTCTGAGAGAGGGAAAGCTGGTCTGAGAGAGGAGAAACTGGTCTGAGAGAGGGGGAGCTGGTCTGAGAGAGGGGAAACTGGTCTGAGAGAGGGGAAGCTGGTATGAGAGAAGGGGAGCTGGTCTGAGAGAGGGGGAGCTGGTCTGAGAGAAAGGGGGGAGCTGGTCTGAGAGAGAGGGAAGCTGGTCTGAGAGGGAAGCTGATATCAGAGGGAAGCTGATCTGAGTGAGGGGAAGCTGGTCTGAGAGGGAAGCTGGTCTGAGAAAGGGGAGCAGGGAAGCTTATCCAAGGAAATATTACCCAGAGGAGCTAGTGAGGGAAATCTCACCCTGTGGAGTAATTTACCTGAACGACAGGTGGTCCTGTCTTGAAACCCGGGCAGGCAGCTGGTACAATTAAGGGAGGAGAGGGGTAGGGTGGATGACGAATGGTACAATTATCAGCAGGGAGATAAATACCTTCAATGAGGCACTGAACAATTAACGGAGGAGGAGGAAGAAGAGGAGGAGGAGGAGAGGGCGCTGTGTCCCAGGGGAAGATCCAGGAGCAGTGGAAATTGTGAACAGCAAAGAACCATTCCCTGTTGTTGTTATTACTGTTGCTGCTGCTGCAGTGTTGTTGCTAATGCTGCAATGTTGTTGGTGTTGCTGTTGCACTCGATGCTACTAATACAGCTTCTGGGGCGCTACTGCTACTACTACTACTGCTGCTGCTGCTGCTGGCTGCTGCTACTGTTCCTGCTGCTGTGTCTAACTCATCAACTTGTCGGTACTGTATTTGATATTACGACAGTGGATGAAGAACAACACATTTTTGACAGTTGAACGAAGGATAGAGGAATCCATTTTCCATCCATCGACAAAGAATTTCGGAGGTGCTGACTCACTTTCTTTGTTTTGTTTATGTTTGGAAAAGTCTGACAGCAGAGCTAATGATGCCACATCTCAGATTTCACGGGACGGGATAGATTGTAGGCCTGGGTTCGTGGATAGGTGGGACGACTGTAGGCCTGGGTTCATGGATAGGTGGGACGACTGTAGGCCTGGGTTCGTGGATAGGTGGGACGACTGTAGGCCTGGGTTCATGGATAGGTGGGACGACTGTAGGCCTGGGTTCGCGGATAGGGGGACGACTGTAGGCCTGGGTTCGCTGATAGGGGGGACGACTGTAGGCCTGGGTTCACCGATAGCTGGGACGACTGTAGGCCTGGGTTCGCGGATAGGGGGGACGACTGTAGGCCTGGGTTCGCGGATAGGGGGGACGACTGTAGGCCTGGGTTCGCAGATAGGTGGGACGACTGTAGGCCTGGGTTCATCGATAGGTGGGACGACTGTAGGCCTGGGTTCCCGGATAGGGGGGACGACTGTAGGCCTGGGTTCGCGGATACGGGGGACGACTGTAGGCCTGGATTCGCGGATACGGGGGACGACTGTAGGCCTGGGTTCATCGATAGGTGGGACGACTGTAGGCCTGGGTTCGCGGATAGGGGGGACGACTGTAGGCCCGGATTCGTAGATAGGTGGGGACGACTGTAGGCCTGGGTTCATCGATAGGTGGGACGACTGTAGGCCTGGGTTCGCGGATAGGGGGGACGACTGTAGGCCTGGGTTCATCGATAGGTGGGACGACTGTAGGCCTGGGTTCGTGGATAGAGGGGATGACTGTAGGCCTGGGTTCATGGATAGGTGGGACGACTGTAGGTCTGGGGTCGCGGATAGGTGGGACGACTGTAGGCCTGGGTTCATAGATAGGTGGGACGACTGTAGGCCTGGGTTCACGGATAGGTGGGACGACTGTAGGCCTGGGTTCATAGATAGGTGGGACGACTGTAGGCCTGGATTCATGGATAGGTGGGACGACTGTAGGCCTGGGTTCATGGATAGGTGGGACGACTGTAGGCCTGGGTTCATAGATAGGTGGGACGACTGTAGGCCTGGGTTCATGGATAGGTGGGACGACTGTAGGCCTGGGTTCATAGATAGGTGGGACGACTGTAGGCCTGGGTTCATGGATAGGTGGGACGACTGTAGGCCTGGGTTCATGGATAGGTGGGACGACTGTAGGCCTGGGTTCGTGGATACGTATTGTAGAGCTGTGCTCATTAGGTAGGATAGAGTTCTGCTTACCCAAGTTAGAGCTGTGCTCACTCAAGATAGAGCTCTGTTGACATAGGCTAGAGCTGTGCTCAGCCAGAACAGAGCTGTGCTCACCCAGGATAGAGCTATGCTCATTATCCAGGGCCCTACATGATCAATGAGAAACAATAGATTTTGAATAATTTAGAACACGTACGTTATTCACGGACGATTACAAAGTACCTCCGCATCAGCCGAAGGACTGGGCAGGGGGTTCGAACACACTAGACACTGGTGGGAACGTGAATCCTCCGCCAATGAGAGAGAGGGCTCTTGATCCAAGGAAATCTACCTTGCCTCCCAATCCTTGTATGATCCCATGATAATAATAATACTAATATTATTATTTATAATAGTTAATATTAATGATTAATAATTAATAATAATAAATAATAATAATAATAAATAATAATAATAATAATAATAATAATAATAATAATAATGATATAGAGATCTTCCAAGTCTTGACACTATTATTTATAAACCTTGGCCTTTAAATTATACAGGCTGTGTATACAAATATACACGTGCAAGTGAGTCATACAAATTAAGAAGCTTTTAAAATATGCATTCAGAGTGTATAAAAATCATACGTCAGCCTCTCATACAGAATGCAACTCCACTTTTACCACATCTGCAGCCAAATCTTTCTAATTAAAACTGCCTTAATAGTAGAATCATTTAAGGAGTTTATACTGTGTGTATTCACCTATTTGTGGTTGCAGGAGTCGATACATAGCTCCTGGTCCCGTCTTTTCACTGATCGCTACTAAGTCATTCTCCCCTTGCTCCATGAGCTTTTTCAAACCTCGTCTTAAAACTATGTATGGTTCCTGCCTACACTACCTCACTTTCCAGACTATTCCACTTCCTGACAACTCTATGACTGAAGAAATACTTCCTAACATCCCTTTGACTCATCTGAATCTTCAGCTTTCAATTGTGACCCCTTGTTTTTGTGTCCCATCTCTGGAACATCCTGTCTCTGTCCACCTTGTCAATTCCTCGCAGTATTTTGTATGTCGTTTTGTACGTCTTCCCTGACCCTCCTGTCCTCCAATGTCGTTAGGCAGATTTCCTTCAACCTTTCTTCGTCGGATATTTCCCTTAGCTCTGGAACTAGCCTTTTTGCAAACCTTTGGACTTTCTCTAATTTATTGATGTGTTTGACCAGGTGTGGGTTCCAAACTGGTCCCGCATACTCCAATGTAGGCCTGACGTATACGGTGTACAAAGTCTTGAACGGTTCCTTACTGAGGTATCGGAACGCTATTCTCAGGCTTGCCAGGCCTTCATATGCTGCAGCAGTTATCTGGTTGATGTGCGCCTCAGATGTGATCGGTATTATACTCACCCTAAGATCCTTTTCCTTGAGTGAGGTTTGCAGTCTTTGGCCGCTTAGACTATACTCTGTCTGTGGTCTTCTTTGCCCTTCCCCGATCTTTATGACTTTGCATATGGCGGGGTTAAATTCGAGGAGCCAGTTGCTGGACCAGGCTTGCAGAAAAAACTCTCAGTGGTTCAGTTTAATCGACTTATGCTAATGAACACCTTCAAACGCCACAAAGGCGACTCCACTACCCCTCCCCCCTCCTCACTTCCTCATTCCAATAAACACTCGTTTCTTCTTCAAATGAACAGTCTTGTTTGTTCACATTTCCACATCGCAGCTCTGGCAAAGAACACACACACAAAAATAGAATAAGTCTGTAAATGTCGGTATAAATTCTTAAGTGGGATATGCCAATGTGTGAAGCGTCCACAATATTCTTGACGAGATGAAGGATGGCAAGACTCTACCTGACGTAAGGATGGCAAGACTCTACCTGACGTAAGGATGGCAGAACTCTACCTGACGTAAGGATGAAGGATGGCAGAACTCTACCTGACGTAAGGATGGAGGATGGCAGGACTCTACCTGACGTAAGGATGGCAAGACTCTACCTGACGTAAGGATGGCAAGACTCTACCTGACGTAAGGATGGCAGGACTCAACCTGACGTAAGGATGGCAGGACTCTACCTGACGTAAGGATGAAGGATGGAAGAACTCTACCTGACGTAAGGATGGAGGATGGCAGGACCCTACCTGACGTAAGGATGGCAAGACTCTACCTGACGTAAGGATGGCAGGACTCTACCTGACGTAACAATGGCAGGGCTCTACCTGACGTAAGGATGGCAAGACTCTACCTGACGTAAGGATGGCAGGACTCTACCTGACGTAAGGATGGCAGGACTCAACCTGACGTAAAGATGGCAGGACTCTACCTGACGTAAGGATGAAGGATGGCAGGACTCTACCTGACGTAAGGATGGAGGATGGCAGGACTCTACCTGACGTAAGGATGGCAAGACTCTACCTGACGTAAGGATGGCAAGACTCTACCTGACGTAAGGATGGCAGGACTCAACCTGACGTAAGGATGGCAGGACTCTACCTGACGTAAGGATGAAGGATGGAAGAACTCTACCTGACGTAAGGATGGAGGATGGCAGGACCCTACCTGACGTAAGGATGGCAAGACTCTACCTGACGTAAGGATGGCAGGACTCTACCTGACGTAACAATGGCAGGGCTCTACCTGACGTAAGGATGGCAAGACTCTACCTGACGTAAGGATGGCAGGACTCTACCTGACGTAAGGATGGCAGGACTCAACCTGACGTAAAGATGGCAGGACTCTACCTGACGTAAGGATGAAGGATGGCAGGACTCTACCTGACGTAAGGATGGAGGATGGCAGGACTCCACCTGACGTAAGGATGGAGGATGGCAGGACTCTACCTGAAGTAAGGATGGAGGATGGCAGGACTCTACCTGACGAATGGATGGAGGATGGCAGGATTCCACCTGACGTAAGGATGGAGGATGGCAGGACTCTACCTGAAGTAAGGATGGAGGATGGCAGGACTCTACCTGACGAATGGATGGAGGATGGCAGGACTTTACTTGATGTAAGGATGGAGGATGACAGTACTCCTCAGGATTAACTTGTAAATAATAATAATAATAATAATATAGGTAGTAGGTTGGTAGACAGCAACCACCCAGGGAAGTACTACCGTCCTGCCAGATGACTGTGAAACAAAAACCTGTAACTGTTTTGCATGATGGTAGGATTGCTGGTTTCTTTTTCTGTCTCATAAACACGCTAAGATAACAGGGATATCTTGCTACTCCTACTTACACTTTGGTCACACTTCATAGACACGCACATGCATATATATATATATACATACATCTAGGTTTTTCTCCTTTTTCTAAATAGCTCTTGTTCTTTTTATTTCTTCTATTGTCCATGGGGAAGTGGAAAAGAATCTTTCCTCCGTAAGCCATGCGTGTCGTATGAGGCGACTAAAATGCCGGGAGCAATGGGCTAGTAACCCCTTCTCCTGTATACAATTACTAAAAAAGAGAAGAAGAAAAACTTTATAAAACTGGGTTGCTTAAATGTGCGTGGATGTAGTGCGGATGACAAGAAACAGATGATTGCTGATGTTATGAATGAAAAGAAGTTGGATGTCCTGGCCCTAAGCGAAACAAAGCTGAAGGGGGTAGGAGAGTTTCAGTGGGGGGAAATAAATGGGATTAAATCTGGAGTATCTGAGAGAGTTAGAGCAAAGGAAGGGGTAGCAGTAATGTTAAATGATCAGTTATGGAAGGAGAAAAGAGAATATGAATGTGTAAATTCAAGAATTATGTGGATTAAAGTAAAGGTTGGATGCGAGAAGTGGGTCATAATAAGCGTGTATGCACCTGGAGAAGAGAGGAATGCAGAGGAGAGAGAGAGATTTTGGGAGATGTTAAGTGAATGTATAGGAGCCTTTGAACCAAGTGAGAGAGTAATTGTGGTAGGGGACTTGAATGCTAAAGTAGGAGAAACTTTTAGAGAGGGTGTGGTAGGTAAGTTTGGGGTGCCAGGTGTAAATGATAATGGGAGCCCTTTGATTGAACTTTGTATAGAAAGGGGTTTAGTTATAGGTAATACATATTTTAAGAAAAAGAGGATAAATAAGTATACACGATATGATGTAGGGCGAAATGACAGTAGTTTGTTGGATTATGTATTGGTAGATAAAAGACTGTTGAGTAGACTTCAGGATGTACATGTTTATAGAGGGGCCACAGATATATCAGATCACTTTCTAGTTGTAGCTACACTGAGAGTAAAAGGTAGATGGGATACAAGGAGAATAGAAGCATCAGGGAAGAGAGAGGTAAAGGTTTATAAACTAAAAGAGGAGGCAGTTAGGGTAAGATATAAACAGCTATTGGAGGATAGATGGGCTAATGAGAGCATAGGCAATGGGGTCGAAGAGGTATGGGGTAGGTTTAAAAATGTAGTGTTAGAGTGTTCAGCAGAAGTTTGTGGTTACAGGAAAGTGGGTGCAGGAGGGAAGAGGAGCGATTGGTGGAATGATGATGTAAAGAGAGTAGTAAGGGAGAAAAAGTTAGCATATGAGAAGTTTTTACAAAGTAGAAGTGATGCAAGGAGGGAAGAGTATATGGAGAAAAAGAGAGAAGTTAAGAGAGTGGTGAAGCAATGTAAAAAGAGAGCAAATGAGAGAGTGGGTGAGATGTTATCAACAAATTTTGTTGAAAATAAGAAAAAGTTTTGGAGTGAGATTAACAAGTTAAGAAAGCCTAGAGAACAAATGGATTTGTCAGTTAAAAATAGGAGAGGAGAGTTATTAAATGGAGAGTTAGAGGTATTGGGAAGATGGAAGGAATATTTTGAGGAATTGTTAAATGTTGATGAAGATAGGGAAGCTGTGATTTCGTGTATAGGGCAAGGAGGAATAACATCTTGTAGGAGTGAGGAAGAGTCAGTTGTGAGTGTGGGGGAAGTTCGTGAGGCAGTAGGTAAAATGAAAGGGGGTAAGGCAGCCGGGATTGATGGGATAAAGATAGAAATGTTAAAAGCAGGTGGGGATATAGTTTTGGAGTGGTTGGTGCAATTATTTAATAAATGTATGGAAGAGGGTAAGGTACCTAGGGATTGGCAGAGAGCATGCATAGTTCCTTTGTATAAAGGCAAAGGGGATAAAAGAGAGTGCAAAAATTATAGGGGGATAAGTCTGTTGAGTGTACCTGGTAAAGTGTATGGTAGAGTTATAATTGAAAGAATTAAGAGTAAGACGGAGAATAGGATAGCAGATGAACAAGGAGGCTTTAGGAAAGGTAGGGGGTGTGTGGACCAGGTGTTTACAGTGAAACATATAAGTGAACAGTATTTAGATAAGGCTAAAGAGGTCTTTGTGGCATTTATGGATTTGGAAAAGGCGTATGACAGGGTGGATAGGGGGGCAATGTGGCAGATGTTGCAAGTGTATGGTGTAGGAGGTAGGTTACTGAAAGCAGTAAAGAGTTTTTACGAGGATAGTGAGGCTCAAGTTAGAGTATGTAGGAAAGAGGGGAATTTTTTCCCAGTAAAAGTAGGCCTTAGACAAGGATGTGTGATGTCACCGTGGTTGTTTAATATATTTATAGATGGGGTTGTAAGAGAAGTAAATGCGAGGGTCTTGGCAAGAGGCGTGGAGTTAAAAGATAAAGAATCACACACAAAGTGGGAGTTGTCACAGCTGCTCTTTGCTGATGACACTGTGCTCTTGGGAGATTCTGAAGAGAAGTTGCAGAGATTGGTGGATGAATTTGGTAGGGTGTGCAAAAGAAGAAAATTAAAGGTGAATACAGGAAAGAGTAAGGTTATGAGGATAACAAAAAGATTAGGTGATGAAAGATTGAATATCAGATTGGAGGGAGAGAGTATGGAGGAGGTGAACGTATTCAGATATTTGGGAGTGGACGTGTCAGCGGATGGGTCTATGAAAGATGAGGTGAATCATAGAATTGATGAGGGAAAAAGAGTGAGTGGTGCACTTAGGAGTCTGTGGAGACAAAGAACTTTGTCCTTGGAGGCAAAGAGGGGAATGTATGAGAGTATAGTTTTACCAACGCTCTTATATGGGTGTGAAGCGTGGGTGATGAATGTTGCAGCGAGGAGAAGGCTGGAGGCAGTGGAGATGTCATGTCTGAGGGCAATGTGTGGTGTGAATATAATGCAGAGAATTCGTAGTTTGGAAGTTAGGAGGAGGTGCGGGATTACAAAAACTGTTGTCCAGAGGGCTGAGGAAGGGTTGTTGAGGTGGTTCGGACATGTAGAGAGAATGGAGCGAAACAGAATGACTTCAAGAGTGTATCAGTCTGTAGTGGAAGGAAGGCGGGGTAGGGGTCGGCCTAGGAAGGGTTGGAGGGAGGGGGTAAAGGAGGTTTTGTGTGCGAGGGGCTTGGACTTCCAGCAGGCATGCGTGAGCGTGTTTGATAGGAGTGAATGGAGACAAATGGTTTTTAATACTTGACGTGCTGTTGGAGTGTGAGCAAAGTAACATTTATGAAGGGATTCAGGGAAACCGGCAGGCCGGACTTGAGTCCTGGAGATGGGAAGTACAGTGCCTGCACTCTGAAGGAGGGGTGTTAATGTTGCAGTTTAAAAACTGTAGTGTAAAGCACCCTTCTGGCAAGACAGTGATGGAGTGAATGATGGTGAAAGTTTTTCTTTTTCGGGCCACCCTGCCTTGGTGGGAATCGGCCGGTGTGATAATAAAAAATAAAATAATAATAATAATAATAATAATAATAATAATAATAAAAATAAAACAACAATAATAATTATTAACTTATTGGGAAGCGTTAAACCCGTAAGGGCCATACAGCAGCTGGGGAAGAGAATCAGGCTCGATCCACGGGGAGGAAAAAATGTGAGGGGAAGTTCCAATACCTTGGATCAAAACCCCTCAGAACCCAGATACATCATGTTCTTAAACCTAGCTAATACACCGGTCATACTGTATTTCGCCATCAGGAATGTCTATACCGCTGTACATAAAGCTCAATGACTTTCTGTAACTTGGCAAAGCTCTACACACGAAGTGAGATATGACATGATAAAGCTCTAGTGAAAAATTACTTGATAAAGCACTTCACAGAGCGAAACATGACTTGGCAAAGTATTACACAGAGTGAAAGACATGATACAGCTCTACTCAGAGTGACACGTGACGTGATAAAGCTCTACACAGCTAAATATATCATGATAAAGCTCTATACAGCGAAACATATCATGATAAAGCTCTACACAGCTAAATATATGATGACAAAGCTCTACATGGCGAAACATGTGATAAAGCTCTACACAATGAAACATGACATGATAAAAATACACAGAGTGAAGCATGATTTACTAAAGTTCTATCCAGTGTGAAACATGCCTGATAAAACTCAACACTTAAACACGGCACAAAGCTCTACGCAGGGCGAGACGTCATCACCCCCCCCCCCCGTGTCTTCAACATTATGAGCAGTACGACATTTGGACCAGCTAACACAATACACAATTCGCCTCAATACAAAACACACACAATAATATCGTTGAATTGTTTGGTGAGCAGCGGCGCTGCACACACTGCCTTGGGCAGTGAATGCTCTCATGGAGAGCTCTCTTGAAGAGCTCCCCGGCTCTTGCTGCTCTGGTTGACTGACTCTGTTAATTACCAGAGACAAACTCTGCCTTGACTTTAACCTCTGTTTCCCCTGAACTGACTTCACCTTATTCCCTGGCTTGGTACCCTGACCTGACTTACACCTTACTGACTTCTCTCGGGTGAAATCATTTCTAATATTTATTTCTCTCTCTTTTGGATTGTTTCGTCTCTCTTTGGGACTGTTTCGTTTCTCTTTGGGACTGTTTCGTCTCTCTTTGGGACTGTTTCGTTTCTCTTTGGGACTGTTTCGTTTCTCTTTGGGACTGTTTCGTCTCTCTTTGGGTCCGCTACTACAACCTAGTAATATCAACTACACACTTGGATCTTATCACTACTACAACCTAGTAATATTAACTACACACCAGGATCTTATCACTACTACAACCTAGTAATATCAACTACACACCAGGATCTTATCACTACTACAACCTAGTAATATCAACTACACACCAGGATCTTATCACTACTACAACCTAGTAATATCAACTACACACCAGGATCTTATCACTACTACAACCTAGTAATATCAACTACACACCAGGATCTTATCACTACTACAACCTAGTAATATTAACTACACACCAGGATCTTATCACTACTACAACCTAGTAATATCAACTACACACCAGGATCTTATCACTACTACAACCTAGTAATATCAACTACACACCAGGATCTTATCACTACTACAACCTAGTAATATTAACTACACACCAGGATCTTATCACTACTACAACCTAGTAATATCAACTACACACCAGGATCTTATCACTACTACAACCTAGTAATATTAACTACACACCAGGATCTTATCACTACTACAACCTAGTAATATCAACTACACACCAGGATCTTATCACTACTACAACCTAGTAATATTAACTACACACCAGGATCTTATCACTACTACAACCTAGTAATATCAACTACACACCAGGATCTTATCACTACTACAACCTAGTAATATTAACTACACACCAGGATCTTATCACTACTACAACCTAGTAATATCAACTACACACCAGGATCTTATCACTACTACAACCTAGTAATATCAACTACACACCAGGATCTTATCACTACTACAACCTAGTAATATCAACTACACACCAAGATCTTATCACTACTACAACCTAGTAATATTAACTACATACCAGGATCTTATCACTACTACAACCTAGTAATATCAACTACACACTTGGATCTTATCACTACTACAACCTAGTAATATCAACTACACACTTGGATCTTATCACTACTACAACCTAGTAATATTAACTACACACCAGGATCTTATCACTACTACAACCTAGTAATATCAACTACACACTTGGATCTTATCACTACTACAACCTAGTAATATTAACTACACACCAGGATCTTATCACTACTACAACCTAGTAATATTAACTACACACTTGGATCTTATCACTACTACAACCTAGTAATATTAACTACACACTTGGATCTTATCACTACTACAACCTAGTAATATCAACTACACACTTGGATCTTATCACTACTACAACCTAGTAATATTAACTACACACTTGGATCTTATCACTACTACAACCTAGTAATATCAACTACACACCAGGATCTTATCACTACTACAACCTAGTAATATTAACTACATACCAGGATCTTATCACTACTACAACCTAGTAATATTAACTACACACTTGGATCTTATCACTACTACAACCTAGTAATATTAACTACACACCAGGATCTTATCACTACTACAACCTAGTAATATCAACTACACACTTGGATCTTATCACTACTACAACCTAGTAATATCAACTACACACCAGGATCTTATCACTACTACAACCTAGTAATATTAACTACACACCAGGATCTTATCACTACTACAACCTAGTAATATCAACTACACACCAGGATCTTATCACTACTACAACCTAGTAATATTAACTACACACCAGGATCTTATCACTACTACAACCTAGTAATATCAACTACACACCAGGATCTTATCACTACTACAACCTAGTAATATTAACTACACACCAGGATCTTATCACTACTACAACCTAGTAATATCAACTACACACCAGGATCTTATCACTACTACAACCTAGTAATATCAACTACACACCAGGATCTTATCACTACTACAACCTAGTAATATTAACTACACACCAGGATCTTATCACTACTACAACCTAGTAATATCAACTACACACTTGGATCTTATCACTACTACAACCTAGTAATATTAACTACATACTTGGATCTTATCACTACTACAACCTAGTAATATCAACTACACACTTGGATCTTATCACTACTACAACCTAGTAATATCAACTACACACCTGGATCTTATCACTACTACAACCTAGTAATATTAACTACACACTTGGATCTTATCACTACTACAACCTAGTAATATTAACTACACTCTTGGATCTTATCACTACTACAACCTAGTAATATCAACTACACACTTGGATCTTATCACTACTACAACCTAGTAATATCAACTACACACTTGGATCTTATCACTACTACAACCTAGTAATATCAACTACACACTTGGATCTTATCACTACTACAACCTAGTATCATGTGGGAGTTCGATACGTGGATTAGGGTAGAAATACTCACGTAGGCTGTTATACGTATTATTACTGATATGTGGAGAGAGCCCTGCCAGCCGTTACCTATCTCCTTGCTTCCACTCGTAATACTAGCTAGGCGGCTGGCCAGTACCCCGCAGTGGGTGTTTTGAAATAGTGTCAGCTCAGCACAATATGAAGACCGTGGCTCAAGACGGTTGGTCGTGAGTCAACGGACACTGGTTACTGGTAACTGGTTACTACGTTACTACTACTGAGAGCTCGGCGACGCTAACGTATGTCGTCCCGACATACAACTAATACAAACTAGAGATGGCAGGTATACGGCTTGGGCTGATTCTATACAATGTCAAAGTACACAACATGAACATTATAGATACATAAGTAGAACATTGGAATGAAAGCTTACGTAACTGAAACTGTAATGTAATACAAGGTATACTATAGTACAACTTAAAACTCAACAAATGAACAACGAACTCAACATTGAGATTACAAGTGATAAAAAACAAAAATTTTTGATCGATCGATCTGTATTCGTGTGATCTACGGATTCTGAGGAAGGAATATATACAAAGAAAGAGTGTTTAACAGAAAGGCAGATTCGGTGCACGCAAATCTAGACTGTTAACTCTCAGAATGCGGAGAGAACATGAACACAAAAAAAATTTCTTGAATACTGATAAGTTGATACTGTAATTATTCATCTATACAGGTTATTTACATTTAACCCCAACTCTGCTAGGGTAAGATTGGCATATGCAGAATGGGTGTCATCTCTGGGAGGATCAAACTCTGTAGCATTGGCTAACTCATGCTGTATTTGAGGCAAATCTGAATTGGAAGTTACAAATGATACTTGAGGATTTCTCAATACCTGTCGTGTACGTAGGGAATAACGACATTCAGGTTGATCATCTGACTGAGTATCAGAGGAAGAGAGTACAGGATCAGGAGGATTGTCAGAGTCTGTCACATTAGTCTGGGTTGGAACATCATTATCATCACATACTAACTTCATATGATCCAAATGCGATTCTTTATACTGACCAGTACTAATCTCTCTAACCTTATACTTATTTCCAGTGATATGTTCAACTACGCGATAAGGACCAACAAACCTTTGATCAAGCTTTGGCATTGCAGACGTTTTGTTAAAATTAATCAGCATAACTCTCGAACCTACTTTGATTTTGGATGGCTTTGATCGAGTGTTTGCGACTCTTGTAAATTCTGCTGTTGATTTATGAAGTGCTTCACGGATTCTTCTAAAAACACTTTGAGCTAAGCTGGTACGAGTTGCTACGAAATCATCAGGGTTGTAATTTGGTATCGGATTAGAATATAACAACTCATAAGGCAAACGTTTGTCTACACCATACAATGCATAATGTGGAGTGTCACCTATAGAAACATTGTAAGCAGAATTTATAGCACACTGCACATCAGGTATAACTTCATCCCAAGTTTCACTATTGGGATTGATAGTGGCTCTCAATACATCAAGTACTTTCTTATTGGTTCGTTCCGCTAACCCATTGCTGGCAGGATGATGAGGAACAATGGTGGACTTAGTGATCTTGTACAAGGTACACAAATTTTCAAGAATTTCATTACAGAATTCACCTCCGTTATCTGTTACTAGGGACTTAGGAGTGGTATGCCTGCAGATAATGCGTTCTTTAAACGCTTTAGCTACTGTCTCGGCAGTCTTATCTGCAATAGGAACTAACTCGCAATATCTGGTGAAATGGTCTACCATAACACACAGATGTTTGTTACCTTGGAGGGAACATTGGAAATTAGTTAACAAATCTAGCGCAACTCTTTCCCAAGGTTCGCTAGTAGTTGGATACACTTGGATTGGATTAGGACCATTAGCATTGCCTTTATGTTGCATGCAGACACTACATTTCCTAACATACTCAGAAATATCAGTTGCCATACGAGGCCAAAAGTATTTCAATCTGGCTTGTTTTACTGAACGATCCATACCAGGGTGTGCAACACCTGGTACATCGTGAACTAGCTGCAAGGCTACATTCACTAGTGACTGTGGAATTACTAACTGGTATACTCTTCTGCTTGGAGTACCCAACTCTGCTGTTCGATACAGTAATTCTTGGTTCATGACAAAGTCACTAATGGGTGCTGGTGGCTTCACAGTCAGAATAAGATCTTCCTGGAGCAGGAATCGAATCACACCAGCCCACATGGGATCTGTTCGTTGAGCATTCTTTACATCTTCAGCACTAAATGGAGGGTCTGCAGTTACTATATTAACATGTCGCGATAAGGCATCTGCGACTACATTTGACTTGCCAGGTAAATGCTCGAAGGTGGGATTGAACTCTTGGATAGTCAAGGTCCATCTAGCTAACCTTCCAGTAGGTTGTTTGTTCTGGAATAAGGGTATCAGTGGAGCATGATCTGTCAAGACATGAACAGAGTACTGATAAATAATGTCTCGGAAGTGCTTTAAAGACCAACTATTGCTAAAGCTTCTTGCTCAGTTACTGTATAATTACGTTCAGCCTTTGTAAGGACTCGGCTAGCAAATGCAACTGCGTTGTACTTGCCATCGGTCTTCTGAGCTAGTACGGCACCTATGCCAATTGAACTAGCATCAGTTGTCAGATAGAAAGGCTTAGAAAAATCTGGAAATTTCAAAATTGGAGCAGAAGTTAGCTTTTCTTTTAGAGTTTGGAATGCTCTTTCTTGACGGAAGGTCCAAACAAAAGGAGCATCTTTCTTAAGCAACTCAGTTAGAGGAGCAGCTATGGAAGAAAAATTGGCAATGAAAGCTCTATAAAAACCTGCTAAGCCCACAAAGGATCTTACGGCATCAGCAGTTTTGGGAGTTGGAAAATTTAGTACTGCAGTTACTTTACTTTGGTCAGTCGTAACCCCTCTAGGAGTGACTACGTGACCAAGAAACTTAATTTCTGATCTGAAAAATTGACATTTTGACAGTTTGATCTTTAAATTGGCTTCTTCAAGCTTACCAAGTACTACATCAAGTCTTTTCAAGTGTGTATCCACGTCTTTAGACATGACGATTACGTCATCTAAGTACACCATAAGTGCATTACCTATGAGACCTCTAAAGATATTAGTCATGAGCCTTGAGAACGTGATAGGGGAAGATCGTAATCCAAATGCCATTCGGAGGTAGTGATAATGACCTGTAGGAGTGGAGAATGCAGTTAGCTCTTGGCTGTCCTCGTGAAGAGGGACTTGCCAAAACCCTTGTAACAAATCTAGGGTTGAAAAGACTTTGTTATCTCCAGTAATATCAACTACACACTTGGATCTTATCACTACTACAACCTAGTAATATCAACTACACACTTGGATCTTATCACTACTACAACCTAGTAATATTAACTACACACCAGGATCTTATCACTACTACAACCTAGTAATATCAACTACACACCAGGATCTTATCACTACTACAACCTAGTAATATCAACTACACACCAGGATCTTATCACTACTACAACCTAGTAATATTAACTACACACCAGGATCTTATCACTACTACAACCTAGTAATATCAACTACACACCAGGATCTTATCACTACTACAACCTAGTAATATTAACTACACACCAGGATCTTATCACTACTACAACCTAGTAATATCAACTACACACCAGGATCTTATCACTACTACAACCTAGTAATATTAACTACATACCAGGATCTTATCACTACTACAACCTAGTAGTAGCATTCCAAACTCTAAAAGAAAAGCTAACATCTGCTCCAATTTTGAAATTTCCAGATTTTTCTAAGCCCTTCTATCTGACAACTGATGCTAGTTCAATTGGCATAGGTGCCGTACTAGCTCAGAAGACCGATGGCAAGTACAACGCGGTTGCATTTGCTAGCCGAGTCCTTACGAAGGCTGAACGTAATTATACAGTAACTGAGCAAGAAGCTTTAGCAATAGTATGGTCTTAAAGCACTTCCGAGACATTATTTATCAGTACTCTGTTCATGTCTTGACAGACCATGCTCCACTGATACCTTTATTCCAGAACAAACAACCTACTGGAAGGTTAGCCAGATGGACCTTGACTATCCAAGAGTTCAATCCCACCTTTGAACACTTACCTGGCAAGTCAAATGTAGTCGCAGATGCCTTATCGCGACATGTTAGTATAGTAACTGCAGACCCTCCATTTAGTACTGAAGATGTAAAGAATGCTCAACGAACTGATCCCATGTGGTCTGGTGTGATTCGATTCCTGCTCCAGGAAGATCTTATTCTGACTGTGAAGCCACCAGCACCCATCAGTGACTTTGTCATGAACCAAGAATTACTGTATCGAACAGCCGAGTTGAGTACTCCTAGCAGAAGAGTATACCAGTTAGTAATTCCACAGTCACTAGTGAATGTAGCCTTACAGCTAGTTCACGATGTACCAGGTGTTGCACACCCTGGTATGGATCGTTCAGTAAAACAAGCCAGATTGAAATACTTTTGGCCTCGTATGGCAACTGATATTTCTGAGTATGTTAGGAAATGTAGTGTCTGCATGCAACATAAAGGCAATGCTAATGGTCCTAATCCAATCCAAGTGTATCCAACTACTAGCGAACCTTGGGAAAGAGTTGCGCTAGATTTGTTAACTAATTTCCAATGTTCCCTCCAAGGCAACAAACATCTGTGTGTTATGGTAGACCATTTCACCAGATATTGTGAGTTAGTTCCTATTGCAGATAAGACTGCCGAGACAGTAGCTAAAGCGTTTAAAGAACGCATTATCTGCAGGCATACCACTCCTAAGTCCCTAGTAACAGATAACGGAGGTGAATTCTGTAATGAAATTCTTGAAAATTTGTGTACCTTGTACAAGATCACTAAATCCACCATTGTTCCTCATCATCCTGCCAGCAATGGGTTAGCGGAACGAACCAATAAGAAAGTACTTGATGTCTTGAGAGCTACTATCAATCCCAACAGTGAAACTTGGGATGAAGTTATACCTGATGTGCAGTGTGCTATAAATTCTGCTTACAATGTTTCTATAGGTGACACTCCACATTATGCATTGTATGGTGTAGATAAACGTTTGCCTTATGAGTTGTTATATTCTAATCCGAAACCAAATTACAACCCTGATGATTTCGTAGCAACTCGTACCAGCTTAGCTCAAAGTGTTTTTAGAAGAATCCGTGAAACACTTCATAAATCAACAGCTGAATTCACAAGAGTCGCAAACACTCGATCAAAGCCATCCAAAATCAAAGTAGGTTCGAGAGTTATGCTGATTAACTTTAACAAAACGTCTGCAATGCCAAAGCTTGATCAAAGGTTTGTTGGTCCTTATCGAGTAGTTGAACATATCACTGGTAATAAGTATAAGGTTAGAGAGATTAGTACTGGTCAGTATAAAGAATCGCATTTGGATCATATGAAGTTAGTATGTGATGATAATGACGTTCCAACCCAGACTAATGTGACAGACTCTGACAATCCTCCTGATCCTGTACTCTCTTCCTCTGATACTCAGTCAGACGATCAACCTGAATGTCGTTATTCCCTACGTACACGACAGGTATTGAGAAATCCTCAAGTATCATTTGTAACTACCAATTCAGATTTGCCTCAAATACAGCATGAGTTAGCCAGTGCAACAGAGTTTGATCCTCCCAGAGATGACACTCATTCTGCATATATCAATCTCACCCTAGCAGAGTTGGGGTTAAATGTAAATAACCTGTATAAATGAATAATTACAGTATCAACTTATCGGTATTCAAGAATTTTTTTTGTGTGTTAACGTTCTCTCCGAATTCTGAGAATTAACAGTCTAGATTTGAGTGCACCGAATCTGCCTTTCTGTTAAACACTTCTTTCTTTGTATATATTCCTTCCTCAGAATCCGTAGATCACATGAATACAGATCGATCGATCAAATTTTTTTTATAACTTCGATTGTGTAATCTCAACGTAGAGTTTCATTCGATGAGTTGTGCTATATTATACCTTGTAGTTTCAGTTACGTAAGCTTCCATTCCAATGTTCTACTTATGTATATTATAATGTTCAATTGTTGTGTACTTTGACATTGTATAGAATCAGCCCAAGCCGTATACCTGCCGTCTCTAGCTTGTATTAGTTGTATGTCGGGACGACATACGTTAGCGTCACCGAGCTCTCAGTAGTAGTACCAGTTCCTAGTAACCAGTTACCTGTAACCAGTGTACCAGTAGATGACTCACTACCAACCGTCTCTGCGTGAATCACTGACTGTATTCATATTGCTGCTGACCATAGCAGGATTTCAAACACCCCCTCACACATAGGCACTGGTGGGTCAGTCAGGCTAGGGAGCAGAGAGAGGCAGGACGGCTGTTGGCGCTTTCCCACACTTTCCGTTATATTATACGTACTACCAGCCTACGTGAGTATTCTTACCCTATCCACGTTTTCGAAAACCCACATGACACTTGTAGTACTCACCTAGTTGCTTAATTTAGTACATGTGAGTACACGGGAAAGACAGCACCAAGGCTATCTGCTGAGAACTATCTAATTCTTCCTAGATTAAAGGATTAATTAATGGGTTATTAAATAGGTGTGTGAGAAAAGCAGAAGGTTCCCTCCACTCCACTTGTTTCGATGTTTATTTTGTTGCAGTCACGGAATTGTGACTTTCATCTATGATGTAAAGTGTTCCAATCACAGTATTGTGACTTTCTTCCAATTCATGAACCGTTCCAGCCAAAATACTATAACCTCTACCTTTCTTATTTATCAACTATTCCAGCACAGAATTAGAAACCGAAAAACTTAACAGAAAACGAGTGAGGGGGAGAGGATTGCAGGGGCAACTGACCTGGACAAATGTCTGGAGACTCGTCAGAGCGATCATCACAGTCTGGGGAGTCGTTACACAACAGACTCTGGGAGATGCACTTCCTGCCACTCAGACACTCAAAGGAGTCCTCTGTGCACGAGTCTGTGAAGAGAGAGACACATGACGGTGGACGGTAAATTACCATTATGATTTAAAGGTAACTATTAGTAGAGAATCACGATGATTTAAAGGTAACTATTTGTAGAGAATCACGATGATTTAAATGTAACTATTTGTAGAGAATCACGATGATTTAAAGGTAACTAGAATGTCTCTACCTTCTACAATTATATATAATATTCACATCTTTATATAATATTTTACACGTCAGTACGCTAAGCTTTGTTAAAAAGCTGTTCTACATATTTCTATTTAAATTGGGATGTCTTTTGTTTTTGTAAACGCATTTATAGTATATAAAGAACTTAATGTACAGTAATGATAAACTTCTCAATTATTATTGATTATAATTACTATTGAAAAAATATACCTTAAGAAAGCTTGAAGGTCTCACAGCACTCTAGGGCAAACTTAATAAAAATAAAGGTTAACTACTCTGATAAAGTCAGGCAAGGACGGAAATATCCTCTAAAAGAAGGTGCTAGACATTATTATTATTATTATTATTATTTCAACAAGTCGGCCGTCTCCCACCGAGGCAGGGTGACCCAAAAAAGAAAGAAAATCCCCAAAAAGAAAATGCTTTCATCATCATTCAACACTTTCACCACACTCACACATTATCACTGTTTTTGCAGAGGTGCTCAGAATACAACAGTTTAGAAGCATATACGTATAAAGATACACAACATATCCCTCCAAACTGCCAATATCCCAAACCTCTCCTTTAAAGTGCAGGCATTGTACTTCCCATTTCCAGGACTTAAGTCCGACTATATGAAAATAACCGGTTTCCCTGAATCCCTTCACTAAATATTACCCTGCTCACACTCCAACAGATCGTCAGGTCCCAAGTAGCATTCGTCTCCATTCACTCCTATCTAACACGCTCACGCACGCTTGCTGGAAGTCCAAGCCCCTCGCCCACAAAACCTCCTTTACCCCCTCTCTCCAACCCTTTCGAGGACGACCCCTACCTCGCCTTCCTTCCCCTATAGATTTATATGCTTTCCATGTCATTCTACTTTGATCCATTCTCTCTAAATGACCAAACCACCTCAACAACCCCTCTTCTGCCCTCTGACTAATACTTTTATTAACTCCACACCTTTTCGTAATTTCCACACTCCGAATTTTCTGCATAATATTTACACCACACATTGCCCTTAGACAGGACATCTCCACTGCCTCCAACCGTCTCCTCGCTGCAGCATTCACAACCCAAGCTTCACAACCATATAAGAGTGTTGGTACCACTATACTTTCATACATTCCCTTCTTTGTCTCCGTAGATTATTATTATTATTATTTTAACACGGTGGCAGTCTCCCACCGAGGCAGGATGATCAGAAAAAGAAACACTAACCACCATTTACACTACCACTGTCGCCAGAGGCCCACAGATACGACAGTTTATGTCCCTCTAAGCAGCCAATATCCCAACTCCCCTCCTTAAGGTGTTAGTGTCTGATCTTGTGTAAATTACCAGCGAACTTTTAACATTTTACTGTAAAAAACTACGTACCAACACCTTGTACGTAGAGTATATACGGTGCACCCAGAGTATATATGGTGCACCCAGAGTATATACTGTACACCCAGAGTATATACGGTACACCCAGAGTATATATTGTACACCCAGAGTATATACTGTACACCCAGAGTATATATTGTACACCCAGAGTATATACTGTACACCCAGAGTATATATTGTACACCCAGAGTATATACTGTACACCCAGAGTATATATTGTACACCCAGAGTATATACTGTACACCCAGAGTATATACTGTACACCCAGAGTATATATTGTACACCCAGAGTATATACTGTACACCCAGAGTATATACGGTGCACCCAGAGTATATACTATACACCCAGAGTATATACTGTACGCCCAGAGTATATACTGTACACCCAGAGTATATATTGTACACCCAGAGTATATACTGTACACCCAGAGTATATACTGTACACTCAGAGTATATACGGTGCACCCAGAGTATATACTGTACACCCAGAGTATATACTGTACACCCAGACTATATATTGTACACCCAGAGTATATACTGTACACCCAGAGTATATATTGTACACCCAGAGTATATACTGTACACCCAGAGTATATATTGTACACCCAGAGTATATACTGTACACCCAGAGTATATATTGTACACCCAGAGTATATACGGTACACCCAGACTATATATTGTACACCCAGAGTATATACTGTACACCCAGACTATATATTGTACACCCAGACTATATATTGTACACCCAGAGTATATACTGTACACTCAGAGTATATACTGTACACCCAGAGTATATATTGTACACCCAGAGTATATATTGTACACCCAGAGTATATATTGTACACCCAGAGTATATACTGTACACCCAGAGTATATATTGTACACCCAGAGTATATATTGTACACCCAGAGTATATACTGTACACCCAGAGTATATATTGTACACCCAGAGTATATATTGTACACCCAGAGTATATATTGTACACCCAGAGTATATACTGTACACCCAGAGTATATATTGTACACCCAGAGTATATATTGTACACCCAGAGTATACTGTACACCCAGAGCATATACTGTACTGTACACCTAGAGTATATACTGTACGAGTAGAGTATATATTGTACACCCAGAGCATATACTGTACACCCAGAGTATATATTGTACACCTAGAGTATATACTGTACGCCCAGAGTATATATTGTACACCTAGAGTATATACTGTACACCCAGAGTATATATTGTACACCTAGAGTATATACTGTACGCCCAGAGTATATATTGTACACCTAGAGTATATACTGTACACCCAGAGTATATACGGTACACCCAGAGTATATACGGTACACCCAGAGTATATACTGTACGCCCAGAGTATATACGGTACACTCAGTGGTATATATCACACTGTAGTGTGATATATACCACTAAGTGTACCGTGTTTATCTAGGTTGACACCAAAGACACGCGTCGGAGTAATATTTTATTGGGAGTAATGTTTTGTTTGTTTGAGAACCTTCAAGTCGAGCAGAAACTCTCCCTTAATGCTAAACTTTTCCCAATAAAGCCTAAGTCCTGTTAGCCGGACTTGAGTCCTGAAGGCGGGTAGTACAGTGCCTGCACTCTTAATGCTGGTGGGCGAAACATGGAGCTTTGCACGAGCATGTGGGCGAAGCATGGAGCCTTGCACGAGCGTGGGCGAAACATGGAACCTGGCACGAGCGTGTGGGCGAAACATGGAGCCTTGCACGAGCGTGGGCGAAACATGGAACCTGGCACGAGTGTGTAGGCGAAACATGGAACCTGGCACGAGCGTGTGGGCGAAACATGGAGCCTTACACGAGCGTGGGCGAAACATGGAACCTGGCACGAGCGTGTGGGCGAAACATGGAGCCTTGCACGAGCGTGGGCGAAACATGGAACCTGGCACGAGCGTGTGGGCGAAACATGGAGCCTTGCACGAGCGTGGGCGAAACATGGAACCTGGCACGAGCGTGTGGGCGAAACATGCCTTGCATGGCTGGTTCTTGAATTCTAAGCACACAGCCCAGACACACACAACAATTTGCATGAACGGTCAGCAGGCTATCCCTTGGGATAGCAGTTTAACTTCCTGTATCCTCCTTTACCCCCCCTTCCTCTGCTTTATGTTATACCTGTGTTGGTATCCCCACTGTATTTTATGGTATACGCGTGTTAGTATCAATGTGTGTTTTATGGTATACTTGTGTTAGAATCCCTGTATGTTCTATGGTACGCACATTTCGTATCGTTCCCTTCCCTGTTCTTCTTATCGTTCTGTTTCTTCTTGTTCTTATCGTTCCGTTCCTTGTTCCTATTGTTCTGTTCCCTGTTCTTCTTATCGCTCTGTTCCCTGTTCTTATCGCTCTGTTCCCTGTTCTTATCGTTCCGTTCCTTGTTCTCTTTATAGTTCAGTTCACTGTTCTTATCGTTCTGTTCCCTGTTCTTACTGTTGCAGTGTTCCCTACCTTACTGTTGCAATTTCCTTCTCTTACTGTTGCGGTGTTCCCTGCTCTTACTACTGCAGTGTTCCCTGCTCTTACTGCTGCAGTGTTCCCTGCTCTTACTGCTGCAGTGTTCCCTGCTCTTACTGTTGCACTGTTCCCTACTCTTACTGTTGCAGTGTTCCCTGCTCTTACTGTTGCGGTGTTCCCTGCTCTTACTGTTGCGGTGTTCCCTGCTCTTACTGTTGCGGTGTTCCCTGCTCTTACTGTTGCGGTGTTCCCTGCTCTTACTGTTGCAGTGTTCCCTGCTCTTACTGTTGCAGTGTTCCCTGCTCTTACTGTTGCAGTGTTCCCTGCTCTTACTGTTGCGGTGTTCCCTGCTCTTACTGTTGCGGTGTTCCCTGCTCTTACTGTTGCGGTGTTCCCTGCTCTTACTGTTGCAGTTTTCCCTGCTCTTACTGTTG
>NC_091367.1:7286610-7321610 GCF_038502225.1 Cherax quadricarinatus
CTCACCTGGACTCTGACTTTTTCACTGTCAGTAGAGTGAGTGGGGGTTCTGCCTCTCCCTTTTTTGTGTTGACGGGGAAGGTGAATGAGGTTATCAACTCTAGGAAAATCTCTTAAGGATTTAATTATCATTGAGGCTAGCCTCTTTCCCCTTCTTTCCGGCACAGCTAAGCAGACATTGCCAAAAAGTAGCAAGTTGTGCCATGCCTTGATGGTTGGTATATATATATATATATATATATATATATATATATATATATATATATATATATATATATATATATATATATATATATATATATATAGTGATCTCAGAATATGCAAAACAACAACCGTGAAAGAATAGTGAAATTCCAAGCGCTTTCACATTATCAAGGAACTATGATAATGTGAGAAGTCACGAAAGCGCAGTAGAGGCAGTAGCTGTATCACCACCGGCTACAACTGTACCAGCAGGAGCAGCTGTACCAGCAGCAACAGCTGTACCAGCAGCAGCAGCTGTACCAGCAGCAGCAGTTGTACCAGCAGCAACAGCTGTACCAGCAGCAGCAGTTGTACCAGCAGCAACAGCTGTACCAGCAGCAGCAGTAACAAGATAAGACACAAAGTGCTTTGCAAATGCAAATCTCCGCGAACATTTCCTCCGCCATCTAACACTGAAAATTTTCCTCCCACGAGCACACTGCCACACCTGACGTACCTTAACATAAAACTATGACGATATAACACTACCACACCTGTCGTACCTTGACCTTAAACAACGAAGATATAACAATTACCACACCTGAAAATGAGAGAGAGAGAGAGAGAGAGAGAGAGAGAGAGAGAGAGAGAGAGAGAGAGAGAGAGAGAGAGAGAGAGAGAGAGAGAGAGAGAGGAGAGTCTCCTCCCTGATCTAGCAGGAGAAACAAGAGGAGAACAAATAAGTGGAGAGTGTGTGTGTATTTGTTAGTGATCAGCGCACCCTTTAATGGCAGGAAATTGATCAATTATCATAGAACAGAGGAATTAAGAAGAGGAAACTAATTAATGCAAGGAATAAGGAGGAGGAAGAAAGGCTAATATAAGGAGTAAGAAGGAGGAGAAAGAAAGGCTAATGTAAGGAGTAAGAAGAGAAGGAAAGGCTAATGTAAGGAGTAAAAATGGAAGAAAGAATGGAGTTAAGCAAGAAGCTGGGACAAGGAACTGAGGTCAGCATGAGTTGAGGTGAGGTGAGGCTGCAGACGGATGAGGCTTCAAGTGATGACAACATCCATGTGGAGATTCATCAATTCATTACTTGATGAAGCTCTTGACGTGTGTGTGTGTGTGTGTGTGTGTGTGTACTCACCTAATTGTACTCACCTAATTGTGGTCGCAGGGGTCGAGACTCAGCTCCTGGCCCCGCCTCTTCACTGATTGCTACTAGGTCCTCTCTCTCTCTCTGCTTTCTGAGCTTTATCATACCTCTTCTTAAAACTATGTATGGTTCCTGCCTCCACTACTTCACTTGCTAGGCTATTCCACTTCCTGACGACTCTATGACTGAAGAAATACTTCCTAACGTCCCTGTGACTCGTCTGAGTCTTCAGCTTCCAGTTGTGACCCCTTGTTCCTGTGTCCCCTCTGGAACATCCTATCTCTGTCCACCTTATCTATTCCCCGCAGTATCTTGTATGTCGTTATCATGTCTCCCCTGACCCTTCTGTCCTCCAGTGTCGTCAGTCCGATTTCCCTCAACCTTTCCTCGTACGACATTCCCCTTATCTCTGGGACTAGCCTTGTTGCAAACCTTTGTACTTTCTCTAACTTCTTGACGTGCTTGACCAGGGGTGGGTTCCAGACTGGTGCTGCATACTCCAGTATGGGCCTAACATACACAGTGTACAGTGTCTTGAACGATTCCTTATTTAGGTATCGGAACGCTATTCTCAGGTTTGCCAGGCGCCCGTATGCTGCAGCAGTTCTTTGGTTGATGTGTGCCTCCGGTGACGTGCTCGGTGTTATGGTCACCCCGAGGTCTTTCTCCCTGAGTGAGGTCTGTAGTCTTTGTCCACCTAGCCTATACTCTGTCTGCGGTCTTCTTTGCCCCTCCCCAATCTTCATGATTTTGCATTTGGCAGGATTGAATTCGAGAAGCCAGTTTCTGGACCACATGTCCAGCCTGTCCAGGTCTCTTTGCAGTCCTGCCTCATCCTCATCCGATTTAATTCTTCTCATCAACTTCACATAATCTGCGAATAGGGACACTTCAGAGTCTATCCCTTCCATCATGTCGTTCGCATATATCAAAAATAGCACTGGCCCTAGAACTGACCCCTGTGGGACCCCGCTCGTCACAGGCGCCCACTGTGATACCTCTTCACGTACCATGACTCGTTGCTGCCTCCCTGTCAGGTATTCCCTGATCCACTGCACTGTGATACCTCTTCACGTACCATGACTCGTTGCTGCCTCCCTGTCAGGTATTCCCTGATCCACTGCAGTGCCCTCCCTGTTACATGCGCCTGATCCTCCAGCTTCTGCACTAATCTCTTGTGGGGAACTGTGTCAAAGGCCTTCCTGCAGTCTAGGAAAATGCAATCAACCCACCCCTCTCTCTCGTGTCTTACTTCTGTTACCTTGTCATGAAACTCCAGGAGGTTTGTGATACAAGATTTGCCTTCCATGAACCCATGCTGGTTTTCATTTATAATCTTGTTCCGTTCCAGGTGTTCGACCACTCTCCTCCTGATAATCTTCTCCATGACTTTGCACACAATACATGTCAGAGACACAGGTCTGTAGTTTAGCGCCTCGTTTCTGTTTCCTTTCTTAAATATGGGGACTACATTTGCTGTCTTCCATTTCTCAGGTAGTTGCCCAGTTTCAAGGGATGTGTTGAAGATTGTGGTTAGAGGCACGCACAGCATCTCTGCTCCTTCTCTAAGGACCCATGGGGAGATGTTGTCCGGTCCCATCGCCTTTGAGGTATCAACACTTGGTGGTATATTCCCTCTTGATGTTCCCTTCTGTACTGACTTCCCACAGCCCTTCCTGTCTCTACTGTAAAAATTTCCTTAAATCTCCTGTTCAGCTCCTCACATACCTCCTGGTCATTTCTTGTGAGTTCTCCACCTTCTGTCCTTAATCTGATCACCTGGTCTTTGACTGTTGTCTTCCTCCTGATGTGGCTATACAACAGTTTCGGGTCAGTCTTGATTCTCGATGCTATGTCATTTTCATACTGTCGCTGGGCCTCCCTCCTTACCTGTGTGTACTCACCTAATTCACCTAATTGTGGTTGCAGGGGTCGAGACTCAGCTCCTGGCCCCGCCTCTTCACTGATCGCTACTGGATCCTCTCTCTCTCTGCTTCCTGAGCTTTGTCATACCTCTTCTTAAAACTATGTATGGTTCCTGCCTCCACTACTTCACTTTTAGGCTATTCCACTTGCTGACAACTCTATGACTGAAGAAATACTTCCTAACGTCCCTGTGACTCGTCTGAGTCTTCAGCTTCCAGTTGTGACCCCTTGTCCCTGTGTCCCCTCTCTGGAACATCCTATCTCTGTCCACCTTGTCTATTCCCCGCAGTATCTTGTATGTCGTTATCATGTCTCCCCTGACCCTTCTGTCCTCCAGTGTCGTCAGTCCGATTTCCCTTAACCTTTCCTCGTACGACATTCCCTTGAGCTCTGGGACTAGCCTTGTTGCAAACCTTTGTACTTTCTCTAACTTCTTGACGTGCTTGACCAGGTGTGGGTTCCAGACTGGTGCTGCATACTCCAGTATGGGCCTAACATACACAGTGTACAGTGTCTTGAACGATTCCTTATTAAGGTATCGGAACGCTATTCTCAGGTTTGCCAGGCGCCCGTATGCTGCAGCGGTTATTTGGTTGATGTGTGCCTCCGGTGATGTGCTCGGTGTTATGGTCACCCCAAGGTCTTTCTCCCTGAGTGAGGTCTGTAGTCTTTGTCCACCTAGCCTATACTCTGTCTGCGGTCTTCTTTGCCCCTCCCCAATCTTCATGACTTTGCATTTGGCTGGATTGAATTCGAGAAGCCAGTTACTGGACCACATGTCCAGCCTCTCCAGGTCTCTTTGCAGTCCTGCCTCATCCTCGTCCGATTTAATTCTTCTCATCAACTTCACGTCATCTGCGAACAGGGACACTTCAGAGTCTATTCCTTCCATCATGTCGTTCACATATATCAAAAATAGCACTGGTCCTAGAACTGACCTCTGTGGGACCCCGCTCGTAACAGGCGCCCACTGTGATACCTCTTCACGTACCATGACTCGTTGCTGCCTCCCTGTCAGGTATTCCCTTATCCATTGCAGTGCCCTCCCTTTTACGTGCGCCTGATCCTCCAGCTTCGACACTAATCTCTTGTGGGGAACTGTGTCAAAGGCCTTCCTGCAGTCTAGAAAAACGCAATCTACCCAACCCTCTCTCTCGTGTCTTACTTCTGTTACCTTGTCATAAAACTCCAGGAGGTTTGTGATACAAGATTTGCCTTCCATGAACCCATGCTGGTTTTCATTTATAATCTTGTTCCTTTCCAGGTGTTCGACCACTCTCCTCCTGATAATCTTCTCCATGACTTTGCACACAATACATGTCAGAGACACAGGTCTGTAGTTTAGTGCCTCGTTTCTGTGTGTGTGTGTGTGTGTGTGTGTGTGTGTGTGTGTGTGTGTGTGTGTGTGTGTGTGTGTGTTTACGCACACTTCAGAGCAACACACAACTTCTAATTCACCTTAAAATTAAAAAAAAAAATAGTATTTTTTTCCCAGTATTTGTGGTTTAGTAGTTTTTGTGTTTACCAGACCAGTAATGTTTGTAATCCTTACTTGAGCTCTGTTACATAACCTAACAATTTTTCCTGGACAAGTGTGTTACTACTATCGCTAAGTGCCAGATCAACCAGGCTGTGCTGGATATGACGGCCATCAGGTCCTTAACAATAGCCTGGTTAAACAGGCAATCGAGAATGGTCTCAGGCCGGGCTACCAAGCTAGAAAAATCCCAAGGTGCTGAGGCATTCTGATGGTTCAGAGTGAGGCTGGGTTATTTGGGGGTAGTAACCTTCCCTATGGAACACATGAGCCAGACAGATCCACTCCAGACCTCAGCTGGCTAACATCATGTAGTCTGTACCAAACTCTCTGTCATCACTTGACTAATATCATATAGTCTACAGTCTACACTACGCTCAGTCATCACCTGACTAACATGGCTGTCTTATGTTAAACTGTGTTCAGAGCACAGCCAGTGTTCATAATTCTGGTGATGGATGGTATATACATTGTAGAGGCTCTTGATACAAGGATTGCAGCCACTCTCGTGGATTACACTTGACTTGCCTTCCGTTCCCCAGGAGCTATATGACCCCCTTGGGGTTTAGCGCTTACCCATTAATGTAATAATGATAATGAGGTCCAGCAGCGAGGCTCTCAGGCTGACCTGACATTATGACGTCGTCCCTTAAGTGCGTCATTGTCTTGTCTAACCTGTGTAATACTCGACCTAACGTGTTTCTCTCTCTCTCTCTCTCTGTCCCTCATACACACACACACACATGTGATGTGAAGTTAATGAGAAGAATCAAATCGGATGAGGATCAGGCAGGACTACAAAGAGACCTGGACAGGCTACAAGCCTGGTCCAGCAACTGGCTCCTTGAGTTTAACCCTGCCAAATGCAAAGTCATGAAGATTGGGGAAGGGCAAAGAAGACCGCAGACACAATATAGTTTAGATGGCCAAAGACTGCAAACCTCACTCAAGGAAAAAGATCTGGGGGTGAGTATAACACCGAGCATATCTCCTGAGGCACACATCAATCAGATAACTGCTGCAGCATACGGGCGCCTGGCAAACCTACGGATAGCGTTCCGATACCTCAGTAAGGATTCGTTTAAGACTCTGTATACCATTTACGTCAGGCCCATACTGGAGTATGCAGCACCTGTTTGGAACTCACACTTAGTCAAGCACGTCAAGAAATTAGAGAAAGTGCAAAGGTTTGCAACAAGACTAGTCCCAGAGCTACGGGGATTGTCCTACGAAGAAAGGTTGAGGGAAATCGGCCTGACGATACTGGAGGACAGGAGGGTCAGGGGAGACATGATAACGACATATAAAATACTGCACGGAATAGACAAGGTGGACAAAGACGGGATGTTCCAGAGAAGGGACACAGACACAAGAGGTCACAATTGGAAGTTGAAGACTCAGATAAATCAAAGGGACGTTAGGAAGTATTTCTTCAGTCATAGAGTAGTCAGGCCGTGGAATAGCCTAGAAAGTGACGTAGTGTTGGCGGGAACCATACATAGTTTTAAGGCGAGGTATGATAAAGCTCATGGGGCAGGGAGAGAGAGGACCTAGTAGCAATCAGCGAAGAGGCGGGGCCAGGAGCTATGAATCGACCCCTGCAACCACAAATAGGTGAGTACACACACACACACAGAGGCGGGGCCATGAGCTATGACTCGACCCTAGCAACCACAATTTGGTGAGCGCACACACACACACACGTATCTCCTCTTATCCTTTGTTTCCACCGTTAAATATTACCTAACTTATCGTTGCTATTCTCCTGAGCCTCACAAAGAAAGGAAGAATTTGCTACAACCTAAACTGGAAAGAATGGAGGAGAGGAAAGGAAGAAAGAAGGAAGGATTTAGGAGACGGAGGGGAAACATCTTACGTGGAGGGAGCGAGAAATGAGCGAGACCCCAAACAAAGGTAAGTTTGACGTAATGTCTGCAGAAGACGAGGAGGAAGTGAGAGGCCAGCAGAGATTGTGCAAAACGTTGAAAGGCTCGATCCTCTTTCGTAAGTCTGATCCTCGGACATCCCAGGAGGATGTAGATAAATAGTTCAGAGAACCGACAAGTTGATAAACTAGACACATGTGCCCCTCAGGGAAGGTTTCTTGATGTTGGTGAGGGGCTCTTGATTTAGGGAATTGGATCTGTGCTCCAGTTCCCTGAATTAAGCCTGAATGCCTTCCACATTCCCCCCCCCCCCAGGCGTTGTATAATCCTACGGGTTTAGCGCTTCCCCTTGATTATAATAATAATAATAGACACATGTGCAACACTTGGGTATCTTTACTGAGGAAACGTTCCGCCACACTGTGACTATCCACAATAAACATACCCAAGTGTTGCTCATGTCTAATTTATCTCGTAGAGGGAAGTTACGAGCGTCACCACCCGGCCACGGACGGGAGTTACGAACGTCACCACCCGGCCACGGACGGGAGTTACGAACGTCGCCACCCGGCCACGGACAGGGGTAATAAGCAAGAATATACAGAACAAGTGATAGGTATATACGAGAAGAGAAAGCTGGAAACAAGAGAGATAAGGAACCACTTCTTACTTACTGTTATTCTCTATTCAATGGATTACTTTGTGTTTTAAGGACTTTGCTTCAGTATACTCTGTCCTCTTGTAGAAGTGCTGCCAACTTTGTCTCAGTCCTGCCAACCATCAGTCAGGCGTACCACCCTTGTCACTCACAGCAAGCCTGTGTGTTTACGCGATTACCATCCAGCTGCTGGAACGAGTGAACAGTGTTTGTCCAGAGGATACTAGGCGATGAGCACTCCGCCTACAGCAACTTGACATGAGCATGGGGAAGCCTTTCTGACAAGAGCATGGAGAAGCTTTACTGGCATGAGCATGGGGAAGCCTTACTGGCATAAGCATGGGGAAGCCTTTCTGACATGAGCATGGAGAAGCCTTACTGGTATGAGCATGGAGAAGCCTTTCTGACATGAGCATGGGGAAGCCTTACTGGCATGAGCATGGGGAAGCCTTACTGGCATGAGCATGGAGAAGCCTTTCTGACAAGAGCATGGAGAAGCTTTACTGGCATGAGCATGGGGAAGCCTTACTGGCATGAGCATGGAGAAGCCTTACTGGCATAAGCATGGGGAAGCCTTTCTGACATGAGCATGGAGAAGCCTTACTGGTATGAGCATGGAGAAGCCTTTCTGACATGAGCATGGGGAAGCCTTACTGGCATGAGCATGGGGAAGCCTTACTGGCATGAGCATGGGGAAGCCTCTCTTTTCCCAGCATCATCCCAAAGAATTTTCCCAGAATCTTCCATGTATCTTCCAAAATGCTGACTAGAATCTCCCAGGGGACAAAACGAACAATTTCTAGGAGATAAGCCAACATTTTCCAGGAGACTAGACATCTTCCGTGGCACTAGACATCTTCCAGGACACTAGATAATCTTCCAGGACACTAGACAATCTTCCAGGACATTAACAGCACCTTCCAGAAGACTAGACACCTTCCAAGACACTAAACATATTCAGGGACACGAGACATCTTCCAGGACACTAGACATCTTCCAGGACACTAAACATCTTCCAGGACACTAACAGCAACTTCCAGGACACTAGACATCTAGGATACTAGACATCTTCCAAGACACTAGACATCTTCCAAGACACTAACAGCATCTTCCATAACATTAACATCTTCCGGGGCATTAGCAGAACCTTCCACGACACTACATATCTTCCAGGACACTGAATATCTTCCAGGACATTAGCAGCACCTTCCAGGACACTAGACATCTTCCAGGACATTAGCAGCACCTTCCAGGAGACTAAAGAGCCTGTGTAAGGAGACTATCTCCGAGCATCTCCCGGGAGACTCGCACAGCCAGAGGGCTCTGATGAGTACACTAAAGGAGCTCAAGTGAAGGCAGACTCTGAGAGCTCAGTTCAATGCATGAATGGATTCAGATGTCAACTGCGGCAGGGTGGATAATACATCTATTTTGAGCACAGGAAGGGTGGACTTAAGACCAAGTGGAGGTGGCACAGGGGCAGTGAATATGAGATGAGGAAGAGGGGCAGTGAATATGAGATGAGGAAGAGGGGCAGTGAATATATGTGAAAAAGGGGGCAATGAATGTGATATGATGAAAAAGGGGCAATGAATATGAGAGGATGAAAAGGGGTAGTGAATATGAGATGAAGAAAAGGGGCAGCGAATATGAGATGCAGCAGGATAGAGGAAATGAAACTGCGAATGCGTGATGAAGCATGGAGATGATGCAGAGGAAAGAAAGGTCGAGACAAAGAGGAAGTTAATAAAAGAGAGAGATAAGATAAAGAGGAAGGAATGGCGACAGGAAGAATTAGCCGAGATGAAAAGAGGACAAAGAATTTACTTACCTGTAATTACTGGAAAGTTAAAATTTGTGTAATGTCAGGGAATATCTGTGCTTTGTTAGAGGGGAAAACTATCATATCAGGAGAAACCTGTCTTATGACAGGGGAAAATTGTCTTATGTCAGAGGAAACTGTTTTATGTCAGGGGAAAATTGCCTTATGTCAGGGGAAACTGTCTTATGTCAGGGGAAAATTGCCTTATGTCAGGGGGAAACTGTCTAATGTCAAGGGGAAAACTGTCTTATGTCAGGGTAAAGTGCCTCATGTCAGGGGAAAAGTGAGTTATACCAGACGAAAATTGTTTTCAGGGGAGACATCAATGTTATGTCAGGGGAGAACTGCTGTGTTAGGGGGAAGAGCTATGTTGTATTAGGGACGAACCGTGTTGTTGCAGAGACTATCTGTAATTAAAGATTGAGAGAGAGAGAGAGAGAGAGAGAGAGAGAGAGAGAGAGAGAGAGAGAGAGAGAGAGAGAGAGAGAGAGAGAGAGAGAGAGAGAGAGAGAGAGAGACAGACAGACAGACAGAGACTGCAGATGCAGAACTGAAAAGCTTCCAAAGGGAATAAGAAAAAAATGGGGAGAAAAACATGGGAGGGAGAAAGGCGAATGAGGAAGAGAGGAGGAAGAGAATAAAAAGAGAAGAGGAAGATGTAATAAAAATGGAAGAAATGAATCTACCTACCTGGAGTCTACCTGGAGGGTATTCCGGGGATCAACGCCCCCGCGGCCCGGTCCATGACCAGGCCTCCCGGTGGATCAGGGCCTGATCAACCAGGCTGTTACTGCTGGCCACACGTAGTCCAGCGTACGAGTCAGAGCCCGGCTGATCCGGCACCGACTTTAAGTATCTGTCCAGCTCCCTCTTGAAGGTATCCAGGGGCTTATTGGTAATTTCACTTATGCCTGGTGGGAGGCTGTTGAACAGTCTTGGGCCCCGGACACTTATGGTGTTTTCTCTTAGTGTATCAATGGCGCCCCTACTTTTCACTGGGGGTATGTTGCACCGCCTGCCCAGTCTTTTACTTTCGTAGGGAGTGATTTGTGTGTGCAGATTCGGGACCATTCCTTTTAGGATTTACCAAGTTTAGATTATGATATATTTTTCTCGCCTGCATTCCAGCGAGTAGAAGTCAAGTGCTTCCAAGCGTTCCCAGTAGTTGAGGCGTTTGACAGAACTTATACGTGCAGTAAATGTTCTCTGTACACACTAGATCTGCAATTTCACCTGCTTTGAATGGAGATGTTAATGTACAGCAATATTCCAGCGTAGAGAGAGCTAGTGATTTGAAAAGGATCATCACTGGCTTGGCATCTCTTGTTCTGAACGTTCTCATTATCCATTCTATCATTTTCTTTGCAGTTGTGATCGTGGCACTGTTGTGATCGTTGAAAGTGAGATTCTCAGACATTACCACTCCAAGGTCCCTCACATTATTTTTCCGCTCTATTGTGTGATCAGAGTTTGTAGTATACTCAGTTCTAGTTATTATCTCCTCCAGTTTTCCATAACGGAATAGTTGGAATTTGTCTTTATTGATCATACTGTTTTCCGTTGCCCATTGGAAAACTTGGTTTATATCTTCTTGGAGGTTAACAGTGTCCTCAACAGATGACAGTCTCATGCAGATTCTAGTACCGTCTGCAAAGGATGACACGGTACTGTGGATTACATCTATGTCTGATATGAGGATGAGAAACAGGATGGGGGAGGAATAAGACTAAAGTAGACAGAGGAAACAGGAGAAAGGGAGAATAAAAGAAGAAGAAAACAGAAAGGGAGAATAAAAGAACGATACCAAACCCCAACACGCATATAAAACAGTTCTCGAAAATGTCTGAAAAATCTCAATACGAGAATGACAGCATCAAAACCCAAATCTGACTCAAAGTTATTATAAAGCCACATCAGGAGGAAAACAACAGACAAGAACCAAGTAATCAGGCTGAAGAAGGAAGGAGGGGAGATCACAGGGAACGAATAAGAAGTTAAGCAACACAAACCCCTGAATCACATCAAGTACACCTGAAGATTCCTGCAGTGTCCCCAGTGAGTACGCTTCACGCATAAAACTACCATTAAATCCACTGATATTAATGTCTGGACACTTCCTAGAAAGGCTGAGCGACTGATCACTTCAAACTACCTCTGCAAGTCTCCCACACTCTCTAATATTATTCTCTGTACTATACTGACAAAGCCACTGGCTGGAGAAAGGTCTCCATAATGAAGATACCCAGGTGTTGCACCATGTGTCTTATGCAACTACTATATCCTATAAGGAGGAGCAGAATTCCCTGCCTGAGGGTGCCAATGCACAGCATCGTTAAGTTAGACACATGTACAACACTTGGGGATCTTTACTGTGGAAAAGCTTCGCCACACAGTAGCTTCATCAGTACAATACAAAGAAGAATGGTTGAAGAAGTCACTGTGTGGCAGAAACGTTTCCTCAATAAAGATACCCAAGTGTTGCACATGTGTCTAATTTATCAACTTGTCGGTTCTTTGAACCATTTACCAACATCCCGTATTGTATCGTACAGAAGAAACAGGTGAATGTGAGGGAAATGCATAAAGCAGTGGGTAGACTGGATGAAGGTGAAACACCTGGCACAGGTGGGATTAAGACATATATTAAAAGCAGGTGGGGCTGTAGTTTCAGAGTGATCGAGTACAGCCTCATGCTGACGATTCCTGTGTAAAGATGAAAACTGGACCATTATGGCCTGTAGAACGTACTGATTATTTGTGTCCATCATGGCCACCACTTTCCATCACACTTATGCAGCATATGGGAATCTTTATTCAGGAAACGTTTCGCCACACAGTGACTTCATCAGTCCAATACAAAGAGGAAGGCGTAAGGAGAGGAGGAGTATGAGGTAATCAGTCCCTCAGCCTGGAGTCGATGTGTTCAGTCCATCAATCTTGTAGAATGTACAGCATAGGGCCGTAGACATTACCACTCCCAGGTCCCTCACATTATTTTTCCGCTCTATTGTGTGATCAGAGTTTGTAGTATACTCAGTTCTAGTTATTATATACTGTAGTGAGGTGAGGTGAAGCAGGCGGAGGCGGGGTCATAGTGGTACCATCCACTAGTCGAAGTAGGTCTTCGTCCAAAGGTTGAGCAAGTGCTGAAGAATTCTTTGTAACAAGATCCCATGATGCTGCAGTGTCTGACAGTTGTGATGAATGGTTTGAAAAACCGCCTTCCTCTTTGTATTGGACTGATGAAGCCACTGTGTGGCGAAACGTTTCCTGAATAAAGATTCCCATATGCTGCATAAGTGTCTCAATCTTCAACTTGTCGGTTTTTCAAACCATTCATCACAACTTTCCATCACATAACACCATTCATGGTCCAGAAGACCACCGAGCCACAGTGTCCTATACAGTGCACATTACAGAAGTCATTACCTCCGCATCTGCCCGTTCATTATATGGGACACCGCATATACTCTATACACAACCAGAACTAATTATGACCGGAATAGAAGCAGGCCAACCACTACTGAATTTCCTGGTCCACAGGAGGCGCTGTGGCATCCTGTACTAGAACCAGAAGAATGAATACGTGTTCACTAAGCCATTCATCACTGGCATGGTTTTGATCACAATCAGAATGAGAACAGCAAGAATGCCATGTAGTTTTGCAGTGAATTTAGAGGAATTTATTAGAAGCTTCGCACAATACGAGTGTCACTGCATACTCCCTCTCCACTCCCCACTCTCTACTCCCCACTCTCCATTCTCCACTCCCCACTCTCTACTGACCCCACTCTCTACTCCCCACTCTCCCTCTTCTCTGATTCGTAGACTCCACGACTCCACAATGGAAACTACTCAGAAAACGCACACGTTCCTGAACATACTTTTTTTGGGACAACGTTTCTCTCTGTGTAGAGTTTTATCATGACTTGATAAAACTCTACAAAAGCAAAACCTTGTCTCGTCGAAAAATTGTCCTACGTTTTCTTCACTATTATTCAGGAAGATGCCATCTGGATCCAGTAAACACCTTGATCCTCAACGCATGTACCCCACATTGTTAGATGATGTGTGTCGAGGTCATTACTGGTGCCATTCTTCTAGGACTCCCATACAATACCCACAGAGAAGGATGTCGGGATGCATTCTGGTGACAATCCACCCCGTCGGAGGGCAGAAAAATCGACGCCACACTCTCAGGAAAGACAAGCCACATCCGTGCATGGAAGGAAAAAAAATCCGTGACGTTAGTAACCCACATCCAAGACGACAGTGTCAGCCAAACTGCCATCACGAACAGTTGTCTATGTTGATAAATTAAGAAACATGTGCAACACTTGGGTATCTTTATTGAAGAAACGTTTCACCACACAGTGGCTTCATCAGTCCTATACAAAGAAGAATAGTGAAAATCAGAAGGAACCCGAGGCAAACATTCCCTCAGCCTGGAGTCGATATAATGTCCATCATTCTTTTCAAGACTGATGGACTGATTACATCGACTCCAGACTGAGGGACTAATTACCTCAAACTCCTCATCTTCCACCGTTTTTCTTTGTATTGGACTGAAGAAGCCACTGGCTGGCGAAACGTTTCCACAATAAATATACTCAAATTCTGCACATGTATCACATTCTTCATATTGGTTGACATGGAGATCTGTGACCCAACAACGATGGGAAAACTGTACATGACTTGATATGGGAGGGAAGGGAGGAGAACAGAGAAGAGGAGGAGGAGGCAATGGAGACAGAAGGAAAGGGAAGTGAGAGGAAGAGAGGGATTCCAAGACGTTGTTACATGCAAATGAGGTTGTGTAGCGATGAATCTGAGACCGAGTTGCCGTGACTTTTATAAACAAGTTGACAGCGGTATGATAGACAGTGTAGTGACACACCAGGACAGTGATAGACAGTGTAGTGACACACCAGGACAGTGATAGACAGTGTAGTGACACACCAGGACAGTGATAGACAGTGTAGTGACACACCAGGACAGTGATAGACAGTGTAGTGACACACCAGGACAGTGATAGACAGTGTAGTGACACACCAGGACAGTGATAGACAGTGTAGTGACACACCAGGACAATGACAGACAGTGTAATGACACACCAAGACACTGATTGACAGTATAGTGACACACCAAGACACTGATTGACAGTATAGTGACACACCAAGACACTGATTGACAGTATAGTGACACACCAAGACACTGATTGACAGTATAGTGACACACCAAGACACTGATTGACAGTATAGTGACACACCAAGACACTGATTGACAGTATAGTGACACACCAAGACACTGATTGACAGTATAGTGACACACCAAGACACTGATTGACAGTATAGTGACACACCAAGACACTGATTGACAGTATAGTGACATACCATAGCAGTGATAGTGTAGCGACACATAGGGACAGTGATAGATAGTGTAGTGACACACCAAAACAGCAATAGACAGCGTAGTGACACACCAGAACAGTGATAGTGTAGTGACACACCAAGACACTGATAGACAGTATAGTGACACACCAAGACAGTTACAGACAGTGTAGTGACACACCAAGACAATGATAGACAGTGTAGTGACACACCAAGACGGTGATAGACAGTATAGTGACACACCAAGACAGTGATAGACAGTGTAGTGACACACCAAGACAATGATAGACAGTATAGTGACACACCAAGACGGTGATAGACAGTATAGTCACACACCAAGACAGTGATAGACAGTGTAGTGACACACCAAGACAATGATAGACAGTATAGTGACACACCAAGACAGTGATAGACAGTGTAGTGACACACCAAGACAATGATAGACAGTGTAGTGACACACCAAGACAGTGAGAGACAGTGTAGTGACACACCAAGACAGTGAGAGACAGTGTAGTGACACACCAAGACGGTGATAGACAGTATAGTGACACACCAAGACAGTGAGAGACAGTGTAGTGACACACCAAGACGGTGATAGACAGTATAGTCACACACCAAGACAGTGATAGACAGTGTAGTGACACACCAAGACAATGATAGACAGTATAGTGACACACCAAGACAATGATAGACAGTATAGTGACACACCAAGACAATGATAGACAGTGTAGTGACACACCAAGACGGTGATAGACAGTATAGTCACACACCAAGACAGTGATAGACAGTGTAGTGACACACCAAGACAATGATAGACAGTGTAGTGACACACCAAGACAGTGAGAGACAGTATAGTGACACACCAAGACAGTGAGAGACAGTATAGTCACACACCAAGACAGTGAGAGACAGTATAGTCACACACCAAGACAGTGATAGACAGTATAGTCACACACCAAGACAGTGAGAGACAGTATAGTCACACACCAAGACAGTGATAGACAGTGTAGTCACACACCAAGACAGTGATAGACAGTGTAGTGACACACCAAGACAATGATAGACAGTATAGTCACACACCAAGACAGTGAGAGACAGTGTAGTGACACACCAAGACAGTGATAGACAGTATAGTCACACACCAAGACAGTGATAGACAGTGTAGTGACACACCAAGACAGTGAGAGACAGTATAGTCACACACCAAGACAGTGATAGACAGTATAGTGACACACCAAGACAGTGAGAGACAGTATAGTCACACACCAAGACAGTGATAGACAGTATAGTCACACACCAAGACAGTGAGAGACAGTATAGTCACACACCAAGACAGTGATAGACAGTATAGTCACACACCAAGACAGTGAGAGACAGTATAGTCACACACCAAGACAGTGATAGACAGTATAGTCACACACCAAGACAGTGATAGACAGTATAGTCACACACCAAGACAGTGATAGACAGTATAGTCACACACCAAGACAGTGAGAGACAGTATAGTCACACACCAAGACAGTGATAGACAGTGTAGTGACACACCAAGACAGTGAGAGACAGTATAGTCACACACCAAGACAGTGATAGACAGTGTAGTGACACACCAAGACAGTGATAGACAGTATAGTCACACACTAAGACAGTGATAGACAGTGTAGTGACACACCAAGACAGTGAGAGACAGTATAGTCACACACCAAGACAGTGAGAGACAGTATAGTCACACACCAAGACAGTGATAGACAGTATAGTCACACACCAAGACAGTGATAGACAGTATAGTCACACACCAAGACAGTGATAGACAGTATAGTGACACACCAAGACAGTGAGAGACAGTATAGTGACACACCAAGACAGTGAGAGACAGTATAGTCACACACCAAGACAGTGATAGACAGTATAGTCACACACCAAGACAGTGATAGACAGTGTAGTGACACACCAAGACAGTGAGAGACAGTATAGTCACACACCAAGACAGTGAGAGACAGTATAGTCACACACCAAGACAGTGATAGACAGTGTAGTGACACACCAAGACAGTGATAGACAGTGTAGTGACACACCAAGACAGTGATAGACAGTGTAGTGACACACCAAGACAGTGATAGACAGTGTAGTGACACACCAAGACAGTGATAGACAGTGTAGTGACACACCAAGACAGTGATAGACAGTGTAGTGACACACCAAGACAGTGATAGACAGTGTAGTGACACACCAAGACAGTGATAGACAGTGTAGTGACACACCAAGACAGTGATAGAAAGTGTAGTGACACACCAAGACAGTGATAGAAAGTGTAGTGACACACCAGGACAGTGACAGACAGTGTAGTGGCACACCAGGACAGTGATACAGTGTAGTGAGACACCAGGACAGTGATAGACAGTGTAGTGACACACCAGGACAGTGATAGACAGTGTACTGACACACCAAGACAGTGATAGTGTAGTGACACACCCTGACAGTGATAGTGCAGTGACACACCAAGACACTGATAGACAGTATAGTGACACACCAAGACAGTTACAGACAGCGTAATGTCATCAAGACAGGTAGTGTAATAACACAAGACAGTGACAGCGATAGAGAGAGTAGTGACACACCAAGACACTGATAGACAGTATAGTGACACCAAGACAGGCAGTGTAATAACACAACAAGACAGTGACAGCGATACATAGAGTAGTGACACACCAAGACAACAATAGTGCTTTTATATTAACGAAGCGCTTTTGATCCAAGGAATTAGAGGTGTACTTCCCCTCCATCGGATCAAACCTGACGGCCTCCTAACTAGATCCCGTTATAACAGACTTCATCATATTTCTTCGACCTAAGTCCGGTCAATTAACTGTTTCGTAAATTGTCAGAGAGAAATATTTTGAAATATATTTTCCGATGGACATATTTTCAAATATATTTTGAGATAGACATATTTTGAAGTATATTATCACTGCCTCTCCCTCCTGCATGATTACATAGTTTAATATACGAGATATTGAAGATTATGCTAATGTGGTTTAATTATAGAAGATTGCGCAGGTAATTATATACGCTGGCATAGGTAATGTTATAGGTACATGGGATTTGTTGATGGTTTGGTGGCAAGAGGCTGTTAGAGTCCTCCTTGCATAAACTTAACACTGCTAATCTAACTTAACACAACTCATTTAAAATAATCTACCTTACCTTAACTCGTCTGACATAACCTAACATAACCTGAGATAATCTAACCATACCCAACATAACCTCACCTAATGTAATCTGACAAAACACAACCTTACCTAACGTAACCTAGCTTAACCTAACCTAACATAGCGTAACCTAACTTAATGTAATCTGACATAACGTAGCTTAACCTAACCTAATCCAACCTAATCTAATGTAGCTTAACCTAACCTAATGTAATCTAACCTAACGTAGCCTAACCTAACCTAATGTAACCTAGCCTAATCTAACCTAACCTAACGAAGCCTAACCTAACCTAACCTGATGTAATCTAACCTAACGTGGCCTAACCTAACCTAATGTAACCTATCCTAATCTAACGTAGCCTAATCTCACCTTGCCTCGGCTCACCTGCCCTCACCTCACCTCGCTTCACCTGTCCTCGCCTCACCTATCCTCACTCACCTACCCTCACCTTGCCTCGCCTCACCTGTCCTAGCCTCACCTACCCTCACCTTGCTTCACCTCACCTCACCTGCCCTCACCTCACCTACCCTTCCCTCACCTCGCCTCACCTGTCCTCACCTCACCTCACCTACCCTCACCTCACCTGTCCTCACCTCACCTACCCTCACCTTGCCTCGCCTCACCTGCCCTCACCTCACCTTCCACCTGCACCTTAATTATCTACCCTTGAACACAATTAATTAAACTATGCATCCCAGGTATATCTGTCATCATCTCTATAATTGATAACTAGTATCACGTGAAACGCTAAACCCGTGTGTATGTGTGTGAAGGGGAGGTGCCATGCAGTTCGAAGACTGGTAGAGAAGCTCGATCTTCCGTCCGCTGCCGTCACTTGATCAGTCAGGTTGTTGGTGTTGCCTTCACCATCACAACATTTTTACGCTACTTCTAGTGCATCTTGTTTCTGTGTCCCTTTTATCGTTTTTCCTTCATCGTTTACCCGTCATTATTTTCCCCTTTCATAGCTCTCCCGCCATCATTTTCCTGCCATTTTTCCTCCACTATGTTCCCTCCATCATTTTCCTGCCATTTTTTTCCCTCCATTTTCCTGCCACTATTTTCCCTTCATTTTCCTGCCATTGTTTTCCCTTCATTTTCCTGCCACTGATTTCCCTCCATTATGTTCCCTCCATCATTTTCCTGCCATTGTTTTCCATCCATGAAGTCTCCTCCATTTTCCTGCCATTGTTTCCCTCCACTTTCCTGCCATTGTTTTCCCTCCATTTTCCTGCCACTGTTTTCCCTCCATTTTCCAGCCATTGTTTTCCTTCCATTATGTTCCCTCCATTTTCCTGCCACTATTTTCCCTCCATCATTTTCCAGCCATTGTTTTCCTTCCATTATGTTCCCTCCATTTTTCTGCCACTGTTTTCCCTCCATCATTTTCCAGCCATTGTTTTCCTTCCATTATGCTCCCTCCATTTTCCTGCCATTGTTTTCCCTCCATTATGTTCCTGCCATTGTTTTCCCTCCATCATTTTTCCGGTGTTGGCTGCCTGGTGTAGCTGTCCAGAGAGTTGTGATGTATCCACTCGTACTCTTGAAGGAGCTCTGACACCCAAGAGTCTTCCACCAGCCTAGGATACACGTTAATACATATTTTTCACTTTCCTGGGCACATGTCATGTGTAGGAGAGTGTATGACGTGTATGTGTGTGTGTGTGTGTGTGACTACCAGCAGCAGTAACTACCAGAAGCAGTAACTACCAGCAACAACTACCAGCAGCAGTAACTACCAGAAGCAGTAACTACCAGCAACAACTACCAGCAGGTAAAAGAACACAAGTGCAACTAATGTGACATTTTATTGTGGCAACGTTTCGCTCTCCAGGAGTTTTGTCAAGCCGTTACAAACAGTACATGAACGAACGAACGAAAGGCAGCTTCACCATCTCTGAAGTCTTAGCAAGAATCCTCCTGAAAACAGTAAACCCTGCCATCACATAGTCTCTCCTGTTAATACTACACAAAGCACATTACATCAACGAATCTCAGCATGGTTTTACAAAGGGGCGTTCCTGCCTTACGAATTTATTAACTTTTTTCACTAAGGTATTTGAGGAGGTAGATCATGGTAATGAATATGATATTGTGTATATGGACTTCAGTAAGGCTTTTGACAGGGTCCCACATCAGAGACTATTGAGAAAAATTAAAGCACATGGAATAGGAGGAGAATTTTTTTCCTGGATAGAGGCATGGTTGACAAATAGGCAGCAGAGAGTTTGCATAAATGGGGAGAAATCAGAGTGGGGAAGCGTCACGAGCGGTGTTCCACAGGGGTCAGTGTTGGGCCCCCTGCTGTTCACAATCTACATAAACGACATAGATGAGGGCATAAAGAGCGACATCGGCAAGTTTGCCGATGACACCAAAATAGGCCGTCGAATTCATTCTGACGAGGACATTCGAGCACTCCAGGAAGATTTGAATAGACTGATGCAGTGGTCGGAGAAGTGGCAGATGCAGTTTAATATAGACAAATGCAAAGTTCTAAATGTTGGACAGGACAATAACCATGCCACATATAAACTAAATAATGTAGATCTTAATATTACGGATTGCGAAAAAGATTTAGGAGTTCTGGTTAGCAGTAATCTGAAACCAAGACAACAGTGCATAAGTGTTCGCAATAAAGCTAATAGAATCCTTGGCTTCATATCAAGAAGCATAAATAATAGGAGTCCTCAGGTTGTTCTTCAACTCTATACATTCTTGGTTAGGCCTCATTTAGATTATGCTGCACAGTTTTGGTCACCGTATTACAGAATGGATATAAATTCTCTGGAAAATGTACAAAGGAGGATGACAAAGTTGATCCCATGTATCAGAAACCTTCCCTATGAGGACAGACTAAGGGACCTGAAACTGCACTCTCTAGAAAGACGTAGAATTAGGGTGGATATGATTGAGGTGTATAAATGGAAGACAGGAATAAATAAAGGGGATGTAAATAGTGTGCTGAAAATATCTAGCCTAGACAGGACTCGCAGCAATGATTTTAAGTTGGAAAAATTCAGATTCAGGAAGGATATAGGAAAGTACTGGTTTGGTAATAGAGTTGTGGATGAGTGGAACAAACTCCCAAGTACCGTTATAGAGGCCAGAACGTTGTGTAGCTTTAAAAATAGGTTGGATAAATACATGAGTAGATGTGGGTGGGTGTGAGTTAGACCTGATAGCTTGTGAAAGTTAAGACACATGTGCAACATCTGGATATCTTTATTGTAGTAGACGTTTCGCCATCCAGTGGCTTTATCAATACAGATTCTAGGACATAATAGGAAGACAGTAGAACTATATACAAAAGGTGAGGTAATCAGTCCCTCGGCCTTGGAGTTAGTGTTCACAGCATCGTGGTGGAGGAGAATCTGGAGCAAAGGCAAGAAGACTGGCGCTTTTTATAGGCGTCAGTGAATGGGACGGGCAGCAGACGAGGGCAGTCACTGGTAGGCGGGATTCCCCAGTGGAAGTAGGTCCTTCCCAAAGAGATGGGTTAGTTGCAGCAGCCGTGAAGAAGGTCTTGTAGATGTCCTCTGAACCAAGATTCCATGATGTTGCAGTGTCTGACAAGTTGTGCAAGAAAGGTATAAAATACCGACAATATGAAAGTTAAGACACATGTGCAACATCTGGATATCTTTATTGTAGTAGACGTTTCGCCATCCAGTGGCTTTATCAATACAGATTCTAGGACATAATAGGAAGACAGTAGAACTATATACAAAAGGTGAGGTAATCAGTCCCTCGGCCTTGGAGTTAGTGTTCACAGCATCGTGGTGGAGGAGAGTCTGGAGCAAAGGCAAGAAGACTGGCGCTTTTTATAGGCGTCAGTGAATGGGACGGGCAGCAGACGAGGGCAGTCACTGGTAGGCGGGATTCCCCAGTGGAAGTAGGTCCTTCCCAAAGAGATGGGTTAGTTGCAGCAGCCGTGAAGAAGGTCTTGTAGATGTCCTCTGAACCAAGATTCCATGATGTTGCAGTGTCTGACAAGTTGTGCAAGAAAGGTATAAAATACCGACAATATGAAAGTTAAGACACATGTGCAACATCTGGATATCTTTATTGTAGTAGACGTTTCGCCATCCAGTGGCTTTATCAATACAGATTCTAGGACATAATAGGAAGACAGTAGAACTATATACAAAAGGTGAGGTAATCAGTCCCTCGGCCTTGGAGTTAGTGTTCACAGCATCGTGGTGGAGGAGAGTCTGGAGCAAAGGCAAGAAGACTGGCGCTTTTTATAGGCGTCAGTGAATGGGACGGGCAGCAGACGAGGGCAGTCACTGGTAGGCGGGATTCATCAGTGGAAGTAGGTCCTTCCCAAAGAGATGGGTTAGTTGCAGCAGCCGTGAAGAAGGTCTTGTAGATGTCCTCTGAACCAAGATTCCATGATGTTGCAGTGTCTGACAAGTTGTGCAAGAAAGGTATAAAATACCGACAATATGAAAGTTAAGACACATGTGCAACATCTGGATATCTTTATTGTAGTAGACGTTTCGCCATCCAGTGGCTTTATCAATACAGATTCTAGGACATAATAGGAAGACAGTAGAACTATATACAAAAGGTGAGGTAATCAGTCCCTCGGCCTTGGAGTTAGTGTTCACAGCATCGTGGTGGAGGAGAGTCTGGAGCAAAGGCAAGAAGACTGGCGCTTTTTATAGGCGTCAGTGAATGGGACGGGCAGCAGACGAGGGCAGTCACTGGTAGGCGGGATTCCCCAGTGGAAGTAGGTCCTTCCCAAAGAGATGGGTTAGTTGCAGCAGCCGTGAAGAAGGTCTTGTAGATGTCCTCTGAACCAAGATTCCATGATGTTGCAGTGTCTGACAAGTTGTGCAAGAAAGGTATAAAATACCGACAATATGAAAGTTAAGACACATGTGCAACATCTGGATATCTTTATTGTAGTAGACGTTTCGCCATCCAGTGGCTTTATCAATACAGATTCTAGGACATAATAGGAAGACAGTAGAACTATATACAAAAGGTGAGGTAATCAGTCCCTCGGCCTTGGAGTTAGTGTTCACAGCATCGTGGTGGAGGAGAGTCTGGAGCAAAGGCAAGAAGACTGGCGCTTTTTATAGGCGTCAGTGAATGGGACGGGCAGCAGACGAGGGCAGTCACTGGTAGGCGGGATTCCCCAGTGGAAGTAGGTCCTTCCCAAAGAGATGGGTTAGTTGCAGCAGCCGTGAAGAAGGTCTTGTAGATGTCCTCTGAACCAAGATTCCATGATGTTGCAGTGTCTGACAAGTTGTGCAAGAAAGGTATAAAATACCGACAATATGAAAGTTAAGACACATGTGCAACATCTGGATATCTTTATTGTAGTAGACGTTTCGCCATCCAGTGGCTTTATCAATACAGATTCTAGGACATAATAGGGACTGATTACCTCACCTTTTGTATATAGTTCTACTGTCTTCCTATTATGTCCTAGAATCTGTATTGATAAAGCCACTGGATGGCGAAACGTCTACTACAATAAAGATATCCAGATGTTGCACATGTGTCTTAACTTTCATATTGTCGGTATTTTATACCTTTCTTGCACAACTTGTCAGACACTGCAACATCATGGAATCTTGGTTCAGAGGACATCTACAAGACCTTCTTCACGGCTGCTGCAACTAACCCATCTCTTTGGGAAGGACCTACTTCCACTGGGGAATCCCGCCTACCAGTGACTGCCCTCGTCTGCTGCCCGTCCCATTCACTGACGCCTATAAAAAGCGCCAGTCTTCTTGCCTTTGCTCCAGACTCTCCTCCACCACGATGCTGTGAACACTAACTCCAAGGCCGAGGGACTGATTACCTCACCTTTTGTATATAGTTCTACTGTCTTCCTATTATGTCCTAGAATCTGTATTGATAAAGCCACTGGATGGCGAAACGTCTACTACAATAAAGATATCCAGATGTTGCACATGTGTCTTAACTTTCATATTGTCGGTATTTTATACCTTTCTTGCACAACCTGATAGCTTGTGCTACCAGGTCGGTTGCCGTGTTCCTCCCTTAAGTCAATGTGACCTGACCTGACTAGGTTGGGTGCATTGGCTTAAGCCGGTAGGAGACTTGGACCTGCCTCGCGTGGGCCAGTAGGCATTCTGCAGTGTTCCTTCGTTCTTATGTTCTTATGTTACCCAAGTAATAGCTTTTATATCCTTTTACTCATGTGCGAGTTAATTGTTCTACCATATTGTATTACTACTACTACTACTACAACTTATATCACTACTACTACTACTACCACCACTAGTATTACACCTCACTCTGAGCCTATATATACCCTCTGTGTCCATATACTGTTTGTGAGAGTAAGACACATGTGCAACATCTGGGTATCTTTATTGTAGACGTTTCGCCATCCAGTGGCTTTATCAATACAAATTCCAGGACATAACTTGAAGACAGTAGAACTATGTACAGAAGATGAGGTAATCAGTCCCTCAACCTAGGAGTAGGTGCGAACAGCACCATAGTCGTGGAGATTCTGAAGCAGAAGAAAGAATCCTGGCGCTTATATAGTAACGTCAGGTGAAGCAGACGAGGGCAAATTCACTGGTGGGCGGGATTCCCCAGTGGAAGTAGGTCCTTCCCAAAGAAATGGGTTAGTTGTAGTAGTAGTCGTAGTTGTGAAGGTTATGTACATGTCCTCAGAATTAAGATTCCATGATGTTGCAGTGTCTGACAAGTTGTGTACGAAAGGTATATAATACCGACAAGATGAGAGTAAGACACATGTGCAACATCTGGGTATCTTTATTGTAGACGTTTCGCCATCCAGTGGCTTTATCAATACAAATTCCAGGACATAACTTGAAGACAGTACACAACTTGTCAGACACTGCAACATCATGGAATCTTAATTCTGAGGACATGTACATAACCTTCACAACTACGACTACTACTACAACTAACCCATTTCTTTGGGAAGGACCTACTTCCACTGGGGAATCCCGCCCACCAGTGAATTTGCCCTCGTCTGCTTCACCTGACGTTACTATATAAGCGCCAGGATTCTTTCTTCTGCTTCAGAATCTCCACGACTATGGTGCTGTTCGCATCTACTCCTAGGTTGAGGGACTGATTACCTCATCTTCTGTACATAGTTCTACTGTCTTCAAGTTATGTCCTGGAATTTGTATTGATAAAGCCACTGGATGGCGAAACGTCTACAATAAAGATACCCAGATGTTGCACATGTGTCTTACTCTCATCTTGTCGGTATTATATACCTTTCGTACACAACATATACTGTTTGTAACGGCTTGACAAAGCTCCTGGAGAGCGAAACGTTGCCACAATAAAATGTCACATTAGTTGCAGATTGAGACAATTATGCAGCATATGGGAATCTTTATTCAGGAAACGTTTCGCCACACAGTGACTTCATCAGTCCAATACAAAGAACATTAAAATGGTATAAAATACCGACAGATTGTTGGGTAAGACACATATGCAACAGTTAGGTATCTTTATTTCGAAACGTTTCGCCTACACAGTAGGCTTCTTCAGTCGAGTACAGAAAAGTTGATAGAAGCAGAAGATACTTGAAGACGATGTAATCAGTCCATCACCCTTAAAGTTTTGAGGTGGTCAGTCCCTCAGTCTGGAGAAGAGCATTGTTCCGTTGTCTGAAACAATATGAAGTTGAAGTGACAGGATGGAGCCCTTTATAGTGCAAGGAGGTGAGACGTAGGTTGCGTTGGGTGGGCAGGTCCCTCTCAAACCCAGCCGTTCTCACTAGTAGAGATTGTCGAAGTTGATGGTCTGTACCAAGATACCCTTGTGTTGCAGTGTCTGACAGAATGAACATTAAAATGGTATAAAATACCGACAGATTGTTGGGTAAGACACATATGCAACAGTTAGGTATCTTTATTTCGAAACGTTTCGCCTACACAGTAGGCTTCTTCAGTCGAGTACAGAAAAGTTGATAGAAGCAGAAGATACTTGAAGACGATGTAATCAGTCCATCACCCTTAAAGTTTTGAGGTGGTCAGTCCCTCAGTCTGGAGAAGAGCATTGTTCCGTTGTCTGAAACAATATGAAGTTGAAGTGACAGGATGGAGCCCTTTATAGTGCAAGGAGGTGAGACGTAGGTTGCGTTGGGTGGGCAGGTCCCTCTCAAACCCAGCCGTTCTCACTAGTAGAGATTGTCGAAGTTGATGGTCTGTACCAAGATACCCTTGTGTTGCAGTGTCTGACAGAATGAACATTAAAATGGTATAAAATACCGACAGATTGTTTCAGACAACGGAACAATGCTCTTCTCCAGACTGAGGGACTGACCACCTCAAAACTTTAAGGGTGATGGACTGATTACATCGTCTTCAAGTATCTTCTGCTTCTATCAACTTTTCTGTACTCGACTGAAGAAGCCTACTGTGTAGGCGAAACGTTTCGAAATAAAGATACCTAACTGTTGCATATGTGTCTTACCCACCAATACAAAGAGGAAGTGTACGAATGGTATATAATACCGACAAGATGAGATTAAGACACATGTGCAACATCTGGGTATCTTTATTGTAGACGTTTCGCCATCCAGTGGCTTTATCAATACAAATTCTAGGACATAACTTGAAGACAGTAGAACTATGTACAGAAGATGAGGTAATCAGTCCCTCAACCTAGGAGTAGGTGCTCTTCGCACCTACTCCTAGGTTGAGGGACTGATTACTTCATCTTCTGTACATAGTTCTACTGTCTTCAAGTTATGTCCTAGAATTTGTATTGATAAAGCCACTGGATGGCGAAACGTCTACAATAAAGATACCCAGATGTTGCACATGTGTCTTAATCTCACAAAGAGGAAGGCGTAAGGAGAGGAGGAGTATGAGGTAATCAGTCTCTCAGCCTGGAGTCGATGTGTTCAGTCCATCAATCTTGTAGAATGTACAGCATAGGGCCGTAGACGTGGCTTATATACTGTAGTGAGGTGAGGTGAAGCAGGCGGAGGCGGGGTCATAGTGGTACCATCCACTAGTCGAAGTAGGTCTTCGTCCAAAGGTTGAACAAGTGTTGAAGAATTCTTTGTAACAAGATCCCATGATGCTGCAGTGTCTGACAGCTGCATAAGTGTCTCAATCTTCAACTTGTCGGTTTTTCAAACCATTCATCACAACTGTCAGACACTGCAGCATCATGGGATCTTGTTACAAAGAATTCTTCAACACTTGTTCAACCTTTGGACGATGACCTACTTCGACTAGTGGATGGTACCACTATGACCCCGCCTCCGCCTGCTTCACCTCACCTCACTACAGTATATAAGCCACGTCTACGGCCCTATGCTGTACATTCTACAAGATTGATGGACTGAACACATCGACTCCAGGCTGAGGGACTGATTACCTCATACTCCTCCTCTCCTTGCGCCTTCCTCTTTGTATTGGACTGATGAAGCCACTGTGTGGCGAAACGTTTCCTGAATAAAGATTCCCATATGCTGCATAAGTGTCTCAATCTTCAACTTGTCGGTTTTTCAAACCATTCATCACACATTAGTTGCACTTGTGTCCTTATACTTTACATATTGTCGGTAATTCTACCAACATTATTACAACTACCAGCAGCAGTAACTACCAGCAACAACTACCAGCAATATCTGAATGAACATTCAAATTGTATAAAATACTGACAGATTGTTAGGTAAGACACATATGCAACAGTTAGGTATCTTTATTTCGAAACGTTTCGCCTACACAGTAGGCTTCTTCAGTCGAGTATAGAAAAGTTGATAGAAGCAGAAGATACTTGAAGACGATGTAATCAGTCCATCACCCTTGAAGTTTTGAGGTGGTCAGTCGCATATGTGTCAGTTGCATTTGTGTCTTACCTAACAACCTGTCGGTATTTTATACCATTTGAATGCTCACTCTGTCAGACACTGCAACACAAGGGTATCTTGGTACAGACCTAAAATCAACTTTGTCAACTTCTACTAGTGAGAATGGCTGGATTTGAGAGGGACCTGACCTTCCAACGACAACATTCTTACCTCTACTAGTGGCCTACATCTCACCTCCTGGCGGTATATAGGCTCCATCCTGTCACTTCAACTCCATATTGTTTCAGACTATGGAACAATGCTCTTCTCCAGACTGAGGGACTGACCACCTCAAAACTTCAAGGGTGATGGACTGATTACATCGTCTTCAAGTATCTTCTGCTTCTATCAACTTTTCTGTACTCGACTGAAGAAGCCTACTGTGTAGGCGAAACGTTTCGAAATAAAGATACCTAACTGTTGCATATGTGTCTTACCTAACTACCAGCAATATCTACCAGCAACAGCAACTACCAGCAGCAGTAACTATCAGCAGCAGTAGCTACCAGCAACATCAACCAGCAACAACAACTACCAGCAGCATTAACTACCAACAGCAGTTCCTACCAACAGCAGTAACTACCAGCAGCAGTAACTACCAGCAACAACTACCAGCAGCAGTAACTACCAACAGCAGTACCTACCAGCAGCAGTAACTACCAGCAGCAGTAACTACCAACAGTAGTACCTACCAACAGCAGTAACTACAAGCAGCAGTAACTACCAGCAGCAGAAACTACCAGCAACAACAACTACCAACAGCAGTAACTACCAACAGCAGCACCTACCAACAGCAGTAACTACCAGCAGCAGTAACTACCAGCAGCAGAAACTACCAGCAACAACAACTACCAACAGCAGTAACTACCAACAGCAGTACCTACCAACAGCAGTAACTACCAGCAACCATAACTACCAGCAGCAGTAACTACCAGCAACAACAACTACCAGCAACAGTAAGCGGTACAAAGAACCATCTGAGCGTCTAAGAGAGAATATTGATCCTCTCTACGAGTAACATTATAGAGTAATTGTTGTTCACAAACTAGCAAGAGAATATATCACCTGGTGTCCGGGAAGTTTTTAGGAGCAATAACGTACAATTATTTTGTCCAAGACACTTTACACAGCTTCCAGGTGCCTATCTTCCGGGTTTCTAACTTCCAGACACCTATCTTCCAGGTGTTTCTCTTCTAAATACCAATCTTCCAGAAACCTATCTTCCAGGTGCCTATCTTCTGGGTGCCTCTCTTTCAAGTTCCTAACTTCCAGGTTCCAAACGTCCAGACACCTATCTTGCAGGTGTTTAACTTCTAGACGCCTACCTTCCAGGTGTCTTACTTCCAGACAACTATCTTGCAGACACCTATCTTGCAGGTGTTTAACTCCCACACACCAATCAATCTTACAGACACTTATCTTCCAGACACCTATACCTCAGATGCCAATTCTACAGATGTATATCCATCCCATACCTATCCTTCAGATGCCCATCCATTAGACGGCTATCCGTCAGATGTTCATCCTCAGATACCTATCCATCAAAGGCTTAATCCTACACAAGTCAATCCTTCAGACCATTATCCTATAGAGTTCTATCTTCGAGATGCTTAACACTGAGATTTCTATCTTATAAATACCTATCATGCCACCTACTGTATACTTCCTAATACCTATTTTCCAGCACTTATCCAAAAAATAACTTACAGCGGACATTTGAACTCGTTGTAAAGTTGACAAGGGTTACAGACAACAGCGAAATAATCTTGTCAGAAATATTTTTTTGCGAAAGACCCCCAGGTAACAGACTACGCCACAGCCTATGTAATAGGCTATGCCACAGCTTATGTCACAGCCCATACCTACCTGGAGTCTACTTGGAGGGTGTTCTGGGTAGTCAACGCTACTGCCGTCCGGTCCGGTCAATGACGAGAACTTCCAGTGGATCAGGGCCTGTTCAACCAGACTGTTACTGCTGGCTACACGCAATCCAACGTATGACCAACAGCACGGCTGGTCAGGTACTGACTTTTCGAACCTACCCCGCTCCCTCTTGACAGCCAGGGGTCTATTGTTAACCTTCCCTTAGGTATGATGGAGGACGAACAGTCTTGGGCCCCTGACTCTTGTTGTGTTTTCTCTTAGTATACCCAGAGCATCCCTGCTTTTCACTGAAGGTATTTTGCACCGTCTACTGAGTCTTTTGCTTTCGTAGGGAGTGAATTCTGTGTGCAGATTTGGGACACGTCCCTCTAGAATTTTCCAGGTGCAAATTATGATACATCTTTCTCGCCTTTGTTCCAGGGAGTACAAGTTAAGGGACTTCAACAGTTCTAGTAATTAAGGTGATTGAATTTATACGTGCAGTGAAGGTTCCCTGTACATTCTCCGGATCCGCGTTTTCGCTTGCTTTGAATGAGGTTGTTAGTGTACAGCAGTATTCCATCCTAGAGGGAAGAAGCGACTTAAAGAGGATCATCACTGGCTTGGCATTCCTTGTTTTTAAGGTTCTCATTATCTATCACTGCTCTCGTAGACGTGAAAATGACACTATTATGCTCCTTGAAGATGAGATCTTCTGTCATTATCACTAGTTCCACAGTCCATGGCACAGCTCATGACAGCCCATGAGACAGATTATGACACGGCCTGTGATCCCACCCTTGTGTCATCCTATGACACAGCTCATGTCCCGGCCCATGTTACAGCCCGCATAGCAGTCTATGACACAGCTCATGACACAGTCCATGCCACAGCCAACGTCAGAGCTCCAGAATTTACTGCTCCGCCTGGAGGGTAAATCTACGGTATCTAAACCTCAGGGAAAAGAATTTGCTGAGATAACTCCCAGACACAAACTTGCTGAGGTAACTCTCAGCCATCAACTTGCTAGGGTAACTCCCAGACATCAACCTGCGGAGGTAACTCTCAGCCATCAACTTGCTAGGGTAACTCTCAGCCATCAACTTGCTAGGGTAACTCTCAGCCATCAACTTGCTAGGGTAACTCTCAGCCATCAACTTGCTAGGGTAACTCCCAGACATCAACCTGCTGAGGTAACTCTCAGCCATCAACCTGCTGAGGTAACTCTCAGCCATCAACCTGCTGAGGTAACTCTCAGCCATCAACCTGCTGAGGTAACTCTCAGCCATCAACCTGCTGAGGTAACTCTCAGCCATCAACCTGCTGAGGTAACTCTCAGCCATCAACCTGCTGAGGTAACTCTCAGCCATTAACCTACTGAGGTAACTCAGCCATCAGCCTGATATGCGCTGTTATCTCCGTCTTGACATGAAATATATGACGGAACATATAATGGAAGACATGACGATAAAAATGACGGAAGACATGACTGAAGCCATGACCGAAGACATGACGGAAGACACGACGAAAAATATGATAAAACGCATGACGGAAAATATATAAAACAAATAACAAAAGATATGACGGAAGACATGAGGGAAGACATGAGGGTAGTGAACGGGTGTACAACAGAAATAAACAAGATAAGTTCAAGTGGTCTTAAATAAAATTATTAAACCAAGACAAAGACCTCGAGACAGTGGGTCCCAACTAAGAAAGACTTCGAGACAGTGTGTCTCAACTAAGAGACCTCGAGACAGTGGGTCCCAACTAAGAAAGACCTCGAAACAGTGTGTCTCAACTAAGAAGACCTCGAGACAGTGGGTCCCAACTAAGAAAGACCTCGAGACAGTGTGTCCCAACTAAGAAAGACCTCGAGACAGTGGATCCCAACTAAGAAAGACCTCGAGACAGTGGATCCCAACTAAGAAAGACCTCGAGACAGTGGATCCCAACTAAGAAAGACCTCGAGACAGTGGATCCCAACCAAGAAAGACCTCGAGACAGTGGATCCCAACCAAGAAAGACCTCGAGACAGTGGATCCCAACTAAGAAAGACCTCGAGACAGTGGATCCCAACTAAGAAAGACCTCGAGACAGTGGATCCCAACTAAGAAAGACCTCGAGACAGTGGATCCCAACCAAGAAAGACCTCGAGACAGTGGATCCCAACCAAGAAAGACCTCGAGACAGTGGATCCCAACCAAGAAAGACCTCGAGACAGTGGATCCCAACCAAGAAAGACCTCGAGACAGTGGACCCCAACCAAGAAAGACCTCGAGACAGTGGATCCCAACCAAGAAAGACCTCGAGACAGTGGATCCCAACCAAGAAAGACCTCGAGACAGTGGATCCCAACCAAGAAAGACCTCGAGACAGGGGTCCCAACTTAGCAAATATAGATTTAGAAATACTAAAGAAAAATCAAAAGTTTTGACACTCGTACTAACGACTAGCGGAGCAAAATCTTTGCCAGCCTCACTACAGGAAACAAAAAAATAACAGCGACTATTAATCCGTTTTTTTACAGGTCGGGACCTGTTTTATACAGGTCAAGACCTGTTTTATACAATTCAAGACGTGTTTTATACAGGCCAGGACCTATTTTATACAGTTCAGGACCCGTTTTACACAGGTCGGGACCTGTTTTACACAGGTCGGGACCTGTTTTACACAGTCGGGACCTGTTTTACACAGTCGGGACCTGTTTTACACAGGTCGAGACCTGCTTTATACAGGTTAAAACTTGTTTCACACTGCAATAGGCCTGTTTTTGTTACTGGCGGGGCGATACCAAAAATTTTGCCGATACGTCTCAATTTCGGGCCGATATCGATACCGATACTCTGGCACAGCCTCAGTGTTCATGTTACAGACATTGCATCCCAGATGACATGAACTCAGACAACATGTCCTGGTTTCACGTCACTTTTCCCTCGTTGCCACGAGAGAAGTGTTAAATACTGACGCTTAGCGAGGAATTCTGAAGAAATTTCTGAAACTAAACCCATCCACGTTGCTGAGGGATACATGTTTCGCCAGCCATAGAATGTTTCGCCAGCCGTAGTATGTTTCACTAGCCATAGCACGTTTCGCTTGCCAAAGCATGTTTCGCTAGCCATAGCATGTTTCGATAGCCATAGCACGCTTCGCTAGCCATAGCATGTTTCGCTAGCCATAGCATGTTTCGCTAGCCATAGCATGTTTCGCTAGCTTGCTTCTACGAACTTTGTACGAACGTGTATGTGTGTGTGCGTGTTCTCACTATTTGTGGATGAAGGGGTCGAGTCACAGTACCTGGTTCGTGTGTGTGTGTGTGTGCGTGTGTACTCACCTAGTTGTACTCACCTAGTTGAGGTTACAGGGGTCGAGTCCAAACTCCTGGCCCCGCCTCTTCACTGATCGCTACTAGGTCACTCTCCCTGAACCGTGAGCTTTATCATACCTCTGCTTAAAGCTATGTATGGATCCTGCCTCCACTACATCGCTTCCCAAACTATTCCACTTCCTGACTACTCTGTGGCTGATGGCTGGTGTGTGTGTGTGTGTGTGTGTGTGTGTGTGTGTGTGTGTGTGTGTGTGTGTGTGTGTGTGTGTAAACACCTATTTGTGATTACAGGGGTCGACTGGGGTTGATTCACAGCTCATGGCCCTGCCTCACAGTCGGCTGCAAATTTTTCCATTCGTCTTGGCTGCTCTGTATGCCATATCATACCTGTTCTTCAAGCTATGTATAGATCCTGCCTCAACCACTTCACTCTCTAGGTCGGTCTACTTGACCATTCTAAGGCTAAAGAAGTGCCTCCTAACATCCTTGTGACTCAGCTGTGTTTTTTAATCTCCAGCAGTGACCTCATGTACGTGAGACTCTCCTCTCTAACACTCTTCCTGACCAAATCTGCCACCAGTGTATCTGTTACTGGTGTCACTACTGTGTCTGCCACTAGTATGTCTGCTACTAGCGTCACTGTGTCTTCCACCACTGTATCTGCAACTAGTGTTACTACTGTGTCTGCCACCACTGTCTGTCACCAACGTATCTGCTACTAGTGTCACCACTGTCTGCCAACACTGTGTCTACCATCATTGAGTCTGCCACTACTGTGTCTGTCACCACTGTGTCTGCCACCACTGAGTCTACCGTCATTGTGTCTGCCACCACTGCGTCTACCACCCCTGTGTCTGCCACCACTGTGTCTGCCACCAGTGTCTACCATCATTGTGTCTGCCAACACTGTGTCTGCCACCACTGTGTCTGCCACCACTGTGTTTGCATCCAGTGTCTACCATCATTGTGTCTGCCACCACTGTGTCTACCATCATTGTGTCTGCCACCACTGTGTCTGCCACCACTGTCTGCCACTATTGTGTCTGCCAACACTGTGTCTGCCACCACTGTGTCTGCCAGCACTGTTTGCAACCAGTGTCTACCATCATTGTGTCTGCCACCACTGTGTCTGCCACCACTGTGTCTGCCACCACTGTGTCTGCCACCACTGTGTCTGCCACCACTGTTTGCTGGGCTTGACACACCTAAACCCAACATACATCTCACTTACATTACACCATATCTAGCAAGACTCTGATGAACGGTGGGAGGGAAGGGAGAGAGAGAGAGAGAGAGAGAGAGAGAGAGAGAGAGAGAGAGAGAGAGAGAGAGAGAGAGAGAGAGAGAGAGAGAGAGAGAGAGAGAGAGAGAGAGAGAGATTTATTCTTATGTACTAACTTAACTGCTCATCAAACCTTCACAATTAACTAGATGGCTCATATATGCAAATATTATACTGCCTCGTGAATAACTCATGAATAACTGGTGAATAACTTATAACTGGTGAATAACTCATGAATAACATAACTGGCGAATAACTCATGAATAACCTAACTGGTGAATAACTAGTGAATAACTCATAACGTGTGAAAACTCGTGAATAACTGGTATAACTCATCAATAACTGATGAATAACTCGTGAATAAACTGTTGAATAACTAAAAGTGACAGTTACATACTGACGATGAAGTTACATTCTTAATATTAAGTAGTTACATTAATTACAACTGAATTTCTGCCAGTAATTAACTTCTCTGACGACACGTACAAAAGTGAACGTTATGTTATTAAAACAGGTTTGATCCTAGGAAGAGGAGGAAATAGCAAGAAAAACGTCAGAGATAACATAAAGAGTGACAAGGAGTAAGAATAGAAGGAAGTGTTTTAGGGTGATGAGAGAGAGAATGAGAGGTAAGAAAGAGGAGAATAATTAGGGTGATGAGAGAGAGAATGAGAGGTAAAAAGATGAGAATAATTAGGGTGATGAGAGAGAGAATGAGAGGTAAGAAAGAGGAGAATAAGAAGGTAACGGAAAAAGGAAAACAACTCATAATACTAAGGGAAAATTCCATGAAAACTGCTGACGTGTGTGTGTGTGTGTGTGTGTGTGTGTGTGTGTGTGTGTGTGTGTGTGTGTGTGTGTGTGTGTGTGTGTGTGTGTGTGTGTGTGTGTGTGTGTGTGTGTGTGTGTGTGTGTGTGTGTG
>NC_091367.1:7324110-7331610 GCF_038502225.1 Cherax quadricarinatus
CACCTTGTTCCAGACCATGGAGCTGAACTCTCCTCCAGGCTGAGGGACTGACCACCTTGTTCCAGACCATGGAGCTGAACTCTCCTCCAGGCTGAGGGACTGACCACCTTGTTCCAGACCATGGAGCTGAACTCTCCTCCAGGCTAAGGGACTGACCACCTTGTTCCAGACCATGGAGCTGAACTCTCCTCCAGGCTGAGGGACTGACCACCTTGTTCCAGACCATGGAGCTGAACTCTCCTCCAGGCTGAGGGACTGACCACCTTGTTCCAGACCATGGAGCTGAACTCTCCTCCAGGCTGAGGGACTGACCACCTTGTTCCAGACCATGGAGCTGAACTCTCCTCCAGGCTGAGGGACTGACCACCTTGTTCCAGACCATGGAGCTGAACTCTCCTCCAGGCTGAGGGACTGACCACCTTGTTCCAGACCATGGAGCTGAACTCTCCTCCAGGCTGAGGGACTGACCACCTTGTTCCAGACCATGGAGCTGAACTCTCCTCCAGGCTGAGGGACTGACCACCTTGTTCCAGACCATGGAGCTGAACTCTCCTCCAGGCTGAGGGACTGACCACCTTGTTCCAGACCATGGAGCTGAACTCTCCTCCAGGCTGAGTGACTGACCACCTTGTTCCAGACCATGGAGCTGAACTCTCCTCCAGGCTGAGGGAATGACCACCTTGTTCCAGACCATGGAGCTGAACTCTCCTCCAGGCTGATGGACTGACCACCTTGTTCCAGACCATGGAGCTGAACTCTCCTCCAGGCTGAGGGACTGACCACCTTGTTCCAGACCATGGAGCTGAACTCTCCTCCAGGCTGAGTGACTGACCACCTTGTTCCAGACCATGGAGCTGAACTCTCCTCCAGGCTGAGTGACTGACCACCTTGTTCCAGACCATGGAGCTGAACTCTCCTCCAGGCTGAGGGACTGAACACCTTGTTCCAGACCATGGAGCTGAACTCTCCTCCAGGCTGAGGGAATGACCACCTTGTTCCAGACCATGGAGCTGAACTCTCCTCCAGGCTGAGGGACTGACCACCTTGTTCCAGACCATGGAGCTGAACTCTCCTCCAGGCTGAGGGACTGACCACCTTGTTCCAGACCATGGAGCTGAACTCTCCTCCAGGCTGAGGGACTGACCACCTTGTTCCAGACCATGGAGCTGAACTCTCCTCCAGGCTGAGGGAATGACCACCTTGTTCCAGACCATGGAGCTGAACTCTCCTCCAGGCTGAGGGACTGACCACCTTGTTCCAGACCATGGAGCTGAACTCTCCTCCAGGCTGAGGGACTGACCACCTTGTTCCAGACCATGGAGCTGAACTCTCCTCCAGGCTGAGGGACTGACCACCTTGTTCCAGACCATGGAGCTGAACTCTCCTCCAGGCTGAGAGACTGACCACCTTGTTCCAGACCATGGAGCTGAACTCTCCTCCAGGCTGAGGGACTGACCACCTTGTTCCAGACCATGGAGTTGAACTCTCCTCCAGGCTGAGGGACTGACCACCTTGTTCCAGACCATGGAGCTGAACTCTCCTCCAGGCTGAGAGACTGACCACCTTGTTCCAGACCATGGAGCTGAACTCTCCTCCAGGCTGAGGGACTGACCACCTTGTTCCAGACCATGGAGCTGAACTCTCCTCCAGGCTGAGGGACTGACCACCTTGTTCCAGACCATGGAGCTGAACTCTCCTCCAGGCTGAGGGACTGACCACCTTGTTCCAGACCATGGAGCTGAACTCTCCTCCAGGCTGAGAGACTGACCACCTTGTTCCAGACCATGGAGCTGAACTCTCCTCCAGGCTGAGGGACTGACCACCTTGTTCCAGACCATGGAGCTGAACTCTCCTCCAGGCTGAGGGACTGACCACCTTGTTCCAGACCATGGAGCTGAACTCTCCTCCAGGCTGAGGGACTGACCACCTTGTTCCAGACCATGGAGCTGAACTCTCCTCCAGGCTGAGGGACTGACCACCTTGTTCCAGACCATGGAGCTGAACTCTCCTCCAGGCTGAGGGACTGACCACCTTGTTCCAGACCATGGAGCTGAACTCTCCTCTAGGCTGAAGGACTGACCACATTGTTCCAGACCATGTGCAACACTTGGGTATCTTTATCGTGGACACGTTTCTCCACACAGTGGCTTCGTCAGTTCAATACAGAGAAGAATGGTGAAGATCAAAAGGAGCTTGAGGAAATCAGTCCCTCAGTCTGGAGTCGATGATAATAATAATAACACCTTAATTTCTACATGTACAAGGTATACAGTCCTAGCTGACATCAATAACATACTACTATATAGAAAGCTGCTTGTTATGCAGAGTATTTCCCACAAATTAGGCTAATTTTGTCCTAGGATGCGACCCACACCGGTCCAACTTGGACCGAAACGTCGTGGTAAGCTCCTCTCTTCTATGTGCGGGTTATCTGTGTATCGTTCCAGTCATGGTATTGTGCCTTTTTTTTGTTATTTAGTCAACTAACACCCAGGTACTCATTTTTACTGATGGGTGAACATGGACAACCGGTGTAAGGAAACACACCAATGTTTCTACCCTCGCCGGGAATTGAACCCGGAAATTCAGCGTGTGAAGCGAGAGCTTTGCCATCAGGTCATGGGCCACCGTGTAATCAGTCCATCAATCTTGAAAATAATACAACACATGCACGAAAAAGTGGCTTATATACTGTAGACAGGTGAGGTGAAGCAGTAGTAGACGGTGTCACCTTGAACAAGTCCACCTGTCTACAGTACATAAGCCGCCTCTTTGCGCATATGCTGTATTATTTTCAAGACTGAGGGACTGATTACATCAAACTTCTGATCTTCAACCAGTTTTCTTTATATTGGACTGATGAAGCCACTGTGTGGATTCCACAATAAAGATGCCCTAATTTTACACATGCGTTTAATTGATCAACCTGTCGGTTCTCTGAACCATTTATCCAGATTCGATCCATATCGGATCATTATCAAGAGCCAGAAATCAACCGCGACTTTGTAAACAGTCCAAGTCGGACCGAAACGTCGTCGTAAGCCCCTCTCTCTCCTATGTGAGGGTTGCTTTTATACTGTTCCAGCCACGGTACAATCAGGACACAGGCAAAGATGCCCTTTCTAAATTCTGATACAACGTTACACTGCCCCCCCCACCCCACTTTCGCTCCCTCCACACAAATGCTATCATGACAAAGTATAACGAACTCAAAGGCGTACACACCTTTGCTGTAAATTAAAACACTGCGCCGGGCTGAGAATCTGGTAGAAAATCTTTCATGGTTGTGTAGCATAACGCAGTCAAATACTCTCTAAGCCTACGTTATATCTGGTATTTCCTAATGAAAATCTTCGTCTGCCCAGGCAACAAAGAGAGCAAGAATGTACAACACAGTGAATGTGCTCTACAAAGTTACTTTGTGTCCTGCAAAGTGGTTTAACGTACGACAAAGTGGTTTAACGTACGACAAAGTGGTTTAGCGTCCTGCAAAGTGGAGTACTCCGCTCGCGTTAGTCTGATGGGTAGCAAAAATAACTTCTTTCCGTTCTAGTTCCTTCGTTTTGCTGTGAAGTCCAGCACACACACACACACACACACACACACACACACACACACACACACACACACACACACACACACACACACACACACACACACACACACACACACACACACGTAGTGGAGGCAGGAACCATACATAATTTTAAGATGAAGTGACGGGACTACGAGCTATGACTCGACTCCTGCAACCACAAATGGGTGAGTACACACACACACACACACACACATACACATTGGCATAATCTGTGGAACTCTTGTATCATCAGAGGTGTGGAGGTGGGGTCACGGGGGTCCATGACCCCACTGCGGTCACCAGGTGAGGTGTGGGGTGAATCCCGTGACCCCACTGGGGTCACCAGGTGGGGTGTGGGGGTAAACCCCGTGACCTCACTGGGGTCACCAGGTGGGGTGTGGGGTGAATCACGTGACCTCACTGGGGTCACCAGGTGGGGGGTCATAACGATCACATTGAAAACAATTTGGGACTCGTCATCTCGGCACTGAGTGACTGCGGAGTGCCACCTGTCTTGACACCAGCGGCCGGATGATTTGACACTAAGTGTTCCTTGACACCAAGCGTTCCTTGACACCAAGCGTTCCTTGACACCAAGTGTTCCTTGACACTAAGTGCTCCTTGACACCAAGCGTTCCTTGACACCAAGTGTTCCTTGACACTAAGTGCTCCTTGACACCAAGCGTTCCTTGACACCAAATGCTCCTTGACACCAAGCGTTCCTTGACACCAAGTGTTCCTTGACACTAAGTGCTCCTTGACACCAAGCGTTCCTTGACACTAAGTGCTCCTTGACACCAAGCATTCCTTGACACCAAGTGTTCCTTGACACTAAGTGCTCCTTGACACCAAGTGTTCCTTGACACTAAGTGCTCCTTGACACCAAGCGTTCCTTGACACCAAGTGTTCCTTGACACTAAGTGCTCCTTGACACAAAGCGTTCCTTGGCACCAAGTGTTCCTTGACACCATGTGCTCCTTGGCACCAAGTTTGGCTGGATCTGACACCAAGTTTGTTTTGTCTTGACTTCAAATTACTTTATATCATACCAAATATGATTTGACACCTCATGTGCAACATTTGACACCTCATGTGCAACATTTGACACCTCGTGTGCAACATTTGACACCTCGTGTGCAACATTTGACACCTCGTGTGCAACATTTGACACCTCGTGTGCAACATTTGACACCTCGTGTGCAACATTTGACACCTCGTGTGCAACATTTGACACCTCGTGTGCAACATTTGACACCTCGTGTGCAACATTTGACACCTCGTGTGCAACATTTGACACCTCATGTGCAACATTTGACACCTCATGTGCAACATTTGACACTTCGTGTGCAACATTTGACACCTCATGTGCAACATTTGACACCTCGTGTGCAACATTGGACACGTCGTGTGCAACAATTGACACCTCATGTGCAACATTTGACACCTCGTGTGCAACATTTGACACCTCGTGTGCAACATTTGACACCTCATGTGCAACATTTGACACCTCGTGTGCAACATTTGACACCTCATGTGCAACATTTGACACCTCATGTGCAACATTTGACACTTCGTGTGCAACATTTGACACCTCATGTGCAACATTTGACACCTCATGTGCAACATTTGACACCTCGTGTGCAACATTTGACACCTCATGTGCAACATTTGACACCTCATGTGCAACATTTGACACCTCATGTGCAACATTTGACACCTCGTGTGCAACATTTGACACCTCATGTGCAACATTTGACACCTCATGTGCAACATTTGACACCTCGTGTGCAACATTTGACACCTCATGTGCAACATTTGACACCTCATGTGCAACATTTGACACCCCATGTGCAACATTTGACACCTCATGTGCAACATTTGACACCTCGTGTGCAACATTTGACACCTCATGTGCAACATTTGACACCTCATGTGCAACATTTGACACCTCATGTGCAACATTTGACACCTCGTGTGCAACATTTGACACCTCATGTGCAACATTTGACACCTCATGTGCAACATTTGACACCTCATGTGCAACATTTGACACCTCATGTGCAACATTTGACACCTCATGTGCTCCATTTGACAGTCTGACCGTGTTTTGTCACCCTCTGAACTTTAACCCGGCACAACTGTGAAGCCTTGGCCTGAAGCTCGCCTAGCCCCGTGTGAAGCCTTGGCCTGAAGCTCACCTAGCTCCGTGTGAAGCCTTGGCCTGAAGCTCACCTAGCCCCGTTTGAAGCCTTGGCCTGAAGCTCACCTAGCTCCGTGTGAAGCCTTGGCCTGAAGCTCACATAGCTCCGTGTGAAGCCTTGGCCTGAAGCTCACCTAGCCCCGTTTGAAGCCTTGGCCTGAAGCTCACCTAGCCCCGTGTGAAGCCTTGGCCTGAAGCTCACCTAGCTCCGTGTGAAGCCTTGGCCTGAAGCTCACCTAGCCCCGTGTGAAGCCTTGGCCTGAAGCTCACCTAGCCTCGTGTGAATCCTTGACCTGAAGCTCATCTAGCCCCGTGTGAAGCCTTGGCCTCAAGCTCACCTAGCCTCGTGTGAAGCCTTGGCCTGAAGCTCATCTAGCCCCGTGTGGAGCCTTGGCCTGAAGCTCACCTAGCCCCGTGTGGAGCCTTGGCCTGAAGCTCATCTAGCCCCTTGTGGAGCCTTGGCCTGAAGCTCATCTAGCCCCGTGTGGAGCCTTGGCCTGAAGCTCATCTAGCCCCTTGTGGAGCCTTGGCCTGAAGCTCACCTAGCCCCGTGTGGAGCCTTGGCCTGAAGCTCACCTAGCCCCGTGTGGAGCCTTGGCCTGAAGCTCACCTAGCCCCGTGTGGAGCCTTTGCCTGAAGCTCACCTAGCCCCGTGTGCAACCTTGGCCTGAAGCTTACCTAGCCCCGTGTGGAGCCTGGCCTGAAGCTCACCACCCCGTGTGGAGCCTTGGCCTGAAGCTCACCTAGCCCCGTGTGGAGCCTTGGCCTGAAGCTCACCTAGCCCCGTGTGGAGCCTTGGCCTGAAGCTCACCTAGCCCCGTGTGGAGCCTTGGCCTGAAGCTCACCTAGCCCCGTGTGGAGCCTTGGCCTGAAGCTCACCTAGCCCCGTGTGGAGCCTTGGCCTGAAGCTCACCTAGCCCCGTGTGGAGCCTTGGCCTGAAGCTTACCTAGCCCCGTGTGGAGCCTTGGCCTGAATCTCACCTAGCCCCGTGTGGAGCCTTGGCCTGAAGCTCACCTAGCCCCGTGTGGAACCTTGGCCTGAAGCTCACCTAGCCCCGTATGAAGCCTTGGCCTGAAGCTTACCTAGCCCCGTGTGGAGCCTTGGCCTAAAGCTTACCTAGCCCCGTGTGGAGCCTTGGCCTGAAGCTTACCTAGCCCCGTGTGGAGCCTTGGCCTAAAGCTTACCTAGCCCCGTGTGGAGCCTTGGCCTGAAGCTCACCTAGCCCCGTGTGGAGCCTTGGCCTGAAGCTCACCTAGCCCCGTGTGGAGCCTTGGCTTGAAGCTCATCTAGCCCCTTGTGGAGCCTTGGCCTGAAGCTCATCTAGCCCCGTTTGGAGCCTTGGCCTTAAGCTTACCTAGCCCCGTGTGGAACCTTGGCCTGAAGCTTACCTAGCACCGTGTAGAACCTTGGCCTGAAGCTTACCTAGCCCCGTGTGGAGCCTTGGCCTGAAGCTTACCTAGCCCCGTGTGGAGTCTTGGCCTGAAGCTTACCTAGCCCCGTGTGGAGCCTGGCCTGAAGTTTACCTAGCCCCGTGTGGAGCCTTGGCCTGAAGCTTACCTAGCCCCGTGTGGAGCCTTGGCCTGAAGCTTACCTAGCCCCGTGTGAAGCCTTGGCCTGAAGCTCACCTAGCCCCTTGTGGAGCCTTGGCCTGAAGCTCATCTAGCCCCTTGTGGAGCCTTGGCCTGAAGCTCATCTAGCCCCGTGTGGAGCCTTGGTCTGAAG
>NC_091367.1:7334110-7339110 GCF_038502225.1 Cherax quadricarinatus
TTCTGGCCGTCCTCAAACACCCCTGGTCGTCCTCCAACACTCCTGGTCGCCCTCCAACACTTCTCTTGGTCGTCCTGTAACACCCCGGGCTGTCCACCAACGCTCCTGGTCGCCATCCAACACTCCTGGTCGCCCTCCAACACCCCTGGTCGTCCTCCAACACTCCTGGTCGCCCTCTAGTCAACGTATTGATCTGGGTGGTGCCTCTGGCACTGAGAGCAGAGTCCTGTTGTGTCCGGCACTGAGTGCTACTTTTGTATCTGGCACTGAGTGCTACTGTTGTATCTAGCACTGAGTGCTACTGTTGTATCTGGCACTGCTACTGTTGTATCTGGCACTGAGTGCCACTGTTGTATCTGGCAATGAGTGTCACTGTTGCATCTGGCACTGAGTGCTACTGTTGTATCTGGCACTGAGTGCCACTGTCGTATCTGGCCCTGCTACTGTGTGTCTGGCACTGAGTGCTACTGTTGTGTCAGGCACTGAGTGCTACTGTTGTATGTGGCACTGAGTGCTACTGTTGTATTTGGCACTAAGTGCCACTATTGTATCTGGCACTGAGTGCCACTGTTGTATCTGGCACTGAGTGCCACTGTTGTATCTGGCACTGCTACTGTTGTATCTGGCACTGAGTGCTACTGTTGTATATGGCACTGAGTGCTACTGTTGTATATGGCACTGAGTGCTGTTGTATCTGGCTCTGCTACTGTTGTATCTGGCACTGAGTGCTACTGTTGTCTGGCACTGAGTGCCACTGTTGCATTTGGCACTGAGTGCTACTGTTGTATCTGGCACCGAGTGCTACTGTTGTATCTGGCACTGAGTGCTACTGTTGTATCTGGCACTGAGTGCTACTGTTGTATCTGGCATTGAGTGCTACTGTTGTATTTGACACTGAGTGCTACTGTTGTATCTGACACTGAGTGTCACTGTTGTATCTGGCATTGAGTGCTACTGTTGTATTTGGCACTGAGTGCTACTGTTGTATCTGGCACCGAGTGCTACTGTTGTATCTGGCACCGAGTGCTACTGTTGTATCTGGCACTGAGTGCTACTGTTGTATCTGGCACTGAGTGCTACTGCTGTATCTGGCACTGAGTGCTACTGTTGTATGCCACTAAGTGCTACTGTTGTATCTGGCACTGTGTCACTGTTGTATCTGGCACTGAGTGCTATTGTATCTGGCACCGAGTGCTACTGTTGTATCTAGCACTGAGCGCTACTGCTGTATCTGGCACTGAGTGCCACTGATGTACCTGGCACTGAGTGCTACTGTTGTACCTGGCACTGAGTGCCACTGTTTTATCTGGCAGAGTGCCACTGTTGTATCTGGCACTAACTGATATAAATCTGGTTTATTCTAGTCACGACCAGTCGTTCATAAGTCATTCACACACTCCTGGTTCACGGTAGTCACGACCTGTTCTTTAAATCACACACAGGCTCCTGGTTCACGGTAGTCACGACCTGTCGTTGTCGTTCTTTAAGTCACACACACGCTCCTGGTTCACGGTAGTCACGACCTGTCGTTCTTTAAGCAACACACACGCTCCTGGTTCACGGTAGTCACGACCTGTCGTTCTTTAATTCACAGACTCGTGGTTCACTTGTTACCAGAAATTTTTTCACCTAAGCCGGATTAGACGAACATTGTCCACACGGGTGAATGCATCGACACAAGATATAGGACAAGCTTTAACTGGGAGGGATTTCTGAATTCCCTATTCTTGGACTTTACAAAGGTGCTGGACACCTTACAAGAGACTTCACAAAGGTATTTAACACCTCAAAAAAAATGAAGAGAGAGGAATAACAGGGAATGCAGTAAACTGTATCACAGAACAATAAATGGGCAGGAGGCAATGAGTGATTGCCCGAGGTGTCAGAACTGGGTATGACAAGTGTTCCCTCGGGGATGTGCTGGAAAGGGAGTCCCTCGGGGATGTGCTGGAAAGGGAGTCAGATGTGTCCCCGTTCACATGCGTGAGATCCAGGAGGAGAATGAACACCATTCTGGATAAGACTACAAAATAGACCTGAACAAGTAGCAACATTGGCCAGACAAGTAGCAACATTGAAACAAGTAGCAACACTGGTTAGACAAGTAGCAACAGTGGTTAGACAAGTAGCAACATTGGTCAGACATGTAGCAACACTGCTGAGTCAAATAGCAACAGTGGTCAGAGAAGTAACAACATTGGTCAGACAAGTAGCAAAACTGGTCAGACAAGAAGCGAAACTGGTCAGACAAGTAGCAAAACTGGTCAGACAAGAAGCGAAACTGGTCAGACAAGTAGCAAAACTGGTCAGACAAGTAGCTACTAGAATTCAACCCCTTCGAATGCACTGTATGAAAAGTAAGGAGAGGAAATGAAGAGACAAACTGCGTATAGACCCGGAGGACAGAATCTGCAGACCTCACTTAGAGAGACTTCAGGGTGAGCAGAGTATCGAGCAGAGAATCAGAGGCTCGCAGCAGCAGCAGAGTAATTAATGTTTGCAGCAAAAGCTCATCTGGTGAATCACGGAGCAATTTTCAATGATCTCAAGAAAGGCGTTCGTGAGTCCATATACGACTTATGTCAAGCCCATCGCTGAGTACGCAGCACCAGCATGGAGCCCTCGTCTGGTGAAACATGTCGAGACACCATACATCACACACTACTACCATACATCACACACTACTACCATACATCACCACACTACTACCATACATCACCACACGCTACAACCATACATCACACACTACCATACATCACCACACTACCACCATACATCACCACACTACTACCATACATCACCACACACTACTACCATACATCACCATACTACTACCATACATCACCACACGCTACATCATCACACACTACCATACATCACCACACTACCACCATACATCACCACACTACTACCATACATCACCACATACTACTACCATACATCACCATACTACTACCATACATCACCACACGCTACAACCATACATCACACACTACCATACATCACCACACTACCACCATACATCACCACACTACTACCATACATCACCACACACTACTACCATACATCACCATACTACTACCATACATCACCACACGCTACAACCATACATCACACACTACCATACATCACCACACTACCACCATACATCACCACACACTACTACCATACATCACCACACTACTACCATACACCACCATACACTACTACCATACACCACCACACACTACTACCATACATCACCACACTACTACCATACATCACACACTACCATACATCACCACACACTACTACCATACATCACCACACACTACCATGCATCACCACACTGCTACCATACATCACACACTACCATACATCACCACACTACTACCATACATCACCACACACTACCAGACATCACCATACTACTACCATACATCACCACACACTACCATACATCACAACACTACTACCATACATCACCACACTACTACTATACACCACCACACACTACTACCATACATCACCACACACTACCATACATCACCACACTACTACCATACATCACCATACACTACCATACATCACCACACTACTACCATACATCACCACACACTACCATACATCACCACACTACTACCATACATCACCACACACTACCATACATCACCACACTACTACCATACATCACCACACACTACCATACATCACCACACTACTACCATACATCACCACACTACTACCATACATCACCACACTACTACCATACATCACCACACACTACCATACATCACCACACTACTACCATATATCACCACACACTACCATACATCAAAACACTACTACCATACATCACACTACTACCATACACCACCACACACTACTACCATACATCACCACACACTGCCATACATCACCACACTACTACCATACATCACACACTACCATACATCACAACACTACTACCATACATCACCATACACTACCATACATCACCACACTACTACCATACATCACCACACACTACCATACATCACCACACTACTACCATACATCACCACACTACTACCATATATCACCACACACTACCATACATCACCACACTACTACCATACATCACCACACACTACTACCATACATCACCACACTACTACCATACACGACCACACACTACCATACATTACCACACTACCATACATCACCACACACTACTACCATACACCACACACTACCATACATCACCACACAATACTACCATACATCACCACACACTACTACATACATCACACACTACCATACATCACCACACTACTACCATACATCACCACACTTCTACCATACATTACCACACACTACCGTACATCACCACACTACTACCATACATCACCATACACTACTAACATACAACACCACACACTACTACCATACATCAAAACACACTACCATACATCACCACACACTACTACCATACATCACCACACTACCATACATCACCACACTACTACCATACATCACCACACACTACCATACATCACCACACACTACTACCATACATCACTCACTACTACCATACATCACACTACTACCATACACCACACACTACTACCATACATCACACTACTACCATACATCACATTACTACCATACATCACCACACATTACTACATCACCACACACTTTACTACCATACATCACCACACTACTACCATACACCACACACTACTACCATACATCACCACACACTTTACTACCATACATCACCACACTACTACCATACACCACACACTACTACCATACATCACCACACACTACTACCATACATCACACACTACTACCATACATCACCACACACTACAATACATCACACACTTTACTACCATACATCAACACACTTTATTACCATACATCACCACACTTTACTACCATACACCACACTTTACTACCATACATCAACACACTTTACTACCATACATCACCACACTTTACTATCATACATCACCACACTTTACTACCATACA
>NC_091367.1:7344110-7346610 GCF_038502225.1 Cherax quadricarinatus
AGCAGTGTACGATGGAGGGAACTAGCAGTGTACGATGGAGGGAACTAGCAGTATACGATGGAGGGAACTAGCAGTGTACGATGTAGGGAACTAGCAGTGTACGATGGACGGAACTAGCAGTGTACGATGGAGGGAACTAGCAGTGTACGATGGAGGGAACTAGCAGTGTACGATGGAGGGAACTAGCAGTGTACGATGGAGGGAACTAGCAGTGTACGATGGAGGGAACTAGCAGTGTATGATGGAGGGAACTAGCAGTTTACGATGGAGGGAACTAGCAGTGTATGATGGAGAGAACTAGCAGTGTACGATGGAGGGAACTAGCAGTGTACGATGGAGGGAACTAGCAGTGTACGATGGAGGGAACTAGCAGTGTACGATGGAGGGAACTAGCAGTGTACGATGGAGGGAACTAGCAGTGTATGATGGAGGGAACTAGCAGTGTACGATGGAGGGAACTAGCAGTGTATGATGGAGGGAACTAGCAGTGTACGATGGAGGGAACTAGCAGTGTACGATGGAGGGAACTAGCAGTGTACGATGGAGGGAACTAGCAGTGTACGATGGAGGAACTAGCAGTGTACGATGGAGGGAACTAGCAGTGTACGATGGAGGGAACTAGCAGTGTACGATGGAGGGAACTAGCAGTGTACGATGGAGGGAACTAGCAGTTTACGATGGAGGGAACTAGCAGTGTATGATGGAGAGAACTAGCAGTGTACGATGGAGGGAACTAGCAGTGTATGATGGAGAGAACTAGCAGTGTATGGAGGGAACTAGCAGTGTATGATGGAGGGAACTAGGAATGTATGATGGAGGGAACTAGCAGTGTACGATAGAGAGAACTAGCAGTGTATGATGGAGAGAACTAGCAGTGTATGATGGAGGGAACTAGCAGTGTATGATGGAGGGAACTAGCAGTGTACGATGGAGGGAACTAGCAGTGTATGATGGAGAGAGCTAGCAGTGTATGATGGAGGTAACTAGCCGTGTATGATGGAGGGAACTAGCAGTGTATGATGGAGGGAACTAGCAGTGTACAATGGAGGGAACTAGCACTGTATGATGGAGAGAACTAGCAGTGTATGACGGAGGGAACTAGCAGTGTATGACGGAGGGAACTAGCAGTGTATGATGGAGGGAACTAGCAGTGTATGACGGAGGGAACTAGCAGTGTAGGATGGAGGGAACTAGCAGTGTATGACGGAGGGAACTAGCAGTGTATGACGGAGGGAACTAGCAGTGTATGACGGAGGGAACTAGCAGTGTATGACGGAGGGAACTAGCAGTGTATGATGGAGGGAACTAGCAGTGTATGATGGAGGGAACTAGCAGTGTATGATGGAGGGAACTAGCAGTGTATGACGGAGGGAACTAGCAGTGTATGATGGAGATAACTAGCAGTGTATGACGGAGGGAACTAGCAGTGTATGATGGAGGGAACTAGCAGTGTACAACGGAGGGAACTAGCAGTGTATGATGGAGAGAACTAGCAGTGTATGACGGAGGGAACTAACAGTGTATGATGGAGGGAACTAGCAGTGTACGATGGAGGGAACTAGCAGTGTATGATGGAGGGAACTAGCAGTATATGATGGAGGGAACTAGCAGTGTATGATGGAGGGAACTAGCAGTGTATGATGGAGGGAACTAGCAGTGTATGATGGAGGGAACTAGCAGTGTATGATGGAGGGAACTAGCAGTGTATGACGGAGGGAACTAGCAGTGTATGACGGAGGGAACTAGCAGTGTATGATGGAGGGAACTAGCAGTATATGATGGAGGGAACTAGCAGTGTATGATGGAGGGAACTAGCAGTGTATGATGGAGAGAACTAGCAGTGTACGATGGAGGGAACTAGCAGTGTACGATGGAGGGAACTAGCAGTGTACGATGGAGGGAACTAGCAGTGTACGATGGAGGGAACTAGCAGTGTACGATGGAGGGAACTAGCAGTGTATGATGGAGGGAACTAGCAGTGTACGATGGAGGGAACTAGCAGTGTATGATGGAGGGAACTAGCAGTGTACGATGGAGGGAACTAGCAGTGTACGATGGAGGGAACTAGCAGTGTACGATGGAGGGAACTAGCAGTGTACGATGGAGGGAACTAGCAGTGTACGATGGAGGGAACTAGCAGTGTACGATGGAGGGAACTAGCAGTGTACGATGGAGGGAACTAGCAGTGTACGATGGAGGGAACTAGCAGTGTACGATGGAGGGAACTAGCAGTTTACGATGGAGGGAACTAGCAGTGTATGATGGAGAGAACTAGCAGTGTACGATGGAGGGAACTAGCAGTGTATGATGGAGAGAACTAGCAGTGTATGGAGGGAACTAGCAGTGTATGATGGAGGGAACTAGGGAACTAGCAATGTATGATGGAGGGAACTAGCAGTGTACGATAGAGAGAACTAGCAGTGTATGATGGAGAGAACTAGCAGTGTATGATGGAGGGAACTAGCAGTGTATGATGGAGGGAACTAGCAGTGTACGATGG
>NC_091367.1:7351610-7396610 GCF_038502225.1 Cherax quadricarinatus
CTGGGTGGTAACTAGCTACCCTGGGCGGTGTGTGTTGTCAGTTCTGGGTGGTAACTAGCTACCCTGGGCGGTGTGTGTCAGTTCTGGGTGGTAACTAGTTACCTTGGGTGGTGTGTGTTGTCAGTCCTGGGTGGTAACTAGTTACCTTGGGTGGTGTGTGTTGTCAGTCCTGGGTGGTAACTAGCTACCCTGGGCGGTGTGTGTTGTCAGTCCTGGGTGGTAACTAGCTACCCTGGGTGGTGTGTTGTCAGTCCTGGGTGGTAACTAGCTACCCTGGGTGGTGTGTGTTGTCAGTCCTGGGTGGTAGCTAGTTACCTTGGGTGGTGTGTGTTGTCAGTCCTGGGTGGTAACTAGTTACCCTGGGTGGTGTGTGTTGTCAGTCCTGGGTGGTAACTAGTTACCCTGGGTGGTGTGTGTTGTCAGTCCTGGGTGGTAACTAGTTACCCTGGGCGGTGTGTGTTGTCAGTCCTGGGTGGTAACTAGTTACCTTGGGTGGTGTGTGTTGTCAGTCCTGGGTGGTAACTAGTTACCCTGGGTGGTGTGTGTTGTCAGTCCTGGGTGGTAACTAGTTACCCTGGGCGGTGTGTGTTGTCAGTCCTGGGTGGTAACTAGCTACTCTGGGTGGTGTGTGTTGTCAGTTCTGGGTGGTAACTAGCTACCCTGGGCGGTGTGTGTTGTCAGTTCTGGGTGGTAACTAGCTACCCTGGGCGGTGTGTGTTGCCAGTTCTGGGTGGTAACTAGCTACCCTGGGTGGTGTGTGTGTTGTCAGTTCTGGGTGGTAACTAGCTACCCTGGGCGGTGTGTGTTGTCAGTTCTGGGTGGTAACTAGTTACCTTGGGTGGTGTGTGTTGTCAGTTCTGGGTGGTAACTAGTTACCTTGGGTGGTGTGTGTTGTCAGTCCTGGGTGGTAACTAGCTACTCTGGGTGGTGTGTGTCAGTTCTGGGTGGTAACTAGCTACCCTGGGCGGTGTGTTGTCAGTCCTGGGTGGTAACTAGCTACTCTGGGTGGTGTGTGTTGTCAGTCCTGGGTGATAACTAGTTGCAGTGGGTGGTGTGTGTTGTCAGTCCTGGATGGTAACTAGCTACCCTGGGCGGTGTGTGTTGTCAGTTCTGGGTGGTAACTAGCTACCCTGGGCGGTGTGTGTTGCCAGTTCTGGGTGGTAACTAGCTACCCTGGGCGGTGTGTGTTGTCAGTGCTGGGTAGTGACTAGTCCTGGGTGATAACTAGTTACTGGGTGGTGTGTGTTGTCAGTGGGCGGTGGTATAGTGGGTGCAGTGTGGTAAACTAGTCCTGGGTGGTAACTAGTTACCCTAGGTGTGTGTTGTCAGTTCTGGGTGGTAGCTAGCTACCCTGGGGGAGTGTGTGTGTTAGTCAGTCCTGGGTAGTAGCCGGCTACCCTGGGTTGCTGGGGGGTAGCCTTGAAGGCAACAACAACTAACTGACGACGTAACAAATAGCTGTACGACAGTCTTGTTGCTTGTTTAACCTTGAACCAATGTTGCTTCGTGTTGCAGAGCTAGTAACAATGTTGCTTCGTGTTGCAGAGCTAGTAACAATGTTGCTTCGTGTTGCAGAGCTAGTAACAATGTTGCTTCGTGTTGCAGAGCTAGTAACAATGTTGCTTCGTGTTGCAGAGCTAGTAACAATGTTGCTTCGTGTTGCAGAGCTAGTAACAATGTTGCTTCGTGTTGCAGGGCTAGTAACAATGTTGCTTCGTGTTGCAGAGCTAGTAACAATGTTGCTTCGTGTTGCAGAGCTAGTAACAATGTTGCTTCGTGTTGCAGAGCTAGTAACAATGTTGCTTCGTGTTGCAGAGCTAGTAACAATGTTGCTTCGTGTTGCAGAGCTAGTAACAATGTTGCAGAGCTAGTAACAATGTTGCTTCGTGTTGCAGAGCTAGTAACAATGTTGCTTCGTGTTGCAGAGCTAGTAACAATGTTGCTTCGTGTTGCAGAGCTAGTAACAATGTTGCTTCGTGTTGCAGAGCTAGTAACAATGTTGCAGAGCTAGTAACAATGTTGCTTCGTGTTGCAGAGCTAGTAACAATGTTGCAGAGCTAGTAACAATGTTGCAGAGCTAGTAACAATGTTGCTTCGTGTTGCAGAGCTAGTAACAATGTTGCAGAGCTAGTAACAATGTTGCTTCGTGTTGCAGAGCTAGTAACAATGTTGCTTCGTGTTGCAGAGCTAGTAACAATGTTGCTTCGTGTTGCAGAGCTAGTAACAATGTTGCTTCGTGTTGCAGGGCTAGTAACAATGTTGCTTCGTGTTGCAGAGCTAGTAACAATGTTGCTTCGTGTTGCAGAGCTAGTAACAATGTTGCTTCGTGTTGTGTTGCAGGGCTAGTAACAATGTTGCTTCGTGTTGCAGAGCTAGTAACAATGTTGCTTCGTGTTGCAGGGCTAGTAACAATGTTGCTTCGTGTTGCAGAGCTAGTAACAATGTTGCTTCGTGTTGCAGAGCTAGTAACAATGTTGCTTCGTGTTGCAGAGCTAGTAACAATGTTGCTTCGTGTTGCAGAGCTAGTAACAATGTTGCTTCGTGTTCGCAGAGCTAGTAACAATGTTGCAGAGCTAGTAACAATGTTGCTTCGTGTTCGCAGGGCTAGTAACAATGTTGCTTCGTGTTGCAGAGCTAGTAACAATGTTGCTTCGTGTTCGCAGGGCTAGTAACAATGTTGCTTCGTGTTGCAGAGCTAGTAACAATGTTGCTTCGGGTTGCAGAGCTAGTAACAATGTTGCTTCGTGTTGCAGAGCTAGTAACCATGTTGCTTCGTGTTCGCAGAGCTAGTAACAATGTTGCTTCGTGTTGCAGGGCTAGTAACAATGTTGCTTCGTGTTCGTGTTGCAGAGCTAGTAACAATGTTGCTTCGTGTTGCAGAGCTAGTAACAATGTTGCTTCGTGTTGCAGAGCTAGTAACAATGTTGCTTCGTGTTGCAGAGCTAGTAACAATGTTGCTTCGTGTTGCAGAGCTAGTAACAATGTTGCTTCGTGTTGCAGAGCTAGTAACAATGTTGCAGAGCTAGTAACAATGTTGCTTCGTGTTGCAGAGCTAGTAACAATGAATTAGTCCCCGAGATATATATGTCGTGCCGAATAGGTAAAACTGGTCAATTAGCAAGAACTCGTTTAAAATTAAGTCCTTTCTAAAATTTTCTTTTATACGTTTAAAGATATACTTTTTTCATTTATGTCAATGTAAAAATTAATAATTTTTCACCAAAAGAACCTTAGAAAATTTACCTAACCTTATTATAACAAGAGCAATTTAATTCAGCCTAATCCAACTAAATATATTTTGGATAAGTTTACAATAATTTAATAATAAATAAACACAACTAAATATATTATTTGTCGTTAAGTTCAGAATTATTTTTTTGCGAAATTATTGCATACACAAATTTTAGCTTGTCTTATTCGGCAAGAAGAGCGTTGCTATTTAAGCCAAAACCGCAAGTTTTACCTATTCGGCACGACACACACATACTCCATCATCACATACTACAAAAATAAAAAAGGTCAACTATAAGAAACAGATCTAAACATCAAACTAACATACTTAATAGAAAAGGGAGAAGAATAAAGGATACAAATAAAACAAAGAAAAAAATTAAAACACAAAGTAACTCTATGTAGCGTTCATTATCACACGTGGAAGGTTTGTCTATGCTGGTGCAGACTCAGTTGTTGCCAGCTCAGTGGCACTGGCTCGACTGGACAGCACAGCAGGTATACTGTTTGTCAGGAAACAGGACAAGTGTTTCCTGACGTGGGTCTCAGTCATATGACGACCCAGGACCGAGAACTTCCGCTGGCTTACCACTACACCTCTTTTAAAATCATGGTCAATGATTTCGTATTTATAGTTTGGTGTGAGGCTTTACAATGTTGATCTATGGCACTAGTTGGAGTATACATAAATAACCAGCAAATAGAGAGAGAGAGAGAGAGAGAGAGAGAGAGAGAGAGAGAGAGAGAGAGAGAGAGAGAGAGAGAGAGAGAGAGAGAGAGACAGACAGACAGACAGACAGACAGACAGACAGACAGAGACAGACAGAGAAGCTTACGACGACGTTTTGGTCCATCCTGGACCATTTACAAAGTCACACTGACACAAAAGAGTAGAGGGCCAGTATATATAGGCGTTTACTTAATTTACCCAGACATATGCACACAAATGAAAGTACATGGGTTCGATTCCCGGCCAGAATGAAACAAAATGAACAGTCGTCATGCACCTGCTGCCCTTGTTCACCTAGCAGTAACTAGGTCGAGTGTTGTGGGTGGAACCCTGGGGACGAGGACTGTATGGGTCTGAGGCCGGCTGCTAGTAGCAACAGCCTGGTTGATCAGGTAGTAAAAAGGGAAAGCCTCTCCTCAGACAACCACAGACACACAACACAAATACCATAGATACACATCACACACAAAACAAAGCCAGGTAACATAAGTCAGCATAAACACAGACAACACAGAGTAAGACAAACAATTCACACAACACATCCAGACAAATATCACTTATAGCACAGACGACACAGACAACACAGACAGACAAGGTAAAGGACACAGACAACACAGGCAGACAAGGTAAAGAACACAGACAACACAGGCAGACAAGGTAAAGAACACAGACAACACAGACAGACAAGGTAAAGAACACAGACAACACAGGCAGACAAGGTAAAGAACAGACAGACAAGGTAAAGAACACAGACAGACAAGGTAAAGGACACAGACAACACAGGCAGACAAGGTAAAGAACACAGACAACACAGGCAGACAAGGTAAAGAACACAGACAACACAGGCAGACAAGGTAAAGAACACAGACAACACAGGCAGACAAGGTAAAGAACACAGACAACACAGGCAGACAAGGTAAAGAACACAGACAACACAGGCAGACAAGGTAAAGAACACAGACAACACAGGCAGACAAGGTAAAGAACACAGACAACACAGGCAGACAAGGTAAAGAACACAGACAACACAGGCAGACAAGGTAAAGAACACAGACAACACAGGCAGACAAGGTAAAGAACACAGACAACACAGGCAGACAAGGTAAAGAACACAGACAACACAGGCAGACAAGGTAAAGAACACAGACAACACAGGCAGACAAGGTAAAGAACACAGACAACACAGGCAGACAAGGTAAAGAACACAGACAACACAGGCAGACAAGGTAAAGAACACAGACAACACAGGCAGACAAGGTAAAGAACACAGACAACACAGGCAGACAAGGTAAAGAACACAGACAACACAGGCAGACAAGGTAAAGAACACAGACAACACAGGCAGACAAGGTAAAGAACACAGACAACACAGGCAGACAAGGTAAAGAACACAGACAACACAGGCAGACAAGGTAAAGAACACAGACAACACAGGCAGACAAGGTAAAGAACACAGACAACACAGGCAGACAAGGTAAAGAACACAGACAACACAGGCAGACAAGGTAAAGAACACAGACAACACAGACAGACAAGGTAAAGAACACAGACAACACAGGCAGACAAGGTAAAGAACACAGACAACACAGGCAGACAAGGTAAAGAACACAGACAACACAGGCAGACAAGGTAAAGAACACAGACAACACAGGCAGACAAGGTAAAGAACACAGACAACACAGGCAGACAAGGTAAAGAACACAGACAACACAGGCAGACAAGGTAAAGAACACAGACAACACAGGCAGACAAGGTAAAGAACACAGACACCACAGGCAGACAAGGAACACAGGACAACACAGGCAGACAAGGTAAAGAACACAGACAACACAGGCAGACAAGGTAAAGAACACAGACAACACAGGCAGACAAGGTAAAGAACACAGACAACACAGGCAGACAAGGTAAAGAACACAGACAACACAGGCAGACAAGGTAAAGAACACAGACAACACAGGCAGACAAGGTAAAGAACACAGACAACACAGGCAGACAAGGTAAAGAACACAGACAACACAGGCAGACAAGGTAAAGAACACAGACAACACAGGCAGACAAGGTAAAGAACACAGACAACACAGGCAGACAAGGTAAAGAACACAGACAACACAGGCAGACAAGGTAAAGAACACAGACAACACAGGCAGACAAGGTAAAGAACACAGACAACACAGGCAGACAAGGTAAAGAACACAGACAACACAGGCAGACAAGGTAAAGAACACAGACAACACAGGCAGACAAGGTAAAGAACACAGACAACACAGGCAGACAAGGTAAAGAACACAGACAACACAGGCAGACAAGGTAAAGAACACAGACAACACAGGCAGACAAGGTAAAGAACACAGACAACACAGGCAGACAAGGTAAAGAACACAGACAACACAGGCAGACAAGGTAAAGAACACAGACAACACAGGCAGACAAGGTAAAGAACACAGACAACACAGGCAGACAAGGTAAAGAACACAGACAACACAGGCAGACAAGGTAAGAACACAGACACACAGACAACACAGGCAGACAAGGTAAAGAACACAGACAACACAGGCAGACAAGGTAAAGAACACAGACAACACAGGCAGACAAGGTAAAGAACACAGACAACACAGACAGACAAGGTAAAGAACACAGACAACACAGGCAGACAAGGTAAAGAACACAGACAACACAGGCAGACAAGGTAAAGAACACAGACAACACAGGCAGACAAGGTAAAGAACACAGACAACACAGGCAGACAAGGTAAAGAACACAGACAACACAGGCAGACAAGGTAAAGAACACAGACAACACAGGCAGACAAGGTAAAGAACACAGACAACACAGGCAGACAAGGTAAAGAACACAGACAACACAGGCAGACAAGGTAAAGAACACAGACAACACAGGCAGACAAGGTAAAGAACACAGACAACACAGGCAGACAAGGTAAAGAACACAGACAACACAGGCAGACAAGGTAAAGAACACAGACAACACAGGCAGACAAGGTAAAGAACACAGACAACACAGGTAGACAACACAAGAAGACAGCACAGGGAAGAACAGACAAACAGACAAGAAAGGCAGACAACACAGGCAAAGTAAAGAACACAGACAACAATGGCAGACAAGGTAAAGGAGAGAGAGAGAGAGAGAGAGGAGAGAAAACAATAACCTGGGCCGAGTAACACGGCCAGAATAATAAATGGTGGAAGCTGATCCAAGCCTCTTATTGTTTGTTGTGTACAAGGAATTGAAGCAGGAGAGAGAGAGAGAGAGAGAGAGAGAGAGAGAGAGAGAGAGAGAGAGAGAGAGAGAGAGAGAGAGAGAGAGAGAGAGAGAGAGAGTGACAGAGTTTTTTGACTACCACTCACTACTTTGTGATCGTCAATATGGCTTCAGGAAAGGTTACTCTGCTGCTGATCTGTTGTTAAACCTCTCCACTAAGTGGCACCAGTCACTGGATGAATCCAAAGTCAGCTGTGTGGTAGCACTGGACATTGCTGGCGCTTTCGACCGGGTGTGGCACCAGGGCCTCTTAGCAAAACTTCAAGCGCTGGGAATTGCAGGCTCTACGCTATGTCTCCTCAGTGATTACCTTCATGGTAGATCTCTAAGTGTAGTCCTCAATGGAACGGAATCAGCAAGACATCCTATTGGGGCAAGCGTTCCACAAGGAAGCGTGCTGGGTCCATTGTTATGGAATGTCTACTTCAACGACCTTCTTCATCTCATCCCAGAATCACATGCATATGCAGACGACTGTACACTGACATTCACTTATCCAAGAGAAGAAATGCCAGCTGCTCTAAGCTACATCAATCACCAGCTGAGAGCTATATCAGCTTGGGGAAATAGATGGCAAGTAACATTTGCACCTGAGAAAACGCAAATGATAATCGTCTCTAGGCACCATGATGGTAATGCTGGTGCAGTAGTAAGGATGAATGGGAGGATGTTGGCACCTGGAGAAGAAGTTGATATCCTTGGGGTGAAATTTGACTCCAAACTAACCATGAAGAACCATGTTGTAAATCTTGCAAACAAGGCAGCCAGGAAGCTTACAGCACTTCGCGGTATCTCGCATCTGCTTGACAGTAGGGGTTGCAAGATCCTGTACGAGGCACAAGTACGCTCACACCTTGAGTATGCTCCACTTTCTTGGTTTGCCTGCCCCCCCCTCTCATCTGCGACTGCTTGACAGAGTAGAGAACAGAGCAAGACGTCTCATCTCTCGTCTGGACCCATCCTGGATAGATCTGTCATTTCAGCAGAGCCTTCAACATAGGAGGGATGTGGGTGGCCTTACTGTTATGTACAAGGCCAATATTGTCAAAATACCACACTTGGATCCACTTCGAGGACAGCGTGAAACAAGCTTTTATGCCACAAGACGGGCAGAAAGCAGCAACTTCACTCTGGCTGTACCCTCTCCAGAACATCACTCCATCTGAGATCATACATACCCAGGATGACTCGAGTATGGAACACATTCGTACAGCATAATGATGTCAACGAGATAAAGTCAGTTGATCAAATGAAAATGCTGGCCCACAGATGGCTCCAACTTCATCCTGTTCCCTACTTGTATGTCTCATAACAATAAAAATGCTTTGAAATGAGCTGATGTAGGTAACAGCTCCTAGCTTGCCAATAAAGTTAGGAATCCTTAAACTGTAAATAGCTGTCAATAAAGCTAGGGATCCTTAACCTTGTCAAACCCTGTGTAAAAAAGATAGAGAGAGAGAGAGAAAGAGAGAGAGAGAGAGAGAGAGAGAGAGAGAGAGAGGAGAGAGAGAGAGAGAGCGAGAGAGAGGGAGTGAAGGGGAGGGAGAGGGAGGGAGGGAGGGAGGGAGGGAGGGAGAGAGAGAGAGAGAGAGAGAGAGAGAGAGAGAGAGAGAGAGAGAGAGAGAGAGAGAGAGAGAGAAACTACTGTGGTGGATGTATGTCTCTGTAAGAGAGACACAGACACACACACACACACACACACACACACACACACACACACACACACACACACACACACACACACACACAGCAGTAAGACAAGAGAGAGAGGGGTGGGTGGATTGCATTTTCTTGGACTGCAAGAAGGCGTTTGACACAGTTCCACACAAGAGATTGGTGCAAAAACTGGAGGACCAAGCAGGGATAACAGGGAAGGCACTACAATGGATCAGGGAATACTTGTCAGGAAGACAGCAGCGAGTCATGGTACGTGGCGAGGTGTCAGAGTGGGCACCTGTGACCAGCGGGGTCCCGCAGGGGTCAGTCCTAGGACCAGTGCTGTTTCTGGTATTTGTGAACGACATGACGGAAGGAATAGACTCTGAGGTGTCCCTGTTTGCAGATGACGTGAAGTTGATGAAGAATACACTCGATTGAAGACCAGGCAGAACTACAAAGGGATCTGGACAGGCTGCAGACCTGGTCCAGCAATTGGCTCCTGGAGTTCAATCCCACCAAGTGCAAAGTCATGAAGATTGGGGAAGGGCAAAGAAGGCCGCAAACGAGTACAGTCTAGGGGGTCAGAGACTACAAACCTCACTCAAGGAAAAGATCTTGGGGTGAGTATAACACCAGAGGCACATCTCCTGAAGCGCACATCAACCAAATAACTGCTGCAGCATATGGGCGCCTAGCAAACCTCAGAACAGCATTCCGACATCTTAATAAGGAATCGTTCAGGACCCTGTACACCGTATACGTTAGGCCCATATTGGGAGTATGCGGCACCAGTTTGGAACTCCCACACCTAGCCTAAGCACGTAAAGAAACTAGAGAAAGTGCAAAGGTTTGCAACAAGACTAGTCCCAGAGCTAAGAGGTATGTCCTACGAGGGAGGAGGTTAAGGGAAATCAACCTGACGACACTGGAGGACAGGAGAGATAGGGGGGACATGATAACGACATACAAAATACTGAGAGGAATTGACAAGGTGGACAAAAACAGGATGTTCCAGAGATTGGACACAGTAACAAGGGGACACAGTTGGAAGCTAAAGACACAGATGAATCACAGGGATGTTAGGAAGTATTTCTTCAGCCACAGAGTAGTCAGTAAGTGGAATAGTTTGGGAAGCGATGTAGTGGAGGCAGGATCCATACATAGCTTTAAGCAGAGGTACGATAAAGCTCACGGCTCAGGGAGAGTGACCTAGTAGCGATCAGTGAAGAGGCGGGGCCAGGAGCTCGGACTCGACCCCCGCAACCTCAACTAGGTGAGTACAACTAGGTGAGTACACACTTCACTAACATTTACAATAAATATTAAGATATATTTACCTTGAAATATGTTTATGTCATCTGTGAGGAAAACAATATAACCACACCAACAACTTGACAATGATTCTTCAACAGCCGGGTTCCCCGCAAGCTACTTCCCATGGTGCTCCTCCAACTTACTATTATTACAATTATTATAATAATCAGTATTATAATAATTATTATTATTACACAAATAACTCCCACACAAATGAAAGAAACGTGTAGCGACGTTTCGGTGACTTGATTAGTCACACTAACACACGAAGATGATAGAAACAGTATATAATTATTATTATTAACGGGGAAGCGCTGAACCCGTAAGGCTCACACGGCGGTGAGGACCGGGAGGTAATCAGCCTTGATCCAGGGACGACGACGGCAGCTCTAATTCCCTGGATCAAGTGTGCCGCGTGGTCCACGCTGTCAATGATCACGTAAGTGTAGCACTTACTGACGGCGTCAACGACCCATTCAGTCAAGTCAGTCAGTCAGTCAGTCGGTCGGTCAGTCAGTCAGTCAGTCAGTCAGTCAGTCAGTCAGTCAGTCAGTCAGTCAGTCAGTCAGTCAGTCAGTCAGTCAGTCAGTCAGTCAGTCAGTCAGTCAGTCAGCCAGCCAGCCAGCATGGTTTTACAAAGGGGAGTTCCTGTCTAACTTTCTTCACTAAGGTATTTAAGGAGGTAGATCATGGTAATGAATATGATATTGTGTATATGGACTTCAGTAAGGCTTTCGATAGAGTTCCACATTAGAGGCTGTTAAGGAAACTTAAGGTACACACGGAAAAGGAGAAATTTTTTTCTGGGTAGAGGCATGGTTGATAAATAGGCAGCAGAGAGTTTGCATAAATGAGGAGAAATCAGAATGGGGGCACGTCACAAGCGGTGTTTCACAGGGGTCAGTGTTGGGCCCCTTGTTGTTCACAATTTACATAAACGACATAGATGAGGGAATAAATAGCGACATAAGGAAAATTTGCTGACACCAAAATAGACCGTCCAATTCATTTTAATGAGGACATTAGAGCACTCCAGGGTAATTTGAATAGACTGACGCAGTGGTCGAAGAAGTGGCAGTTTAATGTAGACAAATGCAAAGGATTTAGGAGTTCTGGTTAGCAGTAATCTGAAACCAAGACAACAGTGCATCAGTGTTCGCAATCAAGCTAACAGAATCCTTGGCTTCATATCAAGTATAAATAATAGAAGTCCTCAGGTTGTTCTTGGTTAGGCCTCATTTAGATTATGTTGCACAGTTTTGGTCACCGTATTACAGAATGGATATAAATTCTCTGGAAAATGTACAAAGGAGGATGACAAAGTTGATCCCATGTATCAGAAACCTTCCCTATGAGGATAGACTGAGGGCCCTGAATCTGTACTCTCTAAAAAGGCGTAGAATTAGGGGGGATATGATTGAGGTGTATAAATGGAAAACAGGAATTAATAAAGGGGATATAAATAGTGTGCTAAAAATATCTAACATAGACAGGACTCGCAGCAATGGTTTTAAATTGGAAAAATTCAGATTCAGGAAGGATATAGGAAAGCACTGGTTTGGTAATAGAGTTTTGGATGAGTGGAACAAACTCCCGGGTGCCGTCATAGAAGCTAAGACGTTGTGTAGTTTTAAAAATAGGTTGGATACATACATGAGTGTAGGTGGGTGTAAGTTGGACCTGACTAGCTTGTGCTACTAGGTCAGATGCCGTTCGCCTTCCTTAAGTGAATGTGACTTAATGGTCGCTTAAGAGGCACACTAGCTGAACTGTCCGGAACAGTGCTTGAGCAGCATATGCTGCAACAATGAAGAATCAGTTGTCCTTCAGGAGCCAGAGACGGGTCATCTCAAGATTAAGACCCATGCCAGGACCCTGGTCTTGGCCAACATTACATATACACATACCTGACTAGGTCAAGGCATTGGCTTAAGCCGGTGGGAGAACTGGACCTGCCTCGCATGGGCCAGTAGGCCTGCTGCAGTGTTCTTTATGTTCTTATGTGACGTTACGCTACGTGTTCAGTGTTACTTACCCACTGTTGTAGTGACGTGACGTGTTTAGTGTTACACAATGTTGTAGTGACGTTATGTTAAGTATTCAGTGTTACAACTGACACTGTAGTGTTGCCACGACTGTTACATTCAACAGGAGTCATACAACGCTAGGAAAACCAGCCTCGATGCGAGGAAGGGGAAGATACCTCAAATTCCTCGGATCAAGAGCTCTTCCCTGACATCAAGGCACAGTCCACGGGAAACACTGATGCCGAGAGAGAGAGAGAGAGAGAGAGAGAGAGAGAGAGAGAGAGAGAGAGAGAGGGGCTGCTGTGCAGCCAAGCAGACAAATGGCTGTCTATCAGACGGAAAGACAAACACACACACACACACAGAGCAAAACCACTCAGACATACAGACACTCGGTCAGTTACCACAGCAAATACAGCTTCTTTCCTAAGCTAAACCTTTGTAGGTCTTAATAAAACACCAACAAATTAAATGTGTGTATTCACCTAGTTGTGGTTGCGAGGGTCGAGTCACAGCTTCTGGCCCCGTCAGGAGTGAGTGTGTGTGTGTGTGTGTGTGTGTGTCGTGCCGAATAGGTAAAACTTGCGATTTTGGCTTAAATAACAACGCTCTTCTTGCTGAATAAGGCAAGCGAAAATTTGTGTATACAATAATTTCGCAAAAATCATTCTGAACCTAACGATAAAAAAACATATTTCATTGTGTTTGTTTATTATTAAATTATTATAAACTTATCTAAAATATATTTAGTTGGATTAGGCTAAATTAAACTGCACTTTTTATGATAAGGTTAGGTAAGTTTTCTAAGGTTCTTCTGGTAAAAAATTATTAATTTTTACATTAACATAAATGAATAAATGTATCTTTAAACGTATAACAGTAAGATTTAGAAAGAACTTAATTTTAAATGAGTTCTTGCTAACTGACCAGTTTCACCTATTCCTCATGATATATATATATATATATATATATATATATATATATATATATATATATATATATATATATATATATATATATATATAAAACTCCTGGTGGTGCTGGTTCACGGAACCTTTTCGTCTAGTCTTCCATAATTCATCCTGGAAATATACTATTTTTGTCAGCCCTCCATTTCGGTACGACTGTGAAGAACGCCAGAGACAGAAGTCAGTCCAGTCGAGGCAGGAGTTGAGGCAGCCAATCACGTCGAGGCAGAAGCTGAGGCAGCCAATCACAGCCACCTGGGGGCACGAGATCACCAATAGCAACATGGGACTCGTTCAACGTGCTGGAGGCAACCAATCACAGCTACCCAAATACCCGGGGAGATTCGAAACGAACCAGTAGCAGCACAATTGACATAACCAATGCTGGCAGAAGCCAATCACAGCTACGGAAATATCGAATGGAAGGAGATCGCAGAAAGAGAGAGAGAGAGAGAGAGAGAGAGAGAGAGAGAGAGAGAGAGAGAGAGAGAGAGAGAGAGAAAGGTGCAAGTGTAAGAGTCTCACAGGGTTGATATTCCCCTCACGAAGTCAGCATAAATTCCCCTCTCCTCTCTCCTCTCCAGGTTCCGTCGTTAACTTTCCCTCATCTATATTCTTCTTTTCTTCCTCTCTCCTTACCTCCTCCTTCCTATTCCCCTCTTTCTCAACCTTTCCCTATTGAGGTTTTCCTAGCTCCTTCAGTCATCATTCTTTCCCCTTATCCACTAAAGCCATAACACTCCCCCTTATGCTCCCCCTCCTTCCCCTCTACAAACCCCTTTCACCACCTTCGCTGTAATGATAAAATCTGTCATGAACAACCATAGAGAATCATGGTACTGTACCTGGTACATCATGGTACTGTACCTTGTACATCATGCTACTGTACCTGGTACATCATGGTACTGTATATGGTACATCATGGTAATGTACCATTTACATCATGGCGCTGTACCTTGTATAACATGGTACTGTACCTTGTGTATCATGGTACTGTACCTTGTATATCATGGTACTGTACCTTGTACATCATGGTACTGTACCTTGTACATCATGGTACTGTACCTTGTATATCATGGTACTGTACCTCGTACATCACGGTACTGTACCTTGTATATCATGGTACTGTACCTTGAATATCATGGTACTGTACCTTGTACATCATGGTACTGTACCTTGTGTATCGTGGTACTATACCTTGTATATCTTGGTACTGTATCTTGTACATCATGGTACTGTACCTTGTGTATCATGGTACTGTACCTTGAATATCATGGTACTGTACTTTGTATATCATGGTACTGTACCTTGTGTATCATGGTACTGTACGTTGTATATCATGGTACTGTACCTTGTATATCATGGTACTGTACCTTGAATATCATGGTACTGTACTTTGTATATCATGGTACTGTACCTTGTGTATCATGGTACTGTACCTTGTATATCATGGTACTGTACCTTGTATATCATGGTACTGTACCTTGTACATCATGGTACTGTACCTTGTATATCATGGTACTGTACCTTGTACATCATGGTACTGTACCTTGTACATCATGGTACTGTACCTTGTATATCATGGTACTGTACCTTGAATATCATGGTACTGTACCTTGTGTATCATGGTACTGTACCTTGTGTATCATGGTACTGTACCTTGAATATCATGGTACTGTACCTTGTGTATCATGGTACTGTACCTTGAATATCATGGTACTGTACCTTGTATATCATGGTACTGTACCTTGTACATCATGGTACTGTACCTTGTGTATCATGGTACTGTACCTTGTATATCATGGTACTGTACCTTGAATATCATGGTACTGTACCTTGTACATCATGGTACTGTACCTTGTGTATCATAGTACTGTACCTTGTATATCATGGTACTGTACCTTGAATATCATGGTACTGTACCTTGTACATCATGGTACTGTACCTTGTACATCATGGTACTGTACCTTGTACATCATGGTACTGTACCTTGTATATCATGGTACTGTACCTTGTACATCATAGTACTGTACCTTGTGTATCATGGTACTGTACCTTGTACATCATGGTACTGTACCTTGTATATCATGGTACTGTACCTTGTACATCATGGTACTGTACCTTGTACATCATGGTACTGTACCTTGTATATCTTGGTACTGTACCTTGTGTATCATGGTACTATACCTTGAATATCATGGTACTGTACCTTGAACATCATGGTACTGTACCTTGTATATCTTGGTACTGTACTTTGTATATCATGGTACTGTACCTTGAATATCATGGTACTGTACCTTGAATATCATGGTACTGTACCTTGAATATCATGGTACTGTACTTTGTATATCATGGTACTGTACCTTGTACATCATGGTACTGTACCTTGAATATCATGGTACTGTACTTTGTATATCATGGTACTGTACCTTGTACATCATGGTACTGTACCTTGTGTATCATGGTACTATACCTTGAATATAATGGTACTGTACCTTGTACATCATGGTACAGTTTTGTGTATCGTGGTACTGTACCTTGTACATCATGGTACTGTACCTTGTGTATCATGATACTGTACCTTGTACATCATGGTACTGTACCTTGTATATCATGGTACTATACCTTGAATATAATGGTACTGTACCTTGTACATCATGGTACTATACCTTGAATATAATGGTACTGTACCTTGTACATCATGGTACAGTTTTGTGTATCGTGGTACTGTACCTTGTACATCATGGTACTGTACCTTGTACATCATGGTACTGTACCTTGTACATCATGGTACTGTACCTTGTGTATCGTGGTACTGTACCTTGTACATCATGGTACTGTACCTTGTACATCATGGTACTGTACCTTGTGTATCGTGGTACTGTACCTTGTACATCATGGTACTGTTTTGTGTATCGTGGTACTGTACTTTGTATATCATGGTACTGTACCTTGAATATCATGGTACTGTACCTTCTACATCATGGTATTGTACCTTGTACATCATGGTACTGCACCTTGTACATCACAGTACTGTACCTTGTACATCATAGTACTGTACCTTGTACATCATGGTACTGTACCTTGTACATCATGGTACTGTACCTTGTACATCATGGTACTGTACCTTGTACATCATGGTACTGTACCTTGTACATCATGGTACTGTACCTTGTATATCATGGTACTGTACCTTGTACATCATAGTACTGTACCTTGTACATCATGGTGCTGTACCTTGTACATCATGGTACTGTACCTTGTACATCATAGTACTGTACCTTGTACATCATGGTACTGTACCTTGTACATCATGGTACTGTATCTTGTACATCATAGTACTGTACCTTGTACATCATGATACTGTACCTTGTACATCATGGTACTGTACCTTGTACATCATAGTACTGTACCTTGTACATCATGATACTGTACCTTGTACATCATGGTACTGTACCTTGTACATCATGGTACTGTACCTTGTACATCATGGTACTGTACCTTGTACATCATAGTACTGTACCTTGTACATCATGGTACTGTACCTTGTACATCATGGTACTGTACCTTGTACATCATGGTACAGTACCTTGTACATCATGGTACTGTACCTTGTACATCATAGTACTGTACCTTGTACATCATGGTACTGTACCTTGTACATCATGGTACTGTACCTTGTACATCATGGTACTGTACCTTGTACATCATAGTACTGTACCTTGTACATCATGGTACTGTATATTGTACATCATGGTACTGTACCTTGTACATCATGGTACTGTACCTTGTACATCATGGTACTGTACCTTGTACATCATGGTACTGTACCTTGTACATCATTGTACTGTACCTTGTACATCATAGTACTGTACCTTGTACATCATGGTACTGTACCTTGTACATCATAGTACTGTACCTTGTACATCATAGTACTGTACCTTGTACATCATGGTACTGTACCTTGTACATCGTAGAACTGTACCTTGTACATCATGGTACTGTACGTTGTACATCATGGTACTGTACCTTGTACATCATGGTACTGTACCTTGTACATCATGGTACTGTACCTTGTACATCATGGCACTGTACCTTGTACATCATGGTACTGTACCTTGTACGTCATGGTACTGTACCTTGTACATCATGGTACTGTACCTTGTACGTCATGGTACTGTACCTTGTACATCATGGTACTGTACCTTGTACATCATGGTACTGTACCTTGTACATCATGGCACTGTACCTTGTACATCATGGTACTATACCTTGTACATCATGGTACTGTACCTTGTACATCATGGTACTGTACTTTGTATATCATGGTACTGTACCTTGTACAACATGGTACTGTACCTTGTACATCATGGTCCTATACCTTGTACATCATGGTACTGTACCTTGTACATCATGGTACTGTACCTTGTACATCATGGTACTGTACCTTGTACATCATGGTACTGTACCTTGTACATCATGGTACTGTACCTTGTACATCATGGTACTGTACCTTGTACATCATGGTACTGTACCTTGTACAACATGGTACTGTACCTTGTACATCATGGTACTGTACCTTGTACATCATCGTACTGTACCTTGTACATCATGGTACTGTACCTTGAACATCATGGCACTGTACCTTGTACATCATGGTACTATACCTTGTACATCATGGTACTGTACCTTGTACATCATGGTACTGTACTTTGTATATCATGGTACTGTACCTTGTACATCATGGTACTGTACCTTGTACATCATGGTACTGTACCTTGTACATCATAGTACTGTACCTTGTACATCATGATACTGTACCTTGTACATCATGGTACTGTACCTTGTACATCATAGTACTGTACCTTGTACATCATGATACTGTACCTTGTACATCATGGTACTGTACCTTGTACATCATGGTACTGTACCTTGTACATCATGGTACTGTACCTTGTACATCATAGTACTGTACCTTGTACATCATGGTACTGTACCTTGTACATCATGGTACTGTACCTTGTACATCATGGTACAGTACCTTGTACATCATGGTACTGTACCTTGTACATCATAGTACTGTACCTTGTACATCATGGTACTGTACCTTGTACATCATGGTACTGTACCTTGTACATCATGGTACTGTACCTTGTACATCATAGTACTGTACCTTGTACATCATGGTACTGTATATTGTACATCATGGTACTGTACCTTGTACATCATGGTACTGTACCTTGTACATCATGGTACTGTACCTTGTACATCATGGTACTGTACCTTGTACATCATTGTACTGTACCTTGTACATCATAGTACTGTACCTTGTACATCATGGTACTGTACCTTGTACATCATAGTACTGTACCTTGTACATCATAGTACTGTACCTTGTACATCATGGTACTGTACCTTGTACATCGTAGAACTGTACCTTGTACATCATGGTACTGTACGTTGTACATCATGGTACTGTACCTTGTACATCATGGTACTGTACCTTGTACATCATGGTACTGTACCTTGTACATCATGGCACTGTACCTTGTACATCATGGTACTGTACCTTGTACGTCATGGTACTGTACCTTGTACATCATGGTACTGTACCTTGTACGTCATGGTACTGTACCTTGTACATCATGGTACTGTACCTTGTACATCATGGTACTGTACCTTGTACATCATGGTACTGTACCTTGTACATCATGGCACTGTACCTTGTACATCATGGTACTATACCTTGTACATCATGGTACTGTACCTTGTACATCATGGTACTGTACTTTGTATATCATGGTACTGTACCTTGTACAACATGGTACTGTACCTTGTACATCATGGTCCTATACCTTGTACATCATGGTACTGTACCTTGTACATCATGGTACTGTACCTTGTACATCATGGTACTGTACCTTGTACATCATGGTACTGTACCTTGTACATCATGGTACTGTACCTTGTACATCATGGTACTGTACCTTGTACATCATGGTACTGTACCTTGTACAACATGGTACTGTACCTTGTACATCATGGTACTGTACCTTGTACATCATCGTACTGTACCTTGTACATCATGGTACTGTACCTTGTACATCATGGCACTGTACCTTGTACATCATGGTACTATACCTTGTACATCATGGTACTGTACCTTGTACATCATGGTACTGTACTTTGTATATGGTACTGTACCTTGTACATCATGGTACTGTACCTTGTACATCATGGTACTGTACCTTGTACATCATGGTACTGTACCTTGTACATCATGGTACTATACCTTGTACATCATGGTACTGTACCTTGTACATCATGGTACTGTACTTTGTATATCATGGTACTGTACCTTGTACATCATGGTACTGTACCTTGTACATCATGGTACTGTACCTTGTACATCATGGTACTGTACCTTGTACATCATGGCACTGTACCTTGTACATCATGGTACTATACCTTGTACATCATGGTACTGTACCTTGTACATCATGGTACTGTACTTTGTATATCATGGTACTGTACCTTGTACAACATGGTACTGTACCTTGTACATCATGGTACTGTACCTTGTACATCATGGTACTGTACCTTGTACATCATGGTACTGTACCTTGTACATCATGGTACTGTACCTTGTACATCATGGTACTGTACCTTGTACATCATGGTACTGTACCTTGTACATCATGGTACTGTACCTTGTACATCATGGTACTGTACCTTGTACATCATGGTACTGTACCTTGTACATCATGGTACTGTACCTTGTATATCATGGTACTGTACCTGGTGCTACTCCAAGTTAAAAACTTTTGGACCAATTAAGAGACATAATTATGTCACAGGTGTGAGAGGCGAGGCTGCTGTTGATGTTGATGCTGCTGTTGATGTTGCTGTTGATGTTGATGCTGCTGTTGATGTTGCTGTTGATGCTGCTGTTGATGCTGCTGTTGATGTTGCTGTTGATGCTGCTGTTGTTGATGTTGATGCTGCTGTTGTTGATGTTGATGCTGCTGTTGATGTTGATACTGCTGTTGATGTTGATGCTGCTGTTGATGTTGATGCTGCTGTTGATGTTGATGCTGCTGTTGATGTTGATGCTGCTGTTGTTGATGTTGATGCTGCTGTTGATATTGATGCTGCTGTTGATGTTGATGCTGCTGTTGATGCTGCTGTTGTTGCTGCTGTTGCTATTGATGCTGCTGTTGCTGTTATGCTGCTGTTAATGTTGATGCTGCTGTTGCTGTTATGCTGTTAATGATGCTGTTGCTGTTGTTGCTGTTGATGCTGCTGTTGCTGTTATGCTGCTGTTAATGTTGATGTTGTTGCTGTTGATGCTGCCTGTTGATGCTGCTGTTGCTGTTGATGCTGTTGTTAATGTTGATGCTGTTGCTGTTGTTGCTGATGTTGCTGTTGATGCTGCTGTTGCTGTTGATGCTGCTTTTAATGTTGATGCTGTTGCTGTTGTTGTTGCTGTTGCTGTTGATGCTGCTGTTGCTGTTGATGCTGCTGTTGCTGTTATGCTGCTGTTAATGTTGATGCTGTTGCTGTTGATGCTGCTGTTGCTGTTGATGTTATGCTGCTGTTAATGTTGATGCTGTTGCTGTTGATGTTGATGCTGCTGTTGCTGTTGATGCTGCTGTTGTTGCTGCTGTTACTATTGATGCTGCTGTTGCTGTTGATGCTGTTGCTGTTGATGCTGCTGTTGATGTTGCTGTTGATGCTGCTGTTGATGCTGCTGTTGATGTTGATGCTGCTGTTGATGCTGCTGTTGCTGTTGATGCTGCTGTTCTTGCTGTTGATGCTGCTGTTGATGTTGATGTTGTTGCTGTTGATGCTGCTGTTGATGTTGATGCTGCTGTTGCTGTTATGCTGCTGTTAATGTTGATGCTGCTGTTACTGTTGATGATGCTGTTGATGATGCTGCTGTTGCTATTATGCTGCTGTTAATGTTGATGTTGTTGCTGTTGATGCTGCTGTTGTTGTTGATGCTGCTGTTGCTGTTGATGCTGTTCCTGTTATGCTGCTGTTGTTGTTGATGCTGCTGTTCCTGTTATGCTGCTGTTAATGTTGATGCTGTTGCTGTTGATGCTGCTTTTGCTGTTGATGCTCTGTTGATGTTGATGCTACTGTTGATGTTGCTGTTGATGCTGCTGTTGCTGTTGATGCTGCTTCTGTTGCTGTTGATGGTGCAGTTGATGATGCTGTTGCTGCTGTTGATGTTGATGATACTGTTGATGCTTCTGTTGCTGTTGATGGTGCAGTTGATGATGCTGTTGCTGCTGATGCTGCTGTTGATAATGCTGTTACTACTGTTGTTACTGTTGTTGCTGATGTTGGCACTGTTGCTATTGCTGTTGAAACTGTTGCTGCTATTCGTGTACTACTGAATGGGTGTTATTCGCTCTCAGGCACCAGTGAGAGCTAGCAAGAGTAGCTGCTGAGAGCTAGCAAGAGTAGCTGCTGAGAGCTAGCAAGAGTAGCTGCTGAGAGCTAGCAAGAGTAGCTGCTGAGAGCTAGCAAGAGTAGCTGCTGAGAGCTAGCAAGAGTAGCTCCTGAGAGCTAGGAAGAGTAGCTGCTGAGAGCTAGCAAGAGGAGCTGCTGAGAGCTAGCAAGAGTAGCTGCTGAGAGCTAGCAAGAGTAGCTGCTGAGAGCTAGCAAGAGTAGCTGCTGAGAGCTAGCAAGAGTAGCTGCTCTGAGCTAGCAAGAGTAGCTGCTGAGAGCTAGCAAGAGTAGCTGCTGAGAGCTAGCAAGAGTAGCTGCTCTGAGCTAGCAAGAGTAGCTGCTGAGAGCTAGCAAAAGTAGCTGCTGAGAGCTAGCAAGAGTAGCTGCTGAGAGCTAGCAAGAGTAGCTGCTGAGAGCTAGCAAGAGTAGCTGCTGAGAGCTAGCAAGAGTAGCTGCTCTGAGCTAGCAAGAGTAGCTGCTGAGAGCTAGCAAGAGTAGCTGCTGAGAGCTAGCAAGAGTAGCTGCTCTGAGCTAGCAAGAGTAGCTGCTGAGAGCTAGCAAAAGTAGCTGCTGAGAGCTAGCAAGAGTAGCTGCTGAGAGCTAGCAAGAGTAGCTGCTGAGAGCTAGCAAGAGTAGCTGCTGAGAGCTAGCAAGAGTAGCTGCTGAGAGCTAGCAAGAGTAGCTGCTCTGAGCTAGCAAGAGTAGCTGCTGAGAGCTAGCAAAAGTAGCTGCTGAGAGCTAGCAAGAGTAGCTGCTGAGAGCTAGCAAGAGTAGCTGCTGAGAGCTAGCAAGAGTAGCTGCTGAGAGCTAGCAAGAGTAGCTGCTGAGAGCCAGAAAGATTAGCTGCTGAGAGCTAGCAAGAGTAGTTGCTGAGAGCTAGCAAGAGTAGCTGCTGAGAGCTAGCAAGAGTAGCTGCTGAGAGCTAGCAAGAGTAGCTGCTGAGAGCTAGGAAGAGTAGCTGCTGAGAGCTAGCAAGAGTAGCTGCTGAGAGCTAGCAAGAGTAGCTGCTGAGAGCTAGCAAGAGTAGCTGCTGAGAGCTAGCAAGAGTAGCTGCTGAGAGCTAGCAAGAGTAGCTGCTGAGAGCTAGCAAGAGTAGCTGCTGAGAGCTAGCAAGAGTAGCTGCTGAGAGCTAGCAAGAGTAGCTGCTGAGAGCTAGCAAGAGTAGCTGCTGAGAGCTAGCAAGAGTAGCTGCTGAGAGCTAGCAAGAGTAGCTGCTCTGAGCTAGCAAGAGTAGCTGCTGAGAGCTAGCAAGAGTAGCTGCTGAGAGCTAGCAAGAGTAGCTCCTGAGAGCTAGCAAGAGTAGCTGCTGAGAGCTAGCAAGAGTAGCTGCTGAGAGCTAGCAAGAGTAGCTGCTGAGAGCTAGCAAGAGTAGCTGTTGAGAGCTAGCAAGAGTAGCTGCTGAGAGCTAGCAAGAGTAGCTGCTGAGAGCTAGCAAGAGTAGCTGCTGAGAGCTAGCAAGAGTAGCTGCTGAGAGCTAGCAAGAGTAGCTGCTGAGAGCTAGCAAGAGTAGCTGCTGAGAGCTAGCAAGAGTAGCTGCTGAGAGCTAGCAAGAGTAGCTGCTGAGAGCTAGCAAGAGTAGCTGCTGAGAGCTAGCAAGAGTAGCTGCTGAGAGCTAGCAAGAGTAGCTGCTGAGAGCTAGCAAGAGTAGCTGCTGAGAGCTAGCAAGAGTAGCTGCTGAGAGCTAGCAAGAGTAGCTGCTGAGAGCTAGCAAGAGTAGCTGCTGAGAGCTAGCAAGAGTAGCTGCTGAGAGCCAGAAAGATTAGCTGCTGAGAGCTAGCAAGAGTAGTTGCTGAGAGCTAGCAAGAGTAGCTGCTGAGAGATAGCAAGAGTAGCTGCTGAGAGCTAGCAAGAGTCGCTGCTGAGTGTTAGCAAGAGCCACCGCTGAGAGCCAGCAAGAGCAGCCGTTGAGAGCCAGCAAGAGCAGCCACTGAGAGCTAGCAAGAGCCGCCCCTGAGAGCTAGCAAGAGCAGCCGCTTAGAGCTAGCAAGAGCAGCCACTGAGAGCTAGCAAGAGCCGCCGCTGAGGGCTAGCAAGAGCCGCCGCTGAGGGCTAGCAAGAGCAGCCGCATAGAGCCAGCAAGAGCAGCTGCTGAGAGCCAGCAAGAGAAGCCGCTGAGAGCCAGCAAGAGCAGCCGCTGAGAGTTAGAAAGAGCCGCCCCTGAGAGCTAGCAAGAGCAGCCGCATAGAGCTAGCAAGAGCAGCCGCTGAGAGCTAGCAAGAGCCGCCGCTGAGAGCTAGCAAGAGCAGCCGCATAGAGCTAGCAAGAGCCGCCGCTGAGAGCTAGCAAGAGCTAGCAAGAGCAGGCGCTGAGAGCTAGCAAGAGCAGCCGCTGAGAGCTAGCAAGAGCAGCCGCTGAGAGCTAGCAAGAGCAGCCGCTGAGAGCTAGCAAGAGCAGCCGCTGAGAGCTAGCAAGAGCAGCCGCTGAGAGCTAGCAAGAGCAGCCGCTGAGAGCTAGCAAGAGCAGCCGCTGAGAGCTAGCAAGAGCAACCGCTGAGAGCTAGCAAGAGCAGCCGCTGAGAGCTAGCAAGAGCCGCCGCTGAGAGCTAGCAAGAGCCGCCGCTGAAAGCTAGCAAGAGCAGCCGCTGAGAGCTAGCAAAAGCAGCCGCTGAGAGCTAGCAAGAGCAGCCGCTGAGAGCTAGCAAGAGCCGCCGCTGAGAGCTAGCAAGAGCAGCTGATGAAACCTAGTAAGAGCTGGTGAGAGCCTTCGCCTCCCAGCAAGCAACTGCTTGTGTCCCTTGTTACAGCACGGTGCTCCTAGTTACTGCACGGTGTCCCTTGTTACAGCACGGTGCTCCTTGTTACTGCACGGTGTCCCTTGTTACAGCACGGTGCTCCTTGTTACAGCACGGTGTCCCTTGTTACAGCACGGTGCTCCTAGTTACTGCACGGTGTCCCTTGTTACTGCACGGTGCTCCTAGTTACTGCACGGTGTCCCTTGTTACAGCACGGTGCTCCTTGTTGCTGCACGGTGCTCCTTGTTACGGAACGGTGTCCCTTGTTACAGCACGGTGCTCCTTGTTACTGCACGGTGTCCCTTGCTACAGCACGGTGCTCCTTGTTACAGCACGGTGTCCCTTGTTACAGCATGGTGCTCCTTGTTACAGCACAGTGTTCCTTGTTACTGCACAGTGTACCTTGTAACAGCACGGTGCTCCTTGTTACTGCACGGTGTCCCTTGTTACAGCACAGTGTTCCTTGTTACAGCACGGTGTCCCTTGTTACAGCACGGTGTCCCTTGTTACAGCACGGCGTCCCTTGTTACAGCACGGTGCTCCTTGTTACAGCACGGTGTCCCTTGTTACAGCACGGTGCTCCTTGTTACAGCACGGTTTTTCTTGTCACAGTACAGTGTTCCTTGTGACTGCACGGTGTCCCTTGTCACAGCACGGTGTTCCTTGTTACAGCACGGTGTCCCTTGTTACAGCACGGTGCTCTTTGTTACAGCACGGTGCTCCTTGTTACTGCACGGTGCCCCTTGTTACAGCACGGTGCTCCTTGTTACAGCACGGTGTCCCTTGTTACAGCACAGTGCTCCTTGTTACTGTACGGTGTACCTTGTAACAGCACGGTGCTCCTTGTTACAGCACGGTGTTCCTTGTTACAGCACGGTGCTCCTTGTTACAGCACGGTGTCCCTTGTTACAGCACGGTTTTCCTTGTCATAGCACGGTGCTCCTTGTTACTGCACGGTGTCCCTTGTTACAGCACGGTGTTCCTGGTTACAGCACGGTGCTCCTTGTTACAGAACGGTGTTCCTTGTTACAGCACGGTGCTCCTTGTTACTGCACGGTGTCCCTTGTCACAGCACGGTGTTCCTTGTTACAACACGGTGTCCCTTGTTACAGCACGGTGCTCTTTGTTACAGCACGGTGCTCCTTGTTACTGCATGGTGTCCCTTGTTACAGCACGGTGTTTCTGGTTACAGGACGGTGCTCCTTGTTACAGAACGGTGTTCCTTGTTACAGCACGGTGCTCCTTGTTACTGCACGGTGTCCCTTGTTACAGCACTGTGCTCCTTGTTACAGCAGGGTGTCCCTTGTTACAGCACGGTGCTCCTTGTTACAGCACGGTGCTCCTTGTTACAGCACGGTGTCCCTTGTTACAGCACAGTGTTCCTTGTTACAGCACGGTTTTCCTTGTCACAGCACAGTGTTCCTTGTTACTGCACGGTGTACCTTGTAACAGCACGGTGCTCCTTGTTACTGCACGGTGTCCCTTGTTACAGCACGGTGTTCCTTGTTACAGCACGGTGCTCCTTGTTATAGCACGGTGTTCCTTGTTACAGCACGGTGTTCCTTGTCACAGCGCGGTGTTCCTTGTTACTGCAAGGTGCTCCTTGTTACAGCACGGTGTCCCTTGTTACAGCACGGTGTTCCTTTTTACAGCACGGTGTTCCTTGTCACAGCACAGTGTTCCTTGTTACTGCACGGTGTACCTTCTAACAGCACGGTGCTCCTTGTTACTGCACGGTGTCCCTTGTTACAGCACGGTGTTCCTTGTTACAGCACTGTGCTCCTTGTTACATCAGGGTGTCCCTTGTTACAGCACGGTGTTCCTTGTTACAGCACGGTGTTCCTTGTTACTGCACGGTGCTCCTTGTCACAGCACGGTGTCCCTTGTTACAGCACGGTGTTCCTTTTTACAGCACGGTGTTCCTTGTCACAGCACAGTGTTCCTTGTTACTGCACGGTGTACCTTGTAACAGCATGGTGCTCCTTGTTAATGCACGGTGTCCCTTGTTACAGCACGGTGCTCCTTGTTACAGCACGGTGTTCCTTGTTACATCACTGTGTTCCTTGTTACAGCACGGTGTTCCTTGTTACTACACGGTGCTCCTTGTTACTGCACGGTGTTCCTTGTCACAGCAGTGTTCGTTGTTACTGCATGGTGTACCTTCTAACAGCACGGTGCTCCTTGTTACTGCACGGTGTCCTTTGTTACAGCACGGTGTTCCTTGTTACAGCACGGTGCTCCTTGTTACAGCACGGTGTTCCTTGTTACAGCACGGTGTTCCTTGTTACAGCACGGTGTTCCTTTTTACAGCACGGTGTTCCTTGTTACAGCGCAGTGTTCCTTGTTACTGCACGGTGCTCCTTGTTACAGCACGGTGTCCCTTGTTACAGCACGGTGTTCCTGTTTACAGCACGGTGTTCCTTGTCACAGCACAGTGTTCCTTGTTACTGCACGGTGTACCTTGTAACAGCACGGTGCTCCTTGTTACTGCACGGTGTCCCTTGTTACAGCACGGTGTTCCTGTTTACAGCACGGTGTTCCTTGTCACAGCACAGTGTTCCTTGTTACTGCACGGTGTACCTTGTAACAGCACGGTGCTCCTTGTTACTGCACGGTGTCCCTTGTTACAGCACGGTGTTCCTTGTTACAGCACGGTGTTCCTTGTTACAGCACGGTGATCCTTGTTACAGCACGGTGTTCCTTGTTACAGCACGGTGTTCCTTGTTACAGCACGGTGTTCCTTGTTACTGCACGGTGCTCCTTGTTACAGCACGGTGTCCCTTGTTACAGCACGGTGTTCCTTGTCACAGCACAGTGTCCCTTGTTACTGCACGGTGTACCTTGTAACAGCACGGTGCTCCTTGTTACTGCACAGTGTCCCTTGTTACAGCACGGTGTTCCTTGTTACAGCACGGTGCTCCTTGTTACAGCACGGTGTTCCTTGTTACAGCACGGTGTTCCTTGTTACAGCACGGTGTTCCTTGTTGCAGCACGGTGTTCCTTGTTACTGCACGGTGCTCCTTGTTACAGCACGGTGTCCCTTGGTACAGCATGGTGTTCCTTGTTACAGCACGGTGTTCCTTGTCACAGGACAGTGTCCGTTGTTACTGCACGGTGTACCTTGTAACAGCACGGTGTTCATTGTTACAGCACGGTGTTCCTTGTTACTGCACGGTGCTCCTTGTTACAGCACGGTGTCCCTTGTTACAGCACGGTGTTCCTTGTTACAGCACGGTGTTCCTTGTTACTGCACGGTGCTCCTTGTCACAGCACGGTGTCCCTTGTTACAGCACGGTGTTCCTTTTTACAGCACGGTGTTCCTTGTCACAGCACAGTGTTCCTTGTTACTGCACGGTGTACCTTGTAACAGCATGGTGCTCCTTGTTAATGCACGGTGTTACTTGTTACAGCACGGTGCTCCTTGTTACAGCACGGTGTTCCTTGTTACATCACTGTGTTCCTTGTTACAGCACGGTGTTCCTTGTTACTACACGGTGCTCCTTGTTACTGCACGGTGTTCCTTGTCACAGCAGTGTTCGTTGTTACTGCATGGTGTACCTTCTAACAGCACGGTGCTCCTTGTTACTGCACGGTGTCCTTTGTTACAGCACGGTGTTCCTTGTTACAGCACGGTGCTCCTTGTTACAGCACGGTGTTCCTTGTTACAGCACGGTGTTCCTTGTTACAGCACGGTGTTCCTTTTTACAGCACGGTGTTCCTTGTCACAGCACAGTGTTCCTTGTTACTACATGGTGTACCTTGTAACAGCACGGTGCTCCTTGTTACTGCACGGTGTCCCTTGTTACAGCACGGTGTTCCTTGTTACAGCACGGTGTTCCTTGTTACAGCACGGTGCTCCTTGTTACAGCACGGTGTTCCTTGTTACAGCACGGTGTTCCTTGTTACTGCACGGTGCTCCTTGTTACAGCACGGTGTCCCTTGTTACAGCACGGTGTTCCTTGTCACAGCACAGTGTCCCTTGTTACTGCACGGTGTACCTTGTAACAGCACGGTGCTCCTTGTTACTGCACGGTGTCCCTTGTTACAGCACGGTGTTCCTTGTTACAGCACGGTGCTTCTTGTTACAGCACGGTGTTCCTTGTTACAGCACGGTGTTCCTTTTTACAGCACGATGTTCCTTGTTGCAGCACGGTGTTCCTTGTTACTGCACGGTGCTCCTTGTTACAGCACGGTGTCCCTTGTTACAGCATGGTGTTCCTTGTTACAGCACGGTGTTCCTTGTCACAGCACAGTGTCCCTTGTTACTGCACGGTGTACATTGTAACAGCACGGTGTTCCTTGTTACAGCAGTGTTCCTTGTTACTGCACGGTGCTCCTTGTTACAGCACGGTGTTCCTTGTTACAGCACAGTGTTCCTTGTTACAGCACGGTGTTCCTTGTTACTGCACGGTGCTCCTTGTCACAGCACGGTGTCCCTTGTTACAGCACGGTGTTCCTTTTTACAGCACGGTGTTCCTTGTCACAGCACAGTGTTCCTTGTTACTGCACGGTGTACCTTGTAACAGCACGGTGCTCCTTGTTACTGCACGGTGTCCCTTGTTACAGCACGGTGTTCCTTGTTACAGCACGGTGCTCCTTGTTACAGCACGGTGTTCCTTGTTACAGCACTGTGTTCCTTGTTACAGCACGGTGTTCCTTGTTACTGCACGGTGCTCTTTGTTACAGCAGTGTCCCTTGTTACAGCACGGTGTTCCTTGTTACTGCACGGTGTTCCTTGTCACAGCACAGTGTCCCTTGTTACTGCACGGTGTACCTTGTAACAGCACGGTGCTCCTTGTTACTGCACGGTGTCCCTTGTTACAGCACGGTGTTCCTTGTTACAGCACGGTGCTCCTTGTTGCAGCACGGTGTTCCTTGTTACAGCACGGTGTTCCTTGTTGCAGCACGGTGTTCCTTGTTACGGCACGGTGCTCCTTGTTACAGCACGGTGTCCCTTGTTACAGCACGGTGTTCCTTGTTACAGCACGGTGCTCCTTGTTACAGCACGGTGTTCCTTGTTACAGCGCGGTGTTCCTTGTTACAGCACGGTGCTCCTTGTTACAGCACGGTGCTCCTTGTTACAGCACGGTGTCCCTTGTTACAGCGCGGTGTCCCTTGTTACAGCACGGTGTCCCTTGTCACAGCACAGTGTCCCTTCTTACTGCACGGTGTACCTTGTAACAGCACGGTGCTCCTTGTTACTGCACGGTGTCCCTTGTTACAGCACGGTGTCCCTTGTTACAGAACGGTGTTCCTTGTTACAGCACGGTGCTCCTTGTTACAGCACGGTGTTCCTTGTTACAGCGCGGTGTTCCTTGTTACAGCACGGTGCTCCTTGTTACAACACGGTGCTCCTTGTTACAGCACGGTGTCCCTTGTCACAGCACAGTGTCCCTTGTTACTGCACGGTGTACCTTGTAACAGCACGGTGCTCCTTGTTACTGCACGGTGTCCCTTGTTACAGCACGGTGTCCCTTGTTACAGCACGGTGTTCCTTGTTACAGCACGGTGTTCCTTGTTACGGCACGGTGCTCCTTGTTACAGCACGGTGTCCCTTGTTACAGCACAGTGTCCCTTGTTACTGCACGGTGTTCCTTGTTACAGCACGGTGTTCCTTGTTACGGCACGGTGCTCCTTGTTACTGCACGGTGTCCCTTGTTACAGCACGGTGTCCCTTGTTACAGCACGGTGTTCCTTGTTACAGCACGGTGTTCCTTGTTACGGCACGGTGCTCCTTGTTACTGCACGGTGTCCCTTGTTACAGCACGGTGTCCCTTGTTACTGCACGGTGTACCTTGTAACAGCACGGTGCTCCTTGTTACTGCACGGTGTCCCTTGTTACAGCACGGTGTCCCTTGTTACACCACAGTGTTCCTTGTTACAGCACGGTGTTCCTTGTTACGGCACGGTGCTCCTTGTTACTGCACGGTGTCCCTTGTTACAGCACGGTGTCCCTTGTTACTGCACGGTGTACCTTGTAACAGCACGGTGCTCCTTGTTACTGCACGGTGTCCCTTGTTACAGCACGGTGTCCCTTGTTACAGCACGGTTTTCCTTGCTACAGCACGGTGTCCCTCGTTACTGCACGGTGCTCCTTGTTACAGCACGGTGTCCCTCGTTACTGCACGGTGCTCCTTGTTACAGCACGGTGTCCCTCGTTACTGCACGGTGCTCCTTGTTACAGCACGGTGTCCCTTTTTACAGCACGGTGTCCCTTGTTACAGCACGGTTTTCCTTGCTACAGCACGGTGTCCCTCGTTACTGCACGGTGCTCCTTGTTACTGCACGGTGCTCCTTGTTACAGCACGGTGTTCCTAGTCCTTACATGGCACACTTCCCTGTCACCCTGGTTGTTACATAGTCACCCTCCGTTGTGACAGTATCAGGTGCAAAAATCAAATTAGGGAGTGTGTCATCCATCAAGGGAGACGAAGGAAGAATATACATCAGGGTTTTAAAAGCGCTCCCTCCGTCTCCTCCATACATCACACACTCCCTCCCCCCCCCAAAAAAAAAAAATCACCCACGAAATTTTTTCCCAACACTGAATCTCATAAAATGTCGAATTATTTCAGTGTTTTTCAAGTGGCTGATATTTTACTATCAGTATTTATTATTATTATTATTATTATTATTATTATTATTATCCAGCTGAGTCAGGTCCAGCAGCTGGAGCTTAAGTTCTCTCTCTCTACCCTCGGTATTCAGAGAGAACACGTATTTTGTTCTCTGTATGAATGCCTTTATGTGTTCGGAAGAACACACGTTATATTCGGAAGAACAAATGTTCGTGTGAAAACATGTTATGTTCGAGTAAACACATGTTCGGGTGAACACATGTTATGTTCGGGTGAACACATGTTATGTTCGGGTGAACACATGTTATGTTCGGGTGAACACATGTTATGTTCGGGTGAACACATGTTATGTTCGGGTGAACACATGTTATGTTCGGGTGAACACATGTTATGTTCGGGTGAACACATGTTATGTTCGGAAGAACATGTAGGCACTGAAAGAACACGTGTCAGTGTTTACACCCAGGTAAACCACGTGTCAGTGTTTACAGTCAGGTAAACCACGTGTCACTATTTACACCCAGGCAAACCACGTGTCACTGTTTACACCCAGGCAAACCACGTGTCACTGTTTACACCCAGGCAAACCACGTGTCAGTGTTTACACCCAGGTAAACCACGTGTCAGTGTTTACAGTCAGGTAAACCACGTGTCACTGTTTATACCCAGGTAAACCACGTGTCACTGTTTACACCCAGGTAAACCACGTGTCAGTGTTTACACCCAGGTAAACCACGTGTCAGTGTTTACACCCAGGTAAGCCACGTGTCAGTGTTTACACCCAGGCAAACCACGTGTCAGTGTTTACACCCAGGTAAACCACGTGTCAGTGTTTACACCCAGGTAAACCACGTGTCAGTGTTTACACCCAGGCAAACCACGTGTCACTGTTTATACCCAGGTAAACCACGTGTCACTGTTTACACCCAGGTAAACCACGTGTCAGTGTTTACACCCAGGTAAACCACGTGTCACTGTTTACACCCAGGCAAACCACGTGTCACTGTTTATACCCAGGTAAACCACGTGTCACTGTTTACACCCAGGTAAACCACGTGTCAGTGTTTACACCCAGGTAAACCACGTGTCAGTGTTTACACCCAGGCAAACCACGTGTCAGTGTTTACACCCAGGCAAACCACGTGTCAGTGTTTATACCCAGGTAAACCACGTGTCAGTGTTTACACCCAGGTAAACCACGTGTCAGTGTTTACACCCAGGTAAACCACGTGTCACTGTTTATACCCAGGTAAACCACGTGTCAGTGTTTACACCCAGGTAAACCACGTGTCAGTGTTTACACCCAGGTAAACCACGTGTCAGTGTTTACACCCAGGCAAACCACGTGTCAGTGTTTACACCCAGGCAAACCACGTGTCAGTGTTTACACCCAGGTAAACCACGTGTCAGTGTTTACACCCAGGTAAACCACGTGTCAGTGTTTACACCCAGGTAAACCACGTGTCGCTGTTTATACCCAGGTAAACCACGTGTCAGTGTTTACACCCAGGTAAACCACGTGTCAGTGTTTACACCCAGGTAAACCACGTGTCAGTGTTTACACCCAGGTAAACCACGTGTCAGTGTTTACAGTCAGGCCAAACATTTGTCAGTGTATACACTCGTTAGCTCTGGTAACGAGGACTTCCCTACATCTCGATGGTTCTGATAACCAGGACCTCCGTCCCGTTGGTTCTGATAACGAGGGCTACACTGTCTCGCTGGTTCTGGTAACGAGGACTACTCCCACTGTCTCGTTGTCTTTGATAATGAGAGAGTAACTGCGTCTCGTTGGCTCTGATAACGAGGATTTCCCTACATTTCGATGGTTCTGATAACCAGGACCTCCGTCCCGTTGGTTCTGATAACGAGGGCTACACTGTCTCGCTGGTTCTGGTAACGAGGACTACTCCCACTGTCTCGTTATCTTTGATAATGAGAGAGTAACTGCGTCTCGTTGGCTCTGATAACGAGGACTTCTTTGTGTTTCGACGATTTAGATAACGATAACTACCCTGTGTCTCGTTGTTTCTAATAACGAGGACTACCCTGTGTTGCGGTTTCTAATAACGAGAACTACCCTGTGTCTCGTCGGTTCTAATAACGAGAACTACCCTGTGTCTCATTGGTTCTAATAACGAGAACTACCCTGTGTCTCGTTGGTTCTAATAACGAGAACTACCCTGTGTCTCGCTGGTTCTAATAACGAGAACTATCCTGTCTCTCTTTGGGTCCAATGGCGAGAACTACCTTGCGTCTCGTTGGTTCTAATAACGACAACTACCCTGTGTCTCGTTGGTTCTAATAACGACAACTACCCTGTGTCTCGTTGGTTCTAATAACGACACCTACCATGTCTCTCTTTTGGTCTAATAATGAGAAATAACCTGTCTCGTTGGTTCTAATAACGAGAACTGCCCCGTCTCTCTTTGGGTATAATAACGAGACCTACCCTGTGTCTCGTTGGTTCTAATAACGAGAACTACCTTGTGTCTCGTCAGTACTAATAACGAGACCTACCCTGCGTCTCGTTAGTTCTAATAACGAGACCTACCCTGTGTCTCGTCAGTTCTAATAACGAGACCTACCCTGCGTCTCGTTAGTTCTAATAACGAGACCTACCCTGCGTCTCGTTAGTTCTAATAACGAGACCTACCCTGTGTCTCGTCAGTTCTAATAACGAGACCTACCCTGCGTCTCGTTAGTTTTAATAACGAGACCTACCCTGCGTCTCGTTAGTTCTAATAACGAGACCTACCCTGTGTCTCGTTAGTTCTAATAACGAGACCTACCCTGTGTCTCGCTGATTCTAATAACAAAGACTTCTTCCCTGTGTCTCGTTTATCTCTGGTCTCGCACATTTAAAACCTTATCTTGCATTATTATTATTATTATTATTATTATTACGTTATAAATATACGATTTTATGTCTTTAATTAAATGTCAGCGAAAAATATACTTAAACTACATACATAATACAAGTCAGTGTATACTGCGTACATGATACAGGACAGTGTATACTGCAAACATGATACAGGTCCATGTATACTGCGTACATGATAAAGGTCAGTGTATACTGCAAACATGATACAGGTCCGTGTATACTGCAAACATGATACAGGTCCGTGTATACTGCAAACATGATACAGGTCAGTGTATACTACATACATAATACAAGTCAGTGCATACTACATACATAATACAAGTCAGTGCATACTACATACATAATACAAGTCAGTGCATACTACATACATAATACAAGTCAGTATATACTGAATACATCGTACAGGTCAGTAAATACTACATACATAATACAAGTCATTGTACACTGCATACATCGTACAGGTCAGTGTATATTATTACATAATACAAATGAGTGTATACTTACCGTTGTCAGAGAATACCACTGCTACTCCTGTACACACAACCAGCCACAGTCCAGTTTTCCAATGCATTATGTCAACAAATTATAGAAAAGTAACACAGACACGTAAAGAAATATGTTTTCTCTCTCTCTATGGTTAACCCAGCCTCCCACTAGAGAAATACACGTCGAACTGATGAGAGAGAGAGAGTGAGAGAGAGAGAGGCTGGCCGCAGATGCGGCCGACGACGCATGCGTCAGTGCCCTGCGGCTGGTGCGTTTGCCACCCCAACACACCCTAGCCTGCTCTAACTACATACAGACATCTTTTTTTGACCACTTAGGCTGTATACTGTGTGTCAGTCTAGACGGGGCTGGGAGTGTAAGGCGTGTGTGTGTGTATAAATGGGTACACTGGGTGTAAGGAGTGAGTGTATAAGTGGGAACACTGGGTGTATTCCTGGTGAGCCAGTATCAAAACACAGGGAGGCTAACTGACTCAACCACAACAATACTGAGAGCCACGATGCTGCCTGCTGGGTTTCCAGAGTCGATAGAAGAAGCCTCCTAGTGAGCTTTACGCGCCGGGAAGAAGTAAATGAACCTTTTAAGCAAGTTCCACCTACGAAAAACTCTAAGCAAGCTACACGTACCTGCAAGAAGAAATATGTTAGAAAGCTGTACGTACCGGGAAGAAGCCTTGAAGTTGCACGTACCTGCAAGAAGAAAGATGCACCATATATATCAGTAAGAGTATCAACGTTATCTTATCAAAGTTCAGCATAGCTGAGTACACTGACTGGCTAAACCTCAGAACACTGGGTAGACCTCAGAACACTAGGTAAACCTCTGAACACTGGCTATACCTCAGAACACTAGGTAGACCTCAGAACACTAGGTAAACCTCTGAACACTGGCTATACCTCAGAACACTAGGTAAACCTCTGAACACTGACTATACCTCAGAACACTGGGTAGACCTCAGAACACTAGGTAAACCTCTGAACACTGGCTATACCTCAGAACACTGGGTAGACCTCAGAACACTAGGTAAACCTCTGAACACTGGCTATATCTCAGAACACTGGGTAAACCTCTGAACACTGGCTATACCTCAGAACGCTGGGTAGACCTCAGAACACTAGGTAAACCTCTGAACACTGGCTATACCTCAGAACACTAGGTAGACCTCAGAACACTAGGTAAACCTCTGAACACTGGCTATACCTCAGAACGCTGGGTAGACCTCAGAACACTAGGTAAACCTCTGAACTCTGATTAAACTGAACAATGGGTAGACTCAGAACACTAGGTAAACCTCTGATATACCTCAGAACACTAGGTAGACCTCAGAACACTAGGTAAACCTCTGAACTCTGATTAAACCTCAGAACAATGGGTAGACCTCAGAACACTAGGTAAACCTCTGAACACTGGCTATACCTCAGAACACTGGGTAGACCTCAGAACACTAGGTAAACCTCTGAACTCTGGCTAAACCTCAGAACACTGGGTAGACCTCAGAACACTAGGTAAACCTCTGAACACTGGCTATACCTCAGAACACTAGGTAGACCTCAGAACACTAGGTAAACCTTTGAACACTGGCTAAACCTCAGAACACTGGGTAGACCTCAGAACACTAGGTAAACCTCAGAACACTGGCTATACCTCAGAACACTGGGTAAACCTCTGAACACTGGCTATACCTCAGAACACTGGGTAGACCTCAGAACACTAGGTAAATCTCTGAACACTGGGTATACCTCAGAACACTAGGTAAACCTTTGAACACTGGGTATACCTCAGAACACTAGGTAAACCTTTAAACACTGGCTAAACCTCAGAACACTGGGTATACCTCAGAACACTAGGTAAACCTTTGAACACTGCGTATGCCTCAGAACACTAGGTAAACCTTTGAACACTGGGTACACCTCAGAACACTAGGTATACCTCAGAACACTGGGTATACCTCAGAACACTGGGTATCCCTTATACTGGGTATACCTTAGAATACTGGGTATACCTCTGAACACTGCATATACCTCAGAACACCGGGTATACCTCTGAAACTGCGTATACCTCAGAACACTAGGTAAACCTCTGAACAGAGTATATCTCAGAACACTGGATATACCTCTGAACACTGGGTATACCTCTGAACACTGCGTATACTTCAGAACACCGGGTATACCTCTAAACACTGCATATACCTCAGAACACCGGGTATACCTCAGAACACTGGGTATACATAAATACACTGTGTGTAACAAGCTCGATATCAAGTTTAGCTTAGTGTTACCTGGTAATAACGTGTTTAAGGCATTAAGCTGTCACTCTCGCATCACCCCCACTGACAGCCTGAGGGAGGCTGACAGCCACTCAGGATGGATGAAACAGCAGTCTCGAATTATTATAATCATGAGGGAGCGCTAAACCCGTAGGATTAAACAGCGCATGTGGGAGGAGGTGATGGAAGGTATTCAGACTCAATTCAGGGAACCGAAGCACAGATCCAACTCCCTAGATCAAGAGCCCCTCACCAGCATCAAGGAACCTCCCTTGAGAGGCACCAAGGGCGAGACACGAGTAGCAGAACAAACATGTACTGGCACAACGTTTTGCTTTGTGCAATACTATTGTTGTCAGCTATATATTTATTTACTGAGAGATATAGACAGCATTACCATTTATATATATCAAAGTATTTCATCCAAAAAATATAATACCAGACTTGTATTTCAAACGGGAGGACAATGAAGTTAGACCTATAGCTTCCATGGTCAGGTATGTGCTCGCATTAGGGGTGACTATGTCCAGTGGTAATAGGCACCTAATGTTTGAAGCACTGATGGTCGAGTGGACTAAGGTGTCTCAGAATTTTGGCGAGCTTCCCGAGAAACGTGCTGAAATATTTGGGGTTCGTTTCCCGATCAGTTGTAGTATTGTTATTTGCTTAAAACTACTTGTTCGTGGATGCAATATATATATATTATGTATGTGTGTCGTGCTGAATAGGTAAAACTGGTCAATTAACAATAAATCATTTAAAATTTAGTCCTTTCTAAAATTTTCTCTTATACGTTTAAAGGCATTTTTTCATTCATGTTAATATAAAAATTAATAATTTTGTACCAAAAGAACCTTAGAAAACTTACCTAACCTTATCATAACAAGTGCAATTTAATTTAGCGTAATCCAACTAAATATATTTTAGATAAGTTTACAGTAATTTAATAATAAACAAACACAATGAAATATATTTTTTCGTTAGGCTCAGAATGATTTTTGCGAAATTATTGCATACAAAAATTTTCGCTTGCCTTATTCGGCAAAAAGAGCGTTGCTATTAAAACCCAAATCGCAAGTATTAACTATTCAGTCCGACATACACACACACACACACACACACACAGAAGTTCTTGCTGGCAGCAGAGGTTGTAGCCTCGGTGGTGTAGTGGTCTAGAGCGTTGAGAGTTCTACTGTCTTCCTGGTAAATGATGGTGAGGTTAAGTCAGTAACTCGGGCAGCCGGCTGCTTTATTGAACCTTGTCTCAGCAACAGGTAGCAGCCAGACGGTCCTGCCCAGGGAAATGGTGCAGCCTAGGTAAGGCAGCTAGGTGAGTGTATGGTTAGGTAGGTTGAGTGTATAGCTGTTGACTGAGTGTAAGGTTACTTAGTGTACCTAGTCTCTCTTGCCATAAGCGGACGGAGGAAGAGGAAGGAAGAAAAGGAAAAGAATAAAGGAAACGGAGAAAGGAAGAACAAAGGAAAGAAAAACGAAGGAAGCGAAAGAAGGAAGGAAAGATGGAAGAAGATTTACAAAACGCTTTGACTAACGATAAAAATTCCGCGACAGGTTGGTAATACATCAAGGAATACAATGCACGCCTTTCCTTGCAACCCATTAGTATTAACCCACTCCACGCAACCCACTCCTTGCAGCCCACCTCTTGCAAACCACGCCTTGCAAGCCCACTCTTTATTGCCAGAGTAAACACCTTGCTGAGTGTAAATAACCACAGTCTTTCCGGTGCTCTCTGACATACACAGTGGACACACGTTAAGTATGTGGCCAGACCTACCATCATATCCTGTGTCAGCCACTATCATACTCTGTTATGTTACCACCTGTACTCTGTACCAGTCTTGAACCACCTATACTCTGAACCACTGTCTTGAACCACCTGTACTCTGAACCACTGTCTTGAACCACCTGTACTCTGAACCACTGTCTTGAACCACCTGTACTCTGTACCACTGTCTTGAACCACCTGTACTCTGTACCACTGTCTTGAACCACCTGTACTCTGTACCACTGTCTTGAACCACCTGTACTCTGTACCACTGTCTTGAACCACCTGTACTCTGTACCACTGTCTTGAACCACCTTGAACCAACTGTACTCTGAACCACTGTCTTGAACCACCTGTACTCTGTACCACTGTCTTGAACCACCTGTACTCTGTACCACTGTCTTGAACCACCTGTACTCTGTACCACTGTCTTGAACCACCTGTACTCTGTACCACTGTCTTGAACCACCTGTACTCTGTACCACTGTCTTGAACCACCTGTACTCTGTACCACTGTCTTGAACCACCTGTACTCTGTACCACTGTCTTGAACCACCTGTACTCTGTACCACTGTGTTGAACCACCTGTACTCTGTACCACTGTCTTGAACCACCTGTACTCTGTACCACTGTGTTGAACCACCTGTACTCTGTACCACTGTCTTGAACCACCTGTACTCTGTACCACTGTCATGAACCACTTGTACTCTGTACCATTGTCTTGGACCACCTGTACTCTGTACCACTGTCTTGAACCACCTGTACTCTGTACCACTGTCTTGAACCACCTGTACTCTGTACCACTGTGTTGAACCACCTGTACTCTGTACCACTGTCTTGAACCACCTGTACTCTGTACCACTGTCATGAACCACTTGTACTCTGTACCATTGTCTTGAACCACCTGTACTCTATACCACTGTCTTGAACCACCTGTACTCTGTACCATTGTCTTGAACCACTTGTACTCTGTACCAGTCTTGAACCACCTGTACTCTGTACCACTGTCTTGAACCACATGTACTCTGTACCACTGCCTTGAACCACCTGTACTCTGAACTCTTATCTTGTACCAACCCATCAGATTTATCTACAACGGCTTTCAACCAAGTCGATGACCTCTTTTTTGGGTTATCCTAAGTAATTTACACGTTAGACTATGCATGCAAAATAACCACAGTGAAAAAAAATATATTGAAATTCCAAACGCTTTCTTGATTTCTCAGATTATCAAGAAATAAAAATAACAGAACAGAAGAGTCATACAGCAGAGATTTTACCTTACTTATCCAGCGTAAGTGAGCAAGTTTATTCAGTTAGAAATACACCTAAATACAGTTACATATATTATCATACATAACAGCATATGCTAACCTTGGATAACCCAAGAAATTCAGACAAAGTTGTTAAGTATGATAACTGGTTATGGTGTCCCGTGGCCTTTTAGGCAACACACTCGCCTCACACAGTGTCCGTGGTTCGATCCCCGGCAAGAGTGGTAACACTGGATGAGTTTCCTTACACCTACTGTCCCCGTTCATCTAGCAAGTATGTAGTTACCTGAGTGTTAGTGGACTAGTGTGGGTCGCATCCTGGGGTACAAGACTGAGGACCCCAATAGAAATAAGACAGATAGTCCCTCGATGACTTTCTTGGGTTATCCTGGGTGGCTAACCCTCCAGAGTTAAAAATCCCAACAAAATCGTATCTTGTACTTATGTGTTCCTGTACATATTCTTACCTCCAATCCTCCCTCAGATTTACCCGTAGCTCAACTGCTAGCGCACTCAGCTCACACACTGAGGTCCGTGGTTCGATCACCGGTACAGGTGGACACATTAGGACGTTTTTTCCTTAAGGTACCCGCTGTCCATATTCAGTAAAATAGGTACCTGGGGGTTAGTTAGCTGGTGTGGGTCGCATCCTATGGACAAAACCGAACTAATTTGCCCGAAATGCTCTGCATAACAAACGGCTTTCTATACAGTAGTATGTCACTGATGTCAGCTATGGTCTTGTATACCTTGTACATGTACTTGTAGAAATAAAGATTATTATTATTACAGATTTGAACAATCCAAATTTCTTTTCTCTTAATCAACCTAGATTACTCCATCCTTGGCTTCGGAGAGCAGAGTGCTTGGCTAACAAAAGACAGGAACCGGGTGGAATCCTGGGAGGAAACAGGTGATTGTCAAGTTTGTTGTCTCCTGAAGCCTGTTATCTAACAGTATATTTAACCACTAAATAACTCATAACTTCTCACAATTTGTTTGACATTATTATTATTATTAAACTTATATTTGTAAAGCCTAATAAAAGACTTATTTAAATGTTCAACTTCACCATATGGGCGAGATGCGGCTTCTTGTTTACTTATGCTAGTTACCCCTTTACTGGTGCAGTTTTTTATGTTTCCAGCACTTCAGAAAATGGTAACCTTGAGTAGGATGAGAAACTAATGTAAAAGAAATAAAAAGAAAAGAAAAAATGGAGGAAGAGGAGAAGCAGGATAAAGGAAAGAAGATGGAGTAACATAAAGGAGGAGGTAGAAAGGAGGTGAGAAGGTGGGAGGAGTAGGGAGGGAAGAGGCAGGAAGGTGGAGAAGAGAGGGAGGGAAGAGGAAGGAAGGTGGAGAAGAGAGGGAGGACGAAGAGGAAGGAGAAGCAGACCCGTTTCAGGAGACTAAGTAAGTAAGTAAGTTTATTCAGGTATACACAAATACAGTTACATAGAATTATCATACATAACAGCATATGTGTAGAGAACCTGGGATAACCCAAAAAAGTCAGACAGAGTGACTTATTTCCATTGGGGTCCTTTTACCTTATTATTATAATATAAAGGTTATAATATTTTCTTATTATTCTACAATGAAGATAACATCTTATTATCATACTAAAAAGACTATCTACTACACTCTCTCTTGTTTCCTGACAAACAAAACACCGCTCGTGGCTAAATTGGTAGCTGCCTTAGCTCACACACTGAGGGACAAGGGTACGAAACCCAGACGAGTGGAAACGTTAAGGAATATTCCCTTACATCTGTTGTCCCTGTTACCTAGCAGTAACCAGGTACCTGGCTACCATCCAACATAATAATAATAATCTTTATTTGCTACAAGTACATGTACAAGGTATACAGTCCTAGCTGACAACAATGACATACTACTATATAGAAACTCCCTTGTTATGCTCCACATCTCGGGCATATTAGGTCAGTGTCCCAGGATGCGACCCACACCAGTCGACTAACACCCAGGTACCCATTTTACTGATGGGGAACATAGACAACAGGTGGAAAGAAACACGTCCAATGTTTCTACTCTGGCTGGGAATCGAACCCAGGCCCTCGCCGTGTGAAGCGAGAGTGTTAGCCACCCACCAGAGCCCATTCTTCCCTCACTCTCCAACATTCTTCCCTCACTCTCCAACATTCTTCCCTCACTCTCCAACATTCTTCCCTCACTCTCCAACATTCTTCCCTCACTCTCCAACATTTTTCCCTCACCCTCCAACATTCTTCCCTCACTCTCCAACATTTTTCCCTCACCCTCCAACATTCTTCCTTCACCCTCCAACATTCTTCCCTCTCTAACATTCTTCCCTCACTCTCCAACATTTTTCCCTCACCCTCCAACATTCTTCCCTCACTCTCCATCATTCTTCCCTCACTCTCCAACATTCATCCCTCACCCTCCAATATTCTTCCCTCACTCTCCAACATTCTTCCCTCAACCTCCAACATTCTTCCCTCACCCTCCAACATTCCTCCTTCACCCTCCAACATTCTTCCCTCACTCTCCAACATTCTTCCCTCACCCTCCAACATTCTTCCCTCACCCTATAACATTCTTTCCTCACCCTCCAACATTATTCCCTCACCCTCCAACATTCTTTCCTCACCCTCCAACATTCCTCCGTCACCCTCCAACATTCTTCCCTCACCCTCCAACATTCTTCCCTTACTTTCCTACATTCCTCCCTCACCCTCCAACATTCTTTCCTCACCCTCCAACATTCCTCCGTCACCCTCCAACATTCCTCCGTCACCCTCCAACATTCTTCCCTCACCCTCCAACATTCTTCCCTTACTTTCCCACATTCCTCCCTCACCCTCCAACATTCTTCCCTCACCCTCCAACATTCTTCCCTTACTTTCCCACATTCCTCCCTCACCCTCCAACATTCTTCCCTCACCCTCCAACATTCTTCCCTTACTTTCCCACATTCTTCCCTCACCCTCCAACATTCTTCCCTCACCCTCCAACATACTTCCCTCATCACCCTCCAACATTCTTCCCTCACCCTCCAACATCCTTCCCTCACCCTCCAACATACTTCCCTCATCATCCTCCAACATTCTTCCCTCATCACCCTCCAACATTCTTCCCTCATCACCCTCCAACATTCTTCCCTCACCCTCCAACATCCTTCCCTTACCCTCCAACATTCTTCCCTCACCCTCCAACATTCTTCCCTCATCACCCTCCAACATTCTTCCCTCATCACCCTCCAACATTCTTCCCTCACCCTCCAACATTCTTCCCTCATCACCCTCCAACATTCTTCCCTCACCCTCCAACATTCTTCCCTCATCACCCTCCAACATTCTTCCCTCACCCTCCAACATCCTTCCCTCACCCTCCAACATTCTTCCCTCACCCTCCAACATTCTTCCCTCACCCTCCAACATTCTTCCCTCACCCTCCAACATTCTTCCCTCACCCTCCAACATTCTTCCCTCACCCTCCAACATTCTTCCCTCACCCTCCAACATTCTTCCCTCACCCTCCGACATTCTTCCCTCACCCTCCAACATTCTTCCCTCACCCTTCAACATCCTTCCCTCACCCTCCAACATTCTTCCCTCACCCTCCAACATTCTTCCCTCACCCTCCAACATTCTTCCCTCACCCTCCGACATTCTTCCCTCACCCTCCAACATTCTTCCCTCACCCTCCAACATTCTTCCCTCACCCTCCAACATTCTTCCCTCACCCTCCGACATTCTTCCCTCACCCTCCAACATTCTTCCCTCACCCTCCGACATTCTTCCCTCACCCTCCAACATCCTTCCCTTACCCTCCAACATTCTTCCCTCATCACCCTCCAACATTCTTCCCTCATCACCCTCCAACATTCTTCCCTCACCCTCCAACATTCTTCCCTCACCCTCCAACATTCTTCCCTCACCCTCCAACATTCTTCCCTCACCCTCCAGGCATCACTATCACACACTCGACTCTCAAAAGTCAATAAGAGGATGCGTCTCTCAGTGGCCTGGCACTGGAGAGTCAGTGCCAGGCCACTGCCGCCTGGCACTGGAGAGTCAGTGCCAGGCCACTGCCGCCTGGCACTGGAGTCAGTGCCAGGCCACTGCCGCCTGGCACTGGAGAGTCAGTGCCAGGCCACTGCCGCCTGGCACTGGAAGAGTCAGTGCCAGGCCAGTGCCGCCTGGCACTGGAGAGTCAGTACCATTCCACTGCCGCCTGGCACTGGAGTCAGTGCCAGGCCACTGCCGCCTGGCACTGGAAGAGTCAGTGCCAGGCCACTGCCGCCTGGCACTGGAGAGTCAGTGCCAGGCCACTGCCGCCTGGCACTGGAGAGTCAGTACCATTCCACTGCCGCCTGGCACTGGAGTCAGTGCCAGGCCACTGCCGCCTGGCACTGGAAGAGTCAGTGCCAGGCCACTGCCGCCTGGCACTAAAGAGTCAGTACCATTCCACTGCCGCCTGGCACTGGAGAGTCAGTACCATTCCACTGCCGCCTGGCACTGGAAGAGTCAGTGCCAGGCCACTGCCGCCTGGCACTGGAGAGTCAGTGCCAGGCCACTGCCGCCTGGCACTGGAGAGTCAGTACCATTCCACTGCCGCCTGGCACTGGAGTCAGTGCCAGGCCACTGCCGCCTGGCACTGGAAGAGTCAGTGCCAGGCCACTGCCGCGTGGCACTAAAGAGTCAGTACCATTCCACTGCCGCCTGGCACTGGAGAGTCAGTGCCAGGCCACTGCCGCCTGGCACTGGAGAGTCAGTACCATTCCACTGCCGCCTGGCACTGGAGAGTCAGTACCATTCCACTGCCGCCTGGCACTGGAGAGTCAGTACCATTCCACTGCCGCCTGGCACTGGAGAGTCAGTACCATTCCACTGCCGCCTGGCACTGGAGAGTCAGTACCATTCCACTGCCGCCTGGCACTGGAGAGTCAGTACCATTCCACTGCCGCCTGGCACTGGAGAGTCAGTACCATTCCACTGCCGCCTGGCACTGGAGAGTCAGTACCATTCCACTGCCGCCTGGCACTGGAGAGTCAGTGCCATGCCACTGCCGCCTGGCACTGGAGAGTCAGTACCATTCCACTGCCGCCTGGCACTGGAGAGTCAGTACCATTCCACTGCCGCCTGGCACTGGAGAGTCAGTACCATTCCACTGCCGCCTGGCACTGGAGAGTCAGTACCATTCCACTGCCGCCTGGCACTGGAGAGTCAGTGCCAGGCCACTGCCGCCTGGCACTGGAGAGTCAGTACCATTCCACTGCCGCCTGGCACTGGAGAGTCAGTACCATTCCACTGCCGCCTGGCACTG
>NC_091367.1:7401610-7489110 GCF_038502225.1 Cherax quadricarinatus
AAGAAGACAGTGACTATACTGACATCAGTAATGATTAGGACAATACTTTGACTATACTGATTTCAGTAACAGTGAGGACAATACTTTGACTGTACGGACTTCAGTGACGTTGAGGACAATACTTTGACTATATTGACTTCAATAAGCTGGGTGTACGTTCACGCTGGATGTACGTTCACTCTGGATGTAAGTTCACTCTGGATGTACATTCACTCTGGATGTACATTCACTCTGGATGTACGTTCACTTCCTGATAGCAAGCAAGAAGAATTTGCATATTCTGGTGAAAGATGAATGGGTTATCGTTATTACTCTGGCTTTAACAAAACTTTTAACGTCTCCCACAACGAAGTTATTTGTTCTATCTGCAAGTTTTTAGCCTGTGTATTGTTCGAAGTTGAAAGATATTTTTCTTCACATTTGGACATAATGGGTAGATCGTTGATAATAAGACCTAATCTAACCTAACATGTCCTAACTTAACATGAACGAGCATGTCCTAACCTAACCTAGCCTAACAAAATCTAACCGAACGTAACCTAATCTAGCCTAACCTAATCTAGCCTAACCTAACCTAGCCTAACATAACCTAACCTAACCTAGCCTAACCTAACAACACTCCCTGGATCCCATTCCATCAGTCCCTGGGTCCAAGAGAGACCATTCCATAATCAATGGGACCCACAGAGACCGTTCCATCACTGCCTGGGACCCAGAAAGACCTTCAACCTCCAACCCCGGGATGAAGATCAACCCTTCCATCAGCAGTTCCAGCAGTTAACTTTGTGAGAGACAAGACAGGTGACAGGTCAGGGTGTTGAGAGACAAGGAGCAGCTCTCACTTTAGACAACTTGACCAAACACCACGCAATGTTTTGTTAATGATTTAAGAAGAGCATTTTCCCAGGAGAGACTCAATAGTTCAAAGACTCTATTTTTGCGTGTGCTTGATGTGTGTGTGTGTGTGTGTGTGTGTGTGTGTGTGTGTGTGTGTGTGTGTGTGTGTGTGTGTGTGTGTGTGTGTGTGTGTGTGTGTGTGTGTGTGTGTGAATGATCATTCCACCATAATGGTTATACATATCAGTCCAAACTGGCTCTTATATGCTCATTATTGCCTCTTACCTCAGTCACTTCTCATTACTCTTGCAAATTTTGAAAACAGGAAATATTCGTGACTGTATGTTTGGCATTGTATGTGCGTGAAGGTCCATAAAAAAATGCTTAATAAACTAATATCCTCAATACATTTCTGACAAAAAAGCCGTTTTCCAATGACCATAATCTCGAATAATAACAATTTTCCTTTCAAAAGAAGTTGCAATACGAAAGAAAAGACTCTTGTTGCATACTTAGAAAATACAAGACAGCAACTGGTTCTGGTAAGAAAACGCGCATTTATTTACGACCTAGAGACGCAAACAGCCACGAAGGAGATTAGAAACAACGTTGGTTTCCCGACGTTCTTGCCTTCCCTCACCTTCATGTTTATTCCGCCGCTGTTACACCGAGCAGACATACTCCCTGCTGCAATATTGTTTTATAAGGTTAATCAGAATTGGCCAATTTACGTTAGACCAGCCAGGATTAAGACAAACAGAATTTGCCAGTAAGAGCACAGAAAGAATACAGAACTTGCAGCAATAGAATTTTTAATGGAACAGAGCATCAGCAAAAAACAACGGTGTGCTGAAAAAACGCACACGTTACTTTTCTCCCGTTCCATCAATCGTTGAAACACACACACACACACACACACACTCACACACATACACACACACACACACACACACACACACACACACACACACACACACACACACACACACACACACACACACACACACACACACACACACACACACACACATCAGGAGGAAAACAACAGTCAAGGACCAGGTAATCAGACTGAGGAAGGGTGATGGGGAATTCACAAGAAACGACCAAGAGGTATGTCAGGAGCTCAACACAAGATTTAAAGAGGTATTTACAGTGGAAACCAGTAGGACTCCAGGAAATCAGAACAGGGGGGTACACCAGCAAGTGCTGGATGAGGTACATATAACCAAGGAGGAGGTGAAGAAGCTGCTATGCGAACTTGACACCTCAAAGGCGGTGGGACCAGACAACATCTCTCCATGGGTCCTTAAAGAGGGAGCAGAGATATTGTGTGAGCCATTAACAAAGATCTTCAACACATCATTTGAAACTGGGCAACTCCCTGAGGTATGGAAAATGGCAAATGTAGTCCCAATTTTTAAAAAGGGAGACAGACATGAGGCACTAAACTACAGACCTGTATCACTAACGTGTATAGTATGCAAGGTCATGGAGAAGATCATCAGGAGGAGAGTGGTGGGGCACCTGGAAAGAAACAAGTGTATAATTGACAACCAGCACGGTTTCAGGGAAGGAAAATCCTGTGTCACAAACCTACTAGAGTTTTATGACAAGGTGACAGAAGTAAGACAAGAGAGAGAGGGGTGGATCGACTGCATATTTTTGGACTGCAAGAAGGCCTTCGACACAGTTCCTCACAAGAGGTTACTGCAAAAGCTAGAGGATCAGGCACACATAACAGGAAAGGCACTGCAATGGATCAGAGAATACCTGACAGGGAGGCAACAACGAGTCATGGTACGCGACGAGGTGTCAGAGTGGGCGCCTGTGACAAGCGGGGTTCCACAGGGGTCAGTCCTAGGACCTGTGCTGTTCTTGGTATATGTGAACGACATAACTGAAGGGATAGACTCAGAAGTGTCCTTGTTTGCAGATGATGCGAAGTTAATGAGAAGAATCAAATCGGATGAGGATCAGGCAGGACTACAAAGAGACCTGGACAGGCTACAAGCCTGGTCCAGCAACTGGCTCCTTGAATTTAACCCTACCAAATGCAAAGTCATGAAGATTGGGGAAGGGCAAAGAAGACCGCAGACACAATATAGTTTAGATGGCCAAAGACTGCAAACCTCACTCAAGGAAAAAGATCTGGGGGTGAGTATAACACCGAGCATATCTCCTGAGGCGCACATCAATCAGATAACTGCTGCAGCATACGGGCGCCTGGCAAACCTACGGATAGCGTTTCGATACCTCAGTAAGGATTCGTTTAAGATTCTGTATACCATTTACGTCAGGCCCATACTGGAGTATGCAGCACCAGTTTGGAATCCACACCTAGTCAAGCACGTCAAGAAATTAGAGAAAGTGCAAAGGTTTGCAACAAGACTAGTCCCAGAGCTACGGGGATTGTCCTACGAAGAAAGATTGAGGGAAATCGGCCTGACGACACTGGAGGACAGGAGGGTCAGGGGAGACATGATAACGACATATAAAATAATGCGCAGAATAGACAAGGTGGACAAAGACGGGATGTTCCAGAGACGGGACACAGACACAAGAGGTCACAATTGGAAGTTGAAGACTCAGATGAATCAAAGGGATGTTAAGAAGTATTTCTTCAGTCATAGAGTAGTCAGGCCGTGGAATATCCTAGAAAGTGACGTAGTGGAGGCGGGAACCATACATAGTTTTAAGGCGAGGTATGATAGAGCTCATGGAGCAGGGAAAGAGAGGACCTAGTAGTAATCAGCGAAGAGGCGGGGCCAGGAGCTGTGAATCGACCCCTGCAACCACAAATAGGTGAGTACAAATAGGTGAGTACACACACACACACGAGATTAGTGCAAAAGCCGGAGGACCAGGCAGGGATAATAGGGAAGGCACTACAATGGATCAGGGAATACCTGAGAGGAGGACAACAGCGAGTCATGGTACGTGGAGAGGTGTCAGAGTGGGCGCCTGTAACGAGTGGGGTGCCACAGGGATCGGTCTTCGGACCGGTGCTGCTTCTGGCATTTGTGAACATGACGGAAGGAATATACTCCGAAGTGTCCCTGTTTGCAGATGATGTGAAGAATTCAGTCGGACGAGGACGAGGCAGAACTACAGAGGGATCTGGACAGGCTGCACACCTGGTCCAGCAACTGACTGCTGGAGTTCAACATAAGAACATAAGAAAGAAGAAACACTGTAGCAGGCCTACTGGCCCATGCGAGGCAGGGCCAATTCTCCCACCGACTTAAGCCACGTCAGTCACATTCACTTAAGGGAGGAGCACGGCATCTGACCTAGCAGCACAAGCTAGTCAGGTCCAACTCACACTCACCCACACCCACTCATGTATTTATCCAACCTGTTTTTAAAACTACACAACGTTTTAGCTTCTATGACGGTACCCGGGAGTTTGTTCCACTCATCCACAACTCTGTTACCAAACCAGTGCTTTCCTATATCCTTCCTGAATCTGATTTTTTCCAATTTAAAACCATTGCTGCGAGTCCTGTATATGCTATATATTTTCAGCACGCTATTTACATCCCCTTTATTAATTCATTTTTCCATTTATACACTTCAATCATATTCTCAGTCTATCCTCGTAGGGAAGATTTATGATACATGGGATCAACCCCACCAAGTGGAAAGTCATGAAGACTGGGGAAGGGCAAAGAAGACCACAGACGGAATATAGTCTTGGGAGCCAAAGCCTACAAACCTCACTCAAGGAAAAGGATCTTGAGGTGAGTATAACACCGGGCACATCTCCTGAGGCGCACATCAACCAAATAACTGCTGCAGCATACGGGCGCCTGGCAAACCTAAGAAGAGAATTCCGACATCTTAATAAGGAGTCATTCAGGACCCTGTACACTGTGTACGTTAGACCCATATTGGATTATGCAGCGCCAGTTTGGAGCCCTCACCTAGCCAAGCATGTAAGGAAACTAGAGAAAGTGCAAAGGTTTGCAAGAAAACTAGTCCCGGAGGTAAGGGGTATGTCCTACGAGGCGAGGTTAAGGGAAATTAACCTGACGACTCTGGAGGGTAGGAGAGATAGGGAGGATATGATAACGACATATAAAATAATAAGAGGAACTGACAAGGTGGACAGAGACAGAATGTTCCATAGATGGGACACAACAACGAGGGGTCACAGTTGGAAGTTAAAGACTCAGATGAACCACAGGGATGTTAGGAAGTATTTCTTCAGTCACAGAGTTGTCAGGAAGTGGAATAGTCTAGGAAGTGATGTAGTGTAGGCAGGATCCATGCACAGTTTTAAGGAGAGATATGATAAAACTCAGAGAGCGGAAGAGTGACCGAGTAGCGGCCAGTGAAGAGGCGGGGGCCAGGAGCTGTGAATCGACCCCTACAACCACAACTAGGTGAGTACACACACACAAACACACTTCTTGAGAAAGGACATGAATCACCAGAACACAGAGATCAATGCACTTTCCCCTCAGTCGTTTATGTCCACACTCATCAGAGTGACGAATTATCCTGAAGTAGTTAAGACCAATTAGTTGCCTCGCAATTTATGAACCCTCAAGTTATACGTTCAAGAAATTGGCCCACCTGCCGGGCGGACCAGATAAACCTCAGCCTTGACAAGCAGCCTCAGCTGACATATTAATATGTAATATAACTACACTCAATAGTACGAATATTACAAACACTTGTTATATAATTAATTCTACTGTTCACTGTGTGTGTATATGCAAAAAAAGTGAAAAAAATTTGTGAATTTCCAAGTGCTTTCAGGATCTCACTATTTTTTCACAGCTCTTATTTTGCATATTATCATATCACCTGTTTACTGTGAGCTTACTATCTTCATATATATACATACATACATATTATATATATATATATATATATATATATATATATATATATATATATATATATATATATATATATATATATTTTTTATTATTATCACACCGGCCGATTCCCACCAAGGCAGGGTGGCCCGAAAAAGAAAAACTTTCACCATCATTCACTCCATCACTGTCTTGCCAGAAGGGTGCTTTACACTACAGTTTTTAAACTGCAACATTAACACCCCTCCTTCAGAGTGCAGGCACTGTACTTCCCATCTCCAGGACTCAAGTCCGGCCTGCCGGTTTCCCTGAATCCCTTCATAAATGTTACTTTGCTCACACTCCAACAGCACGTCATGTATTAAAAACCATTTGTCTCCATTCACTCCTATCAAACACGCTCACGCATGCCTGCTGGAAGTCCAAGCCCCTCGCACACAAAACCTCCTTTACCCCCTCCCTCCAACCCTTCCTAGGCCGACCCCTACCCCGCCTTCCTTCCACTACAGACTGATACACTCTTGAAGTCATTCTGTTTCGCTCCATTCTCTCTACATGTCCGAACCACCTCAACAACCCTTCCTCAGCCCTCTGGACAACAGTTTTGGTAATCCCGCATCTCCTCCTAACTTCCAAACTACGAATTCTCTGCATTATATTCACACCACACATTGCCCTCAGACATGACATCTCCACTGCCTCCAGCCTTCTCCTCGCTGCAACATTCATCACCCACGCTTCACACCCATATAAGAGCGTTGGTAAAACTATACTCTCATACATTCCCCTCTTTGCCTCCAAGGACAAAGTTCTTTGTCTCCACAGACTCCTAAGTGCACCACTCACTCTTTTTCCCTCATCAATTCTATGATTCACCTCATCTTTCATAGACCCATCCGCTGACACGTCCACTCCCAAATATCTGAATACGTTCACCTCCTCCATACTCTCTCCCTCCAATCTGATATTCAATCTTTCATCACCTAATCTTTTTGTTATCCTCATAACCTTACTCTTTCCTGTATTCACCTTTAATTTTCTTCTTTTGCACACCCTACCAAATTCATCCACCAATCTCTGCAACTTCTCTTCAGAATCTCCCAAGAGCACAGTGTCATCAGCAAAGAGCAGCTGTGACAACTCCCACTTTGTGTGTGATTCTTTATCTTTTAACTCCACGCCTCTTGCCAAGACCCTCGCATTTACTTCTCTTACAACCCCATCTATAAATATATTAAACAACCACGGTGACATCACACATCCTTGTCTAAGGCCTACTTTTACTGGGAAAAAATTTCCCTCTTTCCTACATACTCTAACTTGAGCCTCACTATCCTCGTAAAAACTCTTCACTGCTTTCAGTAACCTACCTCCTACACCATACACTTGCAACATCTGCCACATTGCCCCCCTATCCACCCTGTCATACGCCTTTTCCAAATCCATAAATGCCACAAAGACCTCTTTAGCCTTATCTAAATACTGTTCACTTATATGTTTCACTGTAAACACCTGGTCCACACACCCCCTACCTTTCCTAAAGCCTCCTTGTTCATCTGCTATCCTATTCTCCGTCTTACTCTTAATTCTTTCAATTATAACTCTACCATACACTTTACCAGGTACACTCAACAGACTTATCCCCCTATAATTTTTGCACTCTCTTTTATCCCCTTTGCCTTTATACAAAGGAACTATGCATGCTCTCTGCCAATCCCTAGGTACCTTACCCTCTTCCATACATTTATTAAATAATTGCACCAACCACTCCAAAACTATATCCCCACCTGCTTTTAACATTTCTATCTTTATCCCATCAATCCCGGCTGCCTTACCCCCTTTCATTTTACCTACTGCCTCACGAACTTCCCCCACACTCACAACTGGCTCTTCCTCACTCCTACAAGATGTTATTCCTCCTTGCCCTATACACGAAATCACAGCTTCCCTATCTTCATCAACATTTAACAATTCCTCAAAATATTCCCTCCATCTTCCCAATACCTCTAACTCTCCATTTAATAACTCTCCTCTCCTATTTTTAACTGACAAATCCATTTGTTCTCTAGGCTTTCTTAACTTGTTAATCTCACTCCAAAACTTTTTCTTATTTTCAACAAAATTTGTTGATAACATCTCACCCACTCTCTCATTTGCTCTCTTTTTACATTGCTTCACCACTCTCTTAACTTCTCTCTTTTTCTCCATATACTCTTCCCTCCTTGCATCACTTCTACTTTGTAAAAACTTCTCATATGCTAACTTTTTCTCCCTTACTACTCTCTTTACATCATCATTCCACCAATCGCTCCTCTTCCCTCCTGCACCCACTTTCCTGTAACCACAAACTTCTGCTGAACACTCTAACACTACATTTTTAAACCTACCCCATACCTCTTCGACCCCATTGCCTATGCTCTCATTAGCCCATCTATCCTCCAATAGCTGTTTATATCTTACCCTAACTGCCTCCTCTTTTAGTTTATAAACCTTCACCTCTCTCTTCCCTGATGCTTCTATTCTCCTTGTATCCCATCTACCTTTTACTCTCAGTGTAGCTACAACTAGAAAGTGATCTGATATATCTGTGGCCCCTCTATAAACATGTACATCCTGAAGTCTACTCAACAGTCTTTTATCTAAAAATACATAATCCAACAAACTACTGTCATTTCGCCCTACATCATATCGTGTATACTTATTTATCCTCTTTTTCTTAAAATATGTATTACCTATAACTAAACCCCTTTCTATACAAAGTTCAATCAAAGGGCTCCCATTATCATTTACACCTGGCACCCCAAACTTACCTACCACACCCTCTCTAAAAGTTTCTCCTACTTTAGCATTCAAGTCCCCTACCACAATTACTCTCTCACTTGGTTCAAAGGCTCCTATACATATATATATATATATATATATATGTATATATATATGTATATATATATATATGTATATATATATATAAGGAATTCGAAAGAGCAGGCGAAATATACACAAACACTGATCTCTGGCTGAAGGAGACTCGAACCTACGAACCTTGCAACAAGGTACGCAGTGCTTTACCAATCTACCCACACTGGACCAATACCTTGGAGTCCAGCTTGCGCTAGACTTTGATCCAAGGCAGCCAGCTTTCAGGGAGAAGGCTTACAGCTTTTCATTGTTTATAATATATATATATATATATATATATATATATATATATATATATATATATATATATATATATATATATATATATATATATATATATATATACATACCTGTCTTCACTCGTATTTCACTCACAGGTGTTTCACATATTTTTAAGCAAATACTTGTGTAGCATCAGGCGGATAACTGATAAATACCCGTCTACCCAGGATACCAGGATACCGCATTTACCACATGCCCAGAAGCAACTACTGTCAGTGACCTACACACACACACACCCACACGGGGGGGGCACCTCCCCCCACCATTGAAAGGGAATCCAGCTCCCAGTTGTTTGACGTTCCTCCTCCGTGTTATACTTCCTCGTGATGGTAATTGCATCATGTTCAAACTACCACAGACAATAATCGTGGGAATATCAGGACGCCTTCACCAAACTGTAATTGTCTTTTTTTTGTATTCTGAATTTTTGTATGTACATAATTTTTAATCCACATAGTGAAAAAATGATTTGTTGAAATGCAACATGATGCAAGGTAGATAAACGAGGATTTGTTGAGCTGCAACTCGGTACATCACACTCAGTGTTCCAGCTGTACCTCTGACTAGTGTTCCAGCTGTACCTCTGACCAGTGTTAAAGCTGTATCTCTGACCAGTATTCCAGCTGTACCTCTGACCAGTGTTCCAGCTGTACCTCTGACCAGTGTTCCAGCTGTACCTCTGACCAGTGTTAAAGCTGTATCTCTGACCAGTATTCCAGCTGTACCTCTGACTAGTGTTCCAGCTGTACCTCTGACCAGTGTTAAAGCTGTATCTCTGACCAGTATTCCAGCTGTACCTCTGACCAGTGTTCCAGCTGTACCTCTGACCAGTGTTAAAGCTGTATCTCTGACCAGTATTCCAGCTGTACTTCTGACCAGTATTCCAGCTGTACCTCTGACCAGTGTTCTAGCTGTACCTCTGACCAGTGTTAAAGCTGTATCTCTGACCAGTATTCCAGCTGTACTTCTGACCAGTGTTCCAGCTGTACCTCTGACCAGTGTTAAAGCTGTATCTCTGACCAGTATTCCAGCTGTACCTCTGACCAGTGTGCCAGCTGTACCTCTGACCAGTGTTAAAGCTGTATCTCTGACCAGTATTCCAGCTGTACCTCTGACCAGTGTTCCAGCTGTACCTCTGACCAGTGTTAAAGCTGTATCTCTGACCAGTATTCCAGCTGTACTTCTGACCAGTGTTCCAGCTGTACCTCTGACCAGTGTTAAAGCTGTATCTCTGACCAGTATTCCAGCTGTACCTCTGACCAGTGTTCCAGCTGTACCTCTGACCAGTGTTCCAGCTGTACCTCTGACCAGTGTTAAAGCTGTATCTCTGACCAGTATTCCAGCTATACCTCTGACCAGTGTTCCAGCTGTACCTCTGACCAGTGTTAAAGCTGTATCTCTGACCAGTGTTAAAGCTGTATCTCTGACCAGTATTCCAGCTGTACTTCTGACCAGTGTTCCAGCTGTACCTCTGACCAGTGTTAAAGCTGTATCTCTGACCAGTATTCCAGCTGTACCTCTGACCAGTGTTCCAGCTGTACCTCTGACCAGTGTTAAAGCTGTATCTCTGACCAGTATTCCAGCTGTACCTCTGACCAGTGTTCCAGCTGTACCTCTGACCAGTGTTAAAGCTGTATCTCTGACCAGTATTCCAGCTCTACCTCTGACCAGTGTTCCAGCTGTACCTCTGACCAGTGTTCCAGCTGTACCTCTGACCAGTGTTAAAGCTGTATCTCTGACCAGTATTCCAGCTATACCTCTGACCAGTGTTCCAGCTGTACCTCTGACCAGTGTTAAAGCTGTATCTCTGACCAGTATTCCAGCTGTACCTCAGACCAGTATTCCAGATGTACCTCTGACCAGTATTCCAGCTGTACCTCTGACCAGTGTTCCAGCTGTACCTTTGACCAGCGTTCCAGCTGTACCTTGACCACTGTTCCAGCTGTACCTCTGACCAGTATTCCAGATGTACCTCTGACCAGTATTCCAGCTGTACCTCTGACCAGTGTTCCAGCTGTACCTTTGACCAATGTTCCTGCTGTACCTTGACCACTGTTCCAGCTGTACCTCTGACCAGTGTTCCACCAGACTGACGTGAATGCAAACACTGTCCACTAACAACACTTAAGAAAAGACAGGCTGCGGAAACCAGCTATTACTGACCTGATAAGCCGCTACAATGAGCGAAATGAAGACTCAAGAAACGTTTCTTCGACGACCAAAATGTGGGGGTGCTGACTCATCCCCGGTTATTCACACAAGCAAAGAGAAACAAATAAAGCTGTAGAGACATAACTACCGGAAAAGAGCAGTGATAATCCTGGAACAAACCCAAGCGTAAAGAGAACAAATAAAAGAAATACAAACACAGACAATAAACAACCGTTTACAAAAAAACTAATAATAATAATAATATTATTATCGTTATTGTTAATAAGAATAACAAGAAATCAAAGAAGAGGGAAGAACAGGAACAAAATTGTGATATCTCGAGTAAACAGATGAGCAAAGGACGAAGAACAAGGATAAAAATGGAAAGAAACAATAACACGTCGAAGAAACAGAGGTGAGAACAACAGAGAGAGAGGGAGAGAGAGAGAGAGAGAGAGAGAGAGAGAGAGAGAGAGAGAGAGAGAGAGAGAGAGAGAGAGAGAGAGAGAGAGAGAGAGAGAGAGAGAGAGAGAGAGAGGAAAGTATAAGTGACGTGGGCAGAGATGGTGTGAGTGACCGAGAGACAGATGAGTGTGACAACGCGACCAGAAGTGTGGGAACGTGAGACAGAAACAGAGACAGGAGACAGAACCAGAGAGACAGCGACAGACAGAAACAGTGAGAGACAGGAGGCAAAACCAGAGAGACAGCGACAGACAGAAACAGTGAGAGACAGAGACAGAACCAGAGAGACAGCGACAGAAACAGTGAGAGACAGGAGACAAAGACAGAGACAGACAGTGAGACACAGGGTGACAGAGCCAGAGAGAGAGAGAGAGAGAGAGAGAGAGAGAGAGAGAGAGAGAGAGAGAGAGAAAAGAGAGAGAGAGAGAGAGAGAGAGCGTATCCCCATCAAAAGCCCCCCAAAAAACTAGTCAGACCAAAAAAAGCCAACTGGAAAAAGCGACAAAATTCACAAAGACAATGGGGAGGACCTGGCGTCCAGGGGAACCAGGAGAATCACTCAAAAAAACGCAAAAAAAGAAATAAAGAATGCCACTGCAGGGAAAATAAAATAAAAACTACGATCACAATAAGAGAAAAGTGGAAACTCGGCCTAACTGAGGAAGAGAAATTCTCGCGTAGACGAGAAAAATGAGAGAATACAATTACAATAACAAATAATAAACGAGGTTCTGAAGAAGGTGTCGAGCCTGGGAGAAAGAGAAGTGAATAAGATGAATTATGTAAACAAGAAAAGAGGCAACAGACAGCAAGAAGTAGAGAGTTATTGTTGTTGTTGAACATTCAAATGGTATAAAATACCGACAGGTTGTTAGGTAAGACACATATGCAACAGTTAGGTATCTTTATTTCGAAACGTTTCGCCTACACAGTAGGCTTCTTCAGTCGAGTATAGAAAAGTTGATAGAAGCAGAAGATACTTGAAGACGATGTAATCAGTCCATCACCCTTAAAGTTTTGAGGTGGTCAGTCCCTCAGTCTGGAGAAGAGTATTGTTCCATAGTCTGAAACAATATGGAGTTGAAGTGACAGGATGGAACAACACTCTTCTCCAGACTGAGGGACTGACCACCTCAAAACTTTAAGGGTGATGGACTGATTACATCGTCTTCAAGTATCTTCTGCTTCTATCAACTTTTCTATACTCGACTGAAGAAGCCTACTGTGTAGGCGAAACGTTTCGAAATAAAGATACCTAACTGTTGCATATGTGTCTTACCTAACATTGTTGTTGTTGTTGATTTTTGTTCTTATGTTATTGCTGCTATTGTTATTTTTTGTTGATGTTTTGATTAGTGTTTTTGTTGATGTTATTGTTGATGCTTTGTTGATGTTATTGTTGATGCTTTGTTGATGTTATTGATGTTTTTGTTGATGTTATTCTTGATGTTTTTGTTGATGTTATTGTTGATGCTTTGTTGATGTTATTGATGTTTTTGTTGATGTTATTCTTGATGTTATTGTTGATGTTTTTCTTGATATTATTGGTGGTGGTGTTGATGTTTTTGTTGATGTTATTGTTATTCTTGATTTTGTTCAGATTTTTGCTGATATACTTGTTAATGTTATTGTTGTTAGTGTTCTTGTGAAGAACATCGAGAGTTCAAGTTCTCGATGTTCACGCCTCGTTTCTTCTTCCAAGGTGGGGACCTTGATAACGATCAAGGTCGCGTCGAGTCAAGGACCTGCACCTACCCTTCTTCGGATCAAAAACCTGATTACTTCACCCTCCCCCGGGGCACTGTGTGACCCGTACGTGTTTACAGCTTCCACTTAAATTCAGAATAATGCCCTCCCTCTGAAAAAAAAAAAATAGGCCCACCCAAAAATCAATAACATTTCTTTTAGACTTCTTAAAGACTGTCAACTCATTATTATTATTATTATTATTAATTATTATTAGTAAAACATACTAAACTTAATGAAAATATACATAATATACTAAGAAATCAAAATTATGTTTTTTTTTTGGGGGGGGAAGGGGGAACCGCCCCCCCCCCCGCGGCACGGTCCTAGACCGGGCTGCTGACCTGATTAATCAGGCTGTTAGTGCCCTCCGCCAACACCCACAACTTCACAGTTCTCGTTAAACGAGCACTCCACGACCAGGTAAAGGAAAACACCTTTACCATGTTTCTAATTTCTTCTTTAGAGGTAAATACTATATAAAAAAATTGATTATTGTTGCACAATGTTGATTACTGTCTTTTATTATTTTTATTGTTGATTATTCCCATTATTTACTGTAGTTTGCCCTTCAATGGCATCGTATAAACTACTGTTACATAATTCAGCGATGACCTGCGCGCGCACCTGAAGATGGTGTCAGGTGAACAAGCAATTAGCGGAAATGTTTAATAAGCACCCAGGTATTATGGTCGATAATTGTCATTTGTCAATATTAAAGTGGTTTCGACGTGGCAGAGATTAATGGCGCAGACTTGGTAATTAAACGGTGGTGCCAATCTGCTCCTAATTGTTAAATTTGCAACATCACTTAAGTGTCAACGTTACAGTTCCTAGGTGGCTTGTATCCATGTGCTCTATATAAGCACTCAGTACCAAGCCAGGGCTCCCCAAATGCAAGCCAGGGTTGCACAAAGGCGCTCAAAGCTAAGCCAAGGTTGCACAAATGCGCTCAAAGAATAAGCCAGGGCTCCACAAATGCACTCAAAACCAAGCCAGGGTTTTACAAAGGCATTCAAAGCCAAGGTATGGTTATAGAAAATAACCGTAAGAGATCTTACCAAAGAAACAACCATGAAACACACACACACACACACACACACACACACACACACACACACACACACACACACACACACACACACACACACACACACACACACACAAACACACACACACACACACACACACACACACACACACACACACACACACACACACACACACACACATACAACAAGAGATTCAAGGAAGTGTTCACAGAGGAGACAGAAGGGACTCCAGAAAGACGGAGAGGTGGGGCACACCACCAAGTGCTGGACACAGTGCACACAACCGAGGAAGAAGTGAAGAGGCTTCTGAGTAAGTTAGATACCTCAAAGGCAATGGGGCCAGATAACATCTCCCCATGGGTATTGAGAGAGGGAGCAGAGGCGCTATGTGTACCCCTAACAACAATATTCAATACATCTATCGAAACGGAGATTGCCTGAGGCATGGAAGACAGCAAATGTAGTCCCAATCTTTAAAAAAGGAGACAGACATGAAGCATTAAACTACAGACCAGTGTCACTGACATGTATAGTATGCAAAATCACGGAGAAGATTATCAGGAGAAGAGTGGTGGAACACCTAGAAAGGAATGATCTCATCAACAGCACCCAACATGGTTTCAGGGACGGGAAATCCTGTGTCACAAACCTACTAGAGTTCTATGACATGGTGACACCAGTAAGACAAGAGAGAGAGGGGTGGGTGGATTTCATTTTCTTGGACTGCAAGAAGGCGTTTGACACAGTTCCACACAAGAGATTAGTGCAAAAACTGGAGGACCAAGCAGGGATAACAGAGAAGGCACTACAATGGATCAGGGAATACTTGTCAGGAAGACAGCAGCGAGCCATGGTACGTGGCGAGATGTCAGAGTGGGCACCTGTGACCAGCGGGGTCCCACAGGGGTCAATCCTAGGACCAGTGCTGTTTCTGGTATTTGTGAACGACATGACGGAAGGAATAGACTCCGAAGTGTCCCTGTTTGCAGATGACGTGAAGTTGATGAGAAGAGTTCATTCGATCGAAGACCAGGCAGAACTACAAAGGGATCTGGACAGGCTGCAGACCTGGTCCAGCAACTGGCTCCTGGAGTTCAATCCCACCAAGTGCAAAGTCATGAGGATTGGGAAAGGGCAAAGAAGACCGCAGACGGAGTACAGTCTAGGGGGCCAGAGACTACAAACATCACTCAAGGAAAAAGATCTTGGGGTGAGTATAACACCAGGCACATCTCCTGAAGCGCACATCAACCAAACAACTGCTGCAGCATATGGGCGCCTGGCAAACCTCAGAACAGCATTCCGACCTCTTAATAAGGAATCGTTCAGGACCCTGTACACCGTGTACGTTAGGCCCATATTGGAGTATGCGGCACCAGTTTGGAACCCACACCTAGCCAAGCATGTAAAGAAACTAGAGAAAGTGCAAAGGTTTGCAACAAGACTAGTCCCAGAGTTAAGAGGTATGTCCTATGAGGAGAGGTTAAGGGAAATCAACCTGACGACACTGGAGGACAGGAGAGATAGGGGGGACATGATAACGACTTACAAAATACTGAGAGGAATTGACAAGGTGGACAAAAACAGGATGTTCCAGAGACTGGACACAGCAACACGGGGACACAGTTGGAAGTTGAAGACACAGATGAATCACAGGGATGTTAGGAAGTATTTCTTCAGCCACAGAATAGTCAGTAAGTGGAATAGTTTGGGAAGCGATGTAGTGGAGGCAGGATCCATACATAGCTTTAAGCAGAGGTATGATAAAGCTCACGGTTCAGGGAGAGTGACCTAGTAGCGACCAGTGAAGAGGCGGGGCCAGGAGCTAGGACTCGACCCCTGCAACCTCAACTAGGTGAGTACAACTAGGTGAGTACACACACACACACACACACATACACACACACACACACACACACACACACACACACACACACACACACACACACACACACACACACACAGTATAACAGCCAGGTACAACCATAAAGGCTGAGACAATCACGTAAGCAAAACAGCCATAACATTAGGAAATTTCATGCATCTGGTGGGAAAAATCACAGTACAAGTTCCCACTTCAAATAGAATTAAGGAAGTGAGATGAGAACGTGAACCAAACACAGTCCTGATGTCTGGATGACAGTCTTACCCACTAATATGATAAATCGATGCTATGAGCAGAGCTTAATGAAGCTATAAGCACAGATATGAGAAGAATTGGATGTAAAACGGTTTAGCAGACAGATTCTTTGTGTCTATATAACATCTAGACAGAAAGAATTATGCGAGTACACACACACACACACACACACACACACACACACACACACACACACACACACACACACACACACACACACATACACACACACACAAAGACACAGGGTTTGAAAACTAATGCAAAAAGACACAAATGCAAATAATGCGACATTTTATTGTGGTAACGTTTCGCTCTCCAGGAACTGGAGAGCGAAACGTTGCCACAATAAAATGTTACATTAGTTTCACTTGTGTCCTTTCACTTAAAATTTTGTGGGTATTTCTACCAACATTAATACAAAACTAATGAAGTTAAGAGAACTCACTTAATAATTGCTGGGGGACACACAAGCTTACCTCAGTCATGCAGATGTACCAAGCTTTCTGAACAGACCAAGATAACTGATTTCTGGTACTCTCACTTACCAAGCTTTCTGGACGTAGATACTGAGAGGACAAGCTGATCACTAGGACGACCTGATCACTGCGAGGACAACCTGATCACTGGAAGCACGACCTGAACACTGAGAGGACGACATGATCACTATGAGGAAATCCTGATCACTGGAAGGATAATTTGATCACTGAGAGGACGACCTGATCACTGGAAGCACGACCTGAACACTGAGAGGACGACATGATCACTATGAGGAAATCCTGATCACTGGAAGGACGACCTGATCACTGGACGGATAATTTGATCACTGAGAGGACGACCTGATCACTGGAAGCACGACCTGAACACTGAGAGGACGACCTGATCACTAAGACGACCTAATCCCAACCATCATCGAAACAAGAAATAGAAAAAAAAATCTTAACAGACAGCTTATGTTATCACAGAACTAACAGACAATTACATGGAGAGAAAGAGTACTAACCAACACACAAAACATCACCTCAACATCTACGTAACTACAAAACCTATACAATGCACAATAAACTCATACAAAAACGTTTCCATTTCAGGTTAAAACATGGTTTAAATCCAGTGACAAGAGCGTTTTTTTTTTTTTGAAGTCGACTGTTTCCCACCAATGTAAGGGGAGGTAAAGAAGGAAACACGTTTTATCATCACTCGTCCAGTAGCTGACTTGCTAATAGTGCGCAGATATCACTGTTGAAATGACTCTTCAAACTGTAACATTCTCATCCATCCTTCAGAGTACAGGCACTGTACTTCTCACATCCTGTAACATCCTTATCCATCCTTCAGAGTACAGGCACTGTGCTTCTCACATCCTTATCCATCCTTCAGAGTACAGGCACTGTACTTCTCACATCCTGTAACATCCTTATCCATCCTTCAGAGTACAGGCACTGTACTTCTCACATCCTGTAACATCCTTATCCATCCTTCAGAGTACAGGCACTGTACTTCTCACATCCTGTAACATCCTTATCCATCCTTCAGAGTACAGACACTGTACTTCTCCAGAACTCAAGTTCAGGTAACCGGTTTCCCCTGAATTCTTTCATAAATGTTGCCTTGCTCACACTTGGAAAATCCACCAATCTCCAGTAACTCGGATCGCACACATCCCTTCAGGGTGCTCAAGACAACCAATAAACCCTTCCCAATCCCAACCTCAACGGGACATTCCCTAAACACTCCTTCCATCCATGCCTAATTTATACATCCTGCTCCATCCTTTCTACGTGACCAAACACCTGCTGCTTCACTGTCTCCCACGCCACCACACTAATTCTTCACTTAATCTCTGTATAATAATCACAGGTTGATCTAAAGCATATCATTACTGTCTTAGGCTCCTCCTCCTCTTCTTCCTCCCCTCCTCTACCTCCTCTTCCTCTCTCCACAATCTTTCCGCCAACTTGAACAGACAACTTTCACACTAAGTCCCCTGCGTGCATTTACCCACGAATGTAGTTTCAATACAAACTATATCGTTCTTATACTCGGATAAGGAAGGATAAGCTAAGCTATGTCAGGTTAGATTACATTATGTTAGGTCAAGTCATGTGAGCTTAGATTACGTTACACTTTGTTAAGTTAACATATATTATACTTCCATAAAAATTATCCAACAAGCCTAAAATATTCCGAACAATTTGTCTTTTCGAACACCTTCGTACTTTTTTGTACCTATTTGCATTTGTGGTTTTACAAAAGCTATAGATGCAAATAGGTACAATAAGTTCACAACTCATAGATACAATGAGTTTACAACTCATTCTCCAAATAAAAGTTACTTTTATTTTCAGAACGACGAAAATTATGGCAGAGGGAGTGGCATACGTCCGGCAGCGCAGGACGAAGTACCGAAGCTTGGTTAGTACATTTTTGCACGCACGGAAATAACTTTGGAGGGCAGGTTGAACTTCGATATTCACCAACCATACAAAGGCCCCCGGTTCGACCCCCGCTGTGTTTGCTTCGAAAGAACAAGAAGCTTTTAACGTACAAACTGACCCTAAAATTTAAGTTGTCAAGTTCAAACGGTGTTTAACGGATTTAACCGCCGCTACAATACTGGTATCAGTCGTGTGTACTGCTAACGTCCCTCCAGCTTGCTTGGTTAACGGGGTTTAAAGCCTATCGGCTACACGAGGGTCATTAAGGGTGCAAGTCACCTGTTTACCACCAGTCAACAATAATTTAATATTAAAAGTAGGGATTAAAACTCTGAGTATACAGTATATATACACAGAAACATACACCTCATCGTATATACTCGCATATCACGAACCAACTTGGAGAATATCTGCCTTTCTCTCATTAGCAGTAATTTACACTTTACGCTAACTTAACCTACGATGTTGTATGAACAATACACTTGACTTATTTTCTGCAATATACAACAGCGTTTACATTTAATAAAATATTGTTAAACACACAAGAAAGTCACTAAGATGAAGTGCATTTCTGGCAGAATATATAAATGATAGTAATAATGTGTGCTTTAAAGCCGCTGTGATTATTTCATGGAAATAAGACCCCAATGGAAATAAGTCACTGTGTCTGACTTTTTTGGGTTATCCCAGGTTCTCTACACATATGCTGCTATGTATGATAATTCTATGTAACTATATTTGTGTATACCTGAATAAACTTACTTACTTACTTCATCCTCTCTCTCTTTCTCTCTTTTCTATTTTTTCCTCTCTCTCCCCTCCATGTGCAGACAGCAGTAGGTGAGCGGAAGCTGCAAGATATCCTCAAAGAGCTGGTGCCCCGGCTTACCAAGACGGACCAAAAGCCAACCTTCGATGGCTTGCAAAAATCATCTGCAGATTGACCTAAAAAAAAATATTTTTACCATAGTGGAGTGAAACACAGGTGTTGCAACTGCAACAACCGCAACACAGACCTGTGGTTGAAAGGACACCGGTTCCATCTCCGGCACTCGTTCACTCCAAGGTGTACTGCCTAGATGCCGGTGAAGGGATGCTGATCCAAGGAATCGGAGCTCTCCTCCACTTCAAACAACCAATGTTACTTCTCATTCCCCAGGTGCTAAATGCTCCCTACGGGTTTGGTGTTTCCCCTGCGAATGTAATATGATTACAATCAAAACTAAGCGTTAAACCCACAAGGGTCATACAGCAATAATAATAATAATAATAATAATAATGACTATATCGTTAAATAAATTGTGGAATGAGTACTGGATTATTTTTTTCTGATTATTATTATTATTATTCAGGCTATTATTACTATATTCATGTGGAAGCGCAAAACCAGTATGGGGTCATGGGGAATGAGGGAAAAGCCAACAAGGCTTAATCCGAGGAAAGGGAAGGTCAGTTCCACTTTCTGGGAAGATATAGAGAGATTTTCACTCGAAATCGCTAAGACTTTCACGATCTTTTCCCTCTATGTACTACTCTCTTTTCCTACGTCTCCTTTCTCTTTCTGTGGTTTTCTCCCCTTCCCCTTCCCCTCCCCCATTAATTCGCCCCCCACTTCCCTCCCCCGTCAGTCAACCGCGATCACAAGAAAATAAAATTCAATCTTCATTATTTTTAGTTGGCATTCCCACAAGGCATTCTCAAGGTCCTTTGAACCCTTGAGTTTAACTCCCCGGAGAGGCGCTCCGCGAGCCCTTGAACCTTGCGGCTCGGGGCCCTCAGAAGTTCTTGAACCTTGCATCTTGGGCCTTCAGGAATCCTTGAACCTTGCGGTTCGGGTCTTCAGGAGCCCTTAAACCTTGCATCTCGGGTCTTCAGGAGTCCTTGAACCTTGAGGTACAGGCCTTCAGAAGTCGATGAACCTTGAGGCACAGGCCTTCAGAAGTCGTTCAACCTTGAGGTACAGGCCTTCAGAAGTCGATGAACCTTGAGGCACAGGCCTTCAGAAGTCCTTCAACCTTGAGGTACAGGCTTTCAGAAGTCGTTGAACCTAGAGATGAAGACCTTCAGGAGACGTTGAACCTTGCATCTCGGGTCTTTAGGAGTTCTTGAACCATTCGGCTAGGGTCTTCAAGAGTCGCTGAACCTTGAGGTTCAGGTCTTCAGCAGTCCTTGGGAGATGAGGTTCAGGTCTTAAACAGCCCTTAAACTTTGGGACTAGGAGCTTCAGAGAGCACTGGGCCCACATTTCCCACAAAGCGCAGAACCCACGCTCAATTACTCTCCCATGATACTCATTCCTGTGGACGTTTCTCATTAGTATTCAAGCCACACCCACCAGTAACGTTCCTTCAAGCCATACTCACCAGTAACGTTCCTTCAAGCCACACCCACCAGTAATGTTCCTTCAAGCCACACCCACCAGTGACGTTCCTTCAAGCCACACCCACCAGTGATGTTCCTTCAAGCCACACCCACCAGTGACGTTCCTTCAAGCCACACCCACCAGTAACGTTCCTTCAAGCCACACCCACCAGTGACGTTCCTTCAACCTACACCCACCAGTAACGATCCTTCAAGCCACACCCACCAGTAACGTTCCTTTAAGCCACGCCCACCAGTAACGTTCTTTCAAGCCACACCCGTCAGTAACGTTCCTTCAAGCCACACCCACCAGTAATGTTCCTTCAAGCCACACCCACCAGTGCTGTGCCTTCAAGTCACACCCACCAGTAACGTTCCTTCAAGCCACACCCACTAGTAACGTTCCTTCAAGCCACACCCACCAGTGACGTTCCTTCAAGCCACACCCACCAATAGCGTTCCTTCAAGCCACACCCTCCAGTAACGTTCCTGCAGCAGTCGGAACGTTCGTGACAATCGTTCTTCGCAAGGCTGCAGTTTGAGAAAGAACGCTGTCACGCTCACGAACGTTGCGGCTGCACAGTGTTGATCGTGAGGCTGCGACAGAGGCAACGTTTCCAGAGAGAGTCAAGTCAGTGTAGCTGAAGACAGCGTCAGGGAGGCAGGTTCGCGTCGCTCCTCCACCCAGCGAGACTACTCTGGTCTCGCTCCTAGCCCCAGCGAGACTCTCTCTCGTTCCTCGCGTCCAGAGAGACTGTTTTGCTCCTCGTCCAAGTGAAACAGTCTCGCTTCTCGTCCCAGCGAGACTACTCTCGCCCCAGCGAGGCTGTGTCTCGTTCCTCGCCCTAGAGAGATTGTCTCGCTCGCTCGAGTGTCCTCTTCACGTCAAATCAATGGTAGTATACATTTCACCTGCAATGGTTACTTTATCTCATGTTATGGTCGTGACCAACCTTGTCACGTTGGTTATGGTGATGTGATGGTTATGTTGTGATGGTTGTGATGTGATGGTTGTGGTGATGTGATGGTTGTAATGTGATGGTTATGGTGCTGTGATGGTTATGGTGATGTGGTTATGGCGCTGTGATGGATGTGCTGTGATGGTTATGTTGTGATGGTTATGGTGCTGTGATGGATGTGCTGTGATGGTTATGGTGATGTGATGGTTACTGTGCTTTGAATGTTATGTTACTGTGACGGTTATGGTGCTGTGATAGTTTTAATGCTATGATGGCTATGGTGATGTGATTATGGTATTATGATTGTTATGGTGCTGTGATTATATTGTGATGATTATTGTGCTGTGATGATTAAGGTACTGTGAGTGTTATGGTACTGTGATGATTATGGTGCTGTGATGATTATGGTATTGTGATGGTTATGGCACTGTGATGATTATGGTATTGTGATGATTATGGTATTGTGATGGTTATTGTGCTGTGATGCTTATTGTGCTGTGGTTGTTACGGTGCTGTGATTTTGTTTATAGTGATGTGATGGTAGCTATTGTACTGTGACGGTGGTTATGGTGTTGTGGTGGTTATGTTGTGAAAGTTATGGCGTTGTGATGGTTATGGTGTTGTGATGGTTATGGTGCTCTGGTTATAGTGTTGTAATGGTTATGGTGCTGTGGTTATGGTGTTGTGATGGTTATGGTGCTGTGGTGGTTATGTTGTGATGGTTATGGTACTGTGGTGGTTATGGTGTTGTGATGGTTATGGTGCTGTGGTGGTTATGTTGTGATGGTTATGGTACTGTGGTGGTGATGGTGTTGTGATGGTTATGGTGCTGTGGTGGTTATGTTGTGATGGTTATGGTACTGCGGTGGTTATGTTGTGATGGTTATGGTGCTGTGGTGGTTATGGTGTTGTGGTCCTACAGTGGTTATGGAGCTGTGATGAGTTAAGATATGTTGGTTTGGTGGTGGTGGTGATGGTGGTGATGGTGGTGGTGACAGTGATGGTGGTTGTGATAGTGATAGTGGTGGTGGTGGTGGTGGTGGTGACAGTGAAGGTGGTTGTGATAGTGGTGGTAGTGATGGTGGTGGTGGTGACAGTGATGGTGGCTGTGGTAGCGGTGGTGGTGGTGATACTGGTTAATAAGTAGTGAGGTGCATACAGATACCTCTGTTATAACTCTGGTCAAGATAAGGATATAACCTGTGCATTACAGGGATTTTCTTACTTGCAGGTACCAGGGGAGGTGACAACGTTGTAATGTCGACCTCTCGTCTTCCTGGCACAAAACTACCACAGAGGCAGCAGACGCGTCTAACACCACCACAGAGGCACTAGACACGTCTGACACCTTCACAGAGGCAGCTCACATACGTCTAACACCACCACAGAAGCAGCTGACAGGTCTAATACCATCACAAAGATTGCTGTTAACACAACCACAGAGGCAGCCGACACACGTCTAACACTACCACAGGGACAGCTGACACACGTCTAACACTACCACAGGGACAGCTGACACACGTCTAACACTACCACAGGGACAGCTGACACACGTCTAACACTACCACAGGGACAGCTGACACACGTCTAACACTACCACAGGGACAGCTGACACACGTCTAACACTACCACAGGGACAGCTGACACACGTCTAACACTACCACAGAGGCAGCCGACACACGTCTAACACTACCACAGAGGCAGCCGACACACGTCTAACACTACCACAGGGACAGCTGACACACGTCTAACACTACCACAGGGACAGCTGACACACGTCTAACACTACCACAGGGACAGCTGACACACGTCTAACACTACCACAGAGACAGCTAAATCACATCTAATACCACAGAGACAGATGACGCGTCTAACATAATCAAAGAAGCAACTGACACGTCTAACACCAACACAAAGACAACTGGCACACGTCTTACACCACCAGAGGCAGCTGACACACGTCTAACACAACAGAAATAACTGACACGTCTAACACCACCGCAGAAACAGCTGACACGTCTAACACCATCACAGAAGCGGCTGACGAGTCTAATACCACCACAGAGACAGGTGACACGTCTAACATCACCACAGAGGCAGCTGACACGTCTAACGCCACCAAAGATGCAGCTGACACATGTCTAACACCACCACAGAAACAGCTGACACGCGTCTAACACCACTACAAAGATAGATGACACGTCTAACACCACAGACAGTTGACACGTCTAATACCACAGAGGCAGCTGACACGTCTAACACTACCACAGAAAAAGCTGACACATGTCTAACACCACCACAAAGGCAGCTGACACACGTCTAACAGCACCACAAAAACAGATGACACGTCTAAACCACAGAGGCAGCTGACCCGTCCGTCAGCACTATAAAGGCAGCTGACACGCCTGACAGCCACAGTGAATACATTTGTTAGCACTATGTTTCTGATTCACCAATATGACACGCAACACTGACTTGCGCAATGACGCTCTCTTGTAACACAAAATGAACTGTAAGGTTTTACGACAACAAGAAGATTAACCAGTGAACTTGTGTCAATTGTTCATGGTGTTAAGTTCGTGTAAAGTTGCCCAGGATGAAGAGGCTGGATGACACCTGCAGTGCTGCTGTGAGCGTCGCCAAGATGATGGATAACGTGTTGTTGTGTCGCCAAGAGGCTGGATAACACCTGCAGTGCTGCTGTGAGCGTCGCCAAGAGTATGGATAACATGTTACTGTGTCGCCAAGAGGCTGGATAACATGTTGCTGTGTCGCCAAAAGGCTGGATAACACCTGCAGTGTTGCTGTGTCAACACCCTCTTCGACGATCACAGGTTAGTACACTACTCTTTCTGATAATTACAGCAACAACCCCTCGTATCAATGATAACTACAGCAACAACCCCTCGTATCAATGATAACTACAGCAACAACCCCTCGTATCAATGATAACTACAGCAACAACCCCTCGTATCAATGATAATTACAGCAACAACCCCTCGTATCAATGATAATTACAGCAACAACCCCTCGTATCAATGATAACTACAGCAACAACCCCTCGTATCAATGATAACTTGATAATGGTACATCTGAGCGCCTACAAACCTCAAGTGCTGGTTCATCTTAGGATACTGGTCTCTTAAGTCAACTTCTGTAGGAAATGGGAATCAGGTTTGATCACAAAATGACCTACCCTTCCTTATCTAGGACCGAAATTGATTATCTCCCATTTCCGACGGGTTTAGCGTTCCCTCAATACTGGGTATCACCTGACAGCCAGGTGTTGTATCTCTTAACCTGTGACAATTCTATTTTGGTCAGTGATTCCTTTTGGAGGAGACAAGGACAAATAACATCATCTTGCCATATAGGACAAGTGAAAATTTGTGTATGCAATAATTTCGCCAAAATCATTCTGAACCTAACGAAAAAATATATTTCACTGTGTTTGTTTAATATTAAATTATTGTAAACAAATCTAAAATATATTTAGTTGGGTTAGGCTAAAATAAATTGTTCTTGTTATAATAAGGTTAGGTAAGTTTTCTAAGATTCTTTTGGTGCAAAATTAAAAATTTTTACATTAACATAAATGAAAAAAAATATATCTTTAAACGTATAAGAGAAAATTTTAGAAACAACTTAATTTTAAATGAGTTCTTGCTAATTGACCAGTTTTACTTATTCGGCACGACATATATATATATACAGTGGAACCTCAAAAATCGAACTGCTCCCAACACGATCAATTATGTAAGTGTATTTTTGTAAGTGCTTTTATAAGTGTATTTTTGAGGGTCTGAAATGGACTAATCTAATTTACATTATTCCTGATGGGAATAAATTAATTCGGTAAAGGCACTCGAACAGCCTTCTGGACCGAAGAAAGTTCGATATTTGAGGTTCCACTGTATATACATGTCATGCCGAATATGTAAAACTGGTCAATTAGCAAGAACTCATTTAAAATTAAGTCCTTTCTAAAATTTTCTCTTATACGTTTAAAGATATATATTTTTCATTATTGTTAATGTAAAAAATTTTAATTTTGCACCAAAAGAATATTAGAAAACTTACCTAACCTTATTATAACAAGAACAATTTATTTTAGCCTAACCCAACTATATATATTTTAGATTTGTTTACAATAATTTAATACTAAACAAACACAGTGAAATATATTTTTTTCGTTAGGTTCAGAATGCTTTTGGCGAAATTATTGCATACACAAATTTTCACTTGTCCTATATGGCAAGATGAGCGTTGCTATTTAAGTCAAGATCGCAAGTTCTGCCTATTCGGCACGACATTATATATATATATATATATATATATATATATATATATATATATATATATATATATATATATATATATATATATATATATATATATATACGCACACGCACACGCACACACACACACACACACACACGACCTGCTTTATTCTGTATAGCCTGCTACTCATGCATAGGGCCCACTGGGACTGTTCCTTCCCAAGGACATGGTAAAGACTCGAAGCATGTTTGATACAGCAGCCTTACGTCTCTTGTGTCTTGAGCTGTGGTGACCTCTGAGGGAAGTTACCCGGATGATAGTGGATAACACGACCTTGGTCTAGGTGATACGTTCATGAGGACACAGTGAGAAGGTTGTTGGTGTTTGTGTCAGGGATACTCGCCTGATATGTGTCTCCACTGGTGACATGTTCAGTAGTTCCGCTGCCATAGCGACAGCGTAATGAAGACTTGTCCATGGCGTGTGGTGCTCTTGACACCCGTGTGAGAGGAGGTGGCCAGTGGCACTGTGGTAAGCCTCGGGTAACAGTGATCACTGGTAGGCCATGGTAGCAGTGATCACTAGTAAGCCCCGGTAACAGTGTTCACTGGTAGGCCACGGCAGCAGTGATCACTAGCAAGCCTCGGTAACAGTGATCACTGGTAGGCCACGGCAGCAGTGATCACTAGTAAGCCTCGGTAACAGTGATCACTGGTAGGCCACGGCAGCAGTGATCACTAGTAAGCCTCGGTAACAGTGATCACTGGTAGGCCACGGCAGCAGTGATCACTAGTAAGCCTCGGTAACAGTGATCACTGGTAGGCCACGGCAGCAGTGATCACTAGTAAGCCCCGGTAACAGTGATCACTGGTAGGCCACGGCAGCAGTGATCACTAGTAAGCCCCGGTAACAGTGATCACTGGTAGGCCATGGCAGCAGTGATCACTAGTAAGCCCCGGTAACAGTGATCACTGGTAGGCCACGGCAGCAGTGAGCAGTGTCATGTGGAGCTGAGCTTAGTACACAGTGAGGAGATAACACAGACGATATCTGCTCTGCTGCCTCCCACCCATTATCCTGTCATTCACTGCACAACATAAAAAATTATATATATGCTAAGCATCCTATCAGCTTTGTGTGCATGCGTGTGTGTTTACTCACCTAGTTATACTTACCTAGTTATGTCTGTGGGGGTTGAGCAAGAGATCCTGCCCCCGACCTTTCCTCATCATTCAACCGACGTGGCTCTCTCTCTGCTCTTGTGTCATACCTACTCTTCAGTACATTACATTTCTTCACTATCCTCACACTCAAAGAAATGTTTTGCCTCTTCAGAACTTCTAATTTCTATAGCCTCCACTACCACTACTTCTTGTTCTTCCTCTCTTTCTCCCGTCCTTGGCCTTCTAGCCTATATATACTGGCTCACCCATCAAGTGTGACTTGTGAATGGTCCAAGTTGGACCGAAACGTCGGCATAAGCTTTTCTCTCTCCTATGTGCGGGTCTATATGAATCACATCTTACTGTTTCCTCACATCACAACCGGTTTGTTCCTAGAAAATGCACTCGCTGAAACTTGATTCAAGGAGCCGCTGAATAAGTCTTTCCTGAAGCCTTGTTATAGCTTCGTACACCTTTCTTATCCCTACTATACTCACTACGACTCACGAAATCGTAATAACACTTTGTCAACAAACCACGGGATAAGTGGTTTGTTGACGTGGGTTTACTGCCATGGGTTCAACCCCCTACCCGTTCCGTGGTGTATTCCCACTTGTAGTGAGTCATCAGCAAACAGTACCAGGTAAACAGTGCTTCATACTGCCATGTCAGTGACAGCCATCAGGAACGGAACGAGTCCAAGAAGTGACACCTGTGGCACTGCCCTAATTCCTCCCCCCCCTTGTTAACACATCAACTCTTACTAGAACTCTAGAATATTAATTATAAAACGTTTTGACCCTGGGACCTTGATTACTTCTAACATACAGAGGTTACTATGTGTCACACCCCACTCTCGACCCCAATGGAAATAAGTCACTCCGACTTTTTTGGGTTATCGCAGGTTCTCTACACATATGCTGCTATGTATGATAATTCTATGTAACTGTATTTGTGTATATCTGAATAAACTTACTTACTTGCCTATACTCTCTCTTCAACCTCTGTTAGAAGTTATCAAGGTCCCAGGACCGAAACGCTTTCTAACATGTTCTAGCGTTTGTTTATGTGACTTTGTAGAGCAATTTGTGGGTATCTATTACCAAGGCTGGTACCACTCTCTCTAGTTTGTCTGTTAGGTATTGTCTTTAGTAAAGTTCCTGTCTAGACACTCTAGCCTGTTTTTTTCTAGTTTCTCAGACTAGAGTTATTTAGAGATACAGTGCCAAAGTAGTTTGTGGACAATGAACAGTATTATTAAACTGTGTCTAGTCTACTCTAGTAACTTACACTACAGATGTAGTCTGGGCTCACCGAGTCTATCCTAGTAACTCTCCCTTCAGGCCTACTCCAGAGACCTAAAGACTATTCTAGTAACTCGTGCTGAAGGGCAAGTCTAGACCTTAGCTCACTGAGTCTACTCCAAGAACAAGGCGCTGCAGGTCTAGTCTGGAGTCAGCATCTTCAAGGAACACTGTTTATCTTACCGTGGTCAGCCGGTGGTAGTCTCACGTTACCTGGAGTCAGGTAGCAAGTTACCTGGTATCAGGTAACAGCATTCAACAAGACTAGTCTTTCCCACTTACCCCATGAAGCAAAGGCAAACACATAAATAAATGCAGTAGTAGTAAAAGTAGTAATAGTAATAGTAGTAGTAGTGGATGGTGGTCGTGACAGTGATGATAGTACTACTAGTGGTAGTCAATGGTGGTAGTGATAGTGATTATAGTACTACTAGCAGTAACAGTGAGAGTGGATGCTGGTAGTGATGATCGTAGTAGTAGTAATAGTGATAGTGGATAGTGGTAGTGATTGTGATGATAGTAATAATTGCAGTATATAGTGGATGGTGGTAACAATAGTAGCTAAATCCGTACGGTTCATACATCGCCTGAGGAATAAGAGGTAACTGGGCTTGATGCAGGACCTTGGGTCAAGAGCCCTCAGCCAGCATCAAGGCACTCTTGATAAAGGAAGAAAATTACTTAGAATCTTAGATTCTTTGAGTTTCTGTAATATAGCGGTACTTACCTGACGATACAATAACATGTACGTACGTGCACTAGCACGTACGTACCTGGATAAAGTCACATACACGTACATAACTGAGGGGACAGTATACACACACGAGTACGAAAAACAACAAAACACACACACACACACACACACACACACACACACGTACGTACAAGACAGCCACATACATTAACGTACAGAGATAGCCACACACATGTACATACAGAGGCAGCCACACACATGTACGTACAGAGACCTCCACACACATGTATATACAGAGATAGCCACACATGTACGTACAGAGACAGACACATACATGTACGTACAGAGACAGCCATACACATGTACGTACAGACAGCCCCACACACACACACACTCATACGTACGTACAAGGAGAGACAACTACACACATGTATGCACATAGCCACACACACACACACACACACACGTACAAGGAAAGACAGCTACACACATGTATACACAGAGATAGTCACACACATGTACGTACAGGGACATCCTCTCACACACACACACACACAAGGGAGACTGACACAACTAGGTACGTACATAAACAGACGTTGTTAGACTCATCAAAGCAATGAGGAAATAGCGTGCCAGTCACGATTGGTCCACCCGTCACTGACTCTTTGTTTCACTGTTCGAACAGTGCCAAGACCCTCACACGCCCACGAGCACCGATATTATATCAGTGGACCAGCATGATCACTGGTAAGGGCAGAGTTTTCACACTGTCAGTTGAATCATCACTGTCATGAGTGAAATAATCACTGTCAGTAGACTGATCACTGTCGGTAGTAGATTGATCACTGTCAGTAGTAGACTGATCACTGTCAGCAAACTGACCTCTCTCAAAAGTAGACTGATCACTGTCATTACTAGACTGATTACTGTCAGTAGACAGATCACTGTTAGTAGACTGATCTCTCTCAGGAATAGACTGATTACTGTCAGCAGATTGATCACTATCGGCAGACACATCAACGTCAGGAATAGACTGAGCACTGTCAGTAGTAGGCAAATCACTGTCACGAGCAGTGATCTGCACATGCCAACAGTTGCAAGAATTTTTGCCTGTTAATCGCAGTACAGCCAGCGTCTAAAATTTCAAGCCGATCGATTGAGTCATTCTCAAGTCGTAAAGAAAAAAACTTGAAGGTATACCTAATATTTAGGTACGCCTTCTGGAGCCTAGTTAGGGTATCCCTAAAGGGTTATAACCCTTCAAGGATACTCTAACTACGCTCCAGATGGTAGCAGCAGCACTCCGGTACCGCACTCCTGCTTCCTATTAGGGTACCTTGTCTCTGCTTTTCAAGACTCCTGCTTACATGAGGGGCAATTTCAGTGAGTAGATTTGGTAGTAGTCATTCCAGGATTTTCCAGCAGATTTGAGCTTTCTCGCCTAAATCCGGGCACTATGCGTGCGTGTCTGCCATCCTACCTGTCTTTCAGTTTGTCTGCTATTCTACCTGTCAATGTTCCTGTCATCCTACTTGTCAATGTGTCTGCCATCCTGTCATTTAATGTGTCTGCCATCCTACCTATTTAGTGTGCCTGCAATGCTGTATCTGCCATCCTACCTATCATTCCATGGGTCTTCCATCCTACCTATCATTCCATGTGTCTTCCATCCTATCATTCCATGTGTCTTCCATCCTACTTATCATTCCATGTGTCTTTCATCCTACCTATCATTCCATGTATCTTCCATCCTACCTATCATTCCATGTGTCTTCCATCCTACCTATCATTCCATGTATCTTCCATCCTACCTATCATTCCATGTATCTTCCATCCTACCTATCATTCCATGTATCTTCCATCCTACCTATCATTCCATGTGTCTTCCATCCTACCTATCATTCCATGTGTCTTCCATCCTACCTATCATTCCATGTGTCTTCCATCCTACCTATCATTCCATGTATCTTCCATCCTACCTATCATTCCATGTGTCTTCCATCCTACCTATCATTCCATGTGTCTTCCATCCTACCTATCATTCCATGTATCTTCCATCCTACCTATCATTCCATGTGTCTTCCATCCTACCTATCATTCCATGTGTCTTCCATCCTACCTATCATTCCATGTGTCTTCCATCCTACCTATCATTCCATGTATCTTCCATCCTACCTATCATTCCATGTGTCTTCCATCCTACCTATCATTCCATGTGTCTTCCATCCTACCTTTCATTCCATGTGTCTTCCATCCTACCTATCATTCCATGTGTCTTCCATCCTACCTATCATTCCATTTGTCTTCCATCCTACCTATCATTCCATGTGTCTTCCATCCTACCTATCATTCCATGTATCTTCCATCCTACCTATCATTCCATGTATCTTCCATCCTACCTATCATTCCATGTGTCTTCCATCCTACCTATCATTCCATGTATCTTCCATCCTACCTATCATTCCATGTATCTTCCATCCTACCTATCATTCCATGTGTCTTCCATCCTACCTATCATTCCATGTGTCTTCCATCCTACCTATCATTCCATGTGTCTTCCATCCTACCTATCATTCCATGTGTCTTCCATCCTACCTATCATTCCATGTATCTTCCATCCTACCTATCATTCCATGTATCTTCCATCCTACCTATCATTCCATGTATCTTCCATCCTACCTATCATTCCATGTGTCTTCCATCCTACCTATCATTCCATGTATCTTCCATCCTACCTATCATTCCATGTGTCTTCCATCCTACCTATCATTCCATGTATCTTCCATCCTACCTATCATTCCATGTATCTTCCATCCTACCTATCATTCCATGTATCTTCCATCCTACCTATCATTCCATGTGTCTTCCATCCTACCTATCATTCCATGTATCTTCCATCCTACCTATCATTCCATGTATCTTCCATCCTACCTATCATTCCATGTGTCTTCCATCCTACCTATCATTCCATGTATCTTCCATCCTACCTATCATTCCATGTATCTTCCATCCTACCTATCATTCCATGTGTCTTCCATCCTACCTATCATTCCATGTGTCTTCCATCCTACCTATCATTCCATGTGTCTTCCATCCTACCTATCATTCCATGTGTCTTCCATCCTACCTATCATTCCATGTATCTTCCATCCTACCTATCATTCCATGTATCTTCCATCCTACCTATCATTCCATGTATCTTCCATCCTACCTATCATTCCATGTGTCTTCCATCCTACCTATCATTCCATGTATCTTCCATCCTACCTATCATTCCATGTATCTTCCATCCTACCTATCATTCCATGTGTCTTCCATCCTACCTATCATTCCATGTGTCTTCCATCCTACCTATCATTCCATGTGTCTTCCATCCTACCTATCATTCCATGTGTCTTCCATCCTACCTATCATTCCATGTATCTTCCATCCTACCTATCATTCCATGTATCTTCCATCCTACCTATCATTCCATGTGTCTTCCATCCTACCTATCATTCCATGTGTCTTCCATCCTACCTATCATTCCATGTATCTTCCATCCTACCTATCATTCCATGTGTCTTCCATCCTACCTATCATTCCATGTGTCTTCCATCCTACCTATCATTCCATGTGTCTTCCATCCTACCTATCATTCCATGTATCTTCCATCCTACCTATCATTCCATGTATCTTCCATCCTACCTATCATTCCATGTGTCTTCCATCCTACCTATCATTCCATTTGTCTTCCATCCTATCATTCCATGGGTCTTCCATCCTACCTGTCATCCCATGTGTGTTCCATCCTACCTATCATTCCATGTGTCTTCCATCCTACCTATCATTCCATTTGTCTTCCATCCTATCATTCCATGGGTCTTCCACCCTACCTGTCACCCCACGTGTGTACCATCCTTCCTATCATTCTGTGTGTCTTCCATCCTGTCATTCCACGTGTGTACCATCCTACCTATCATTCTGTGTGTCTTCCATCCTGTCATCCCATGTGTGTACCATCCTGCCTATCATTCTGTGTGTCCATCTCGCATATGAATATTACAGGTGCGGGAGTAGCGGTGTGTTGGCCCGCTTGTCATCTGTAACAGGGCACAGCACTGTACCCTGAGGCACGCCAGGGTACAGTTTTTATTGATACTGGCCTTAGCGCCTTATCTTGACCTCTTTTAAAGCGGCCAGCTGGTGCTCTTGGGTCATCACCATGACAGCTGGATCACCTTGGATGACTGGAGGAATGACAAGCTGGATACATGGTTAGCAGCTACTGGATGGGGGTGATTATCTGGTCATGTAACGACCTAGTTCAAAGCTATGATCTACCACACAAACTACCTAACAACCTCCTCCACATACACACACACAGTACCTTCGACAACCACTACTACTACTATACACAAAACAGGCCAAGTGTCTATCTACAAGTGCCTGTAACTACTCCTGCCTGTGTGATGGTATGAGTAATAACGGCAGAATTAACGACAAAGTGTTAGCTAATTTGACACAGATGCAACTAACGTGACACTTGACTGTGGTAACGTTTCGCTCTCCACCTCTAACAGCGTAACAAAGCTCCTGAGGAGCACTTGTGTCCTTCTACCTAACATGATGGAACATGGTACACATCCACACTCCTCTGTTCTCGACTGAAGAAGCCTACTGGGTAGGCGAAACGTTCCGTAATAAATATACCCCGCTGTTGCACATGTGTCTCACTTATCAAAATAGTCGTGTGTGGACGAGGACACTTGTGTACAGTTCAGGACAGTTATAAAAGGCTACGTTTCACCCCGAATATCTTCACCAGTCCTCGTGTAGATAAATGGCTCAGATAACCAAGAAGACATTTGTGCAACACTTGGGGATCTTTATTGTGGAAACGTTTCGCCAACCAGTGGCTTCCTCAGTCCAATATAGAGAAGAATGGTTGAAGATCAGGAGTCTGAGGTAATCAGTCCCTCAGACTGCGGGGTGAAATGTTTCATTGTACATTAAACTTTCTACTGTTTACCGTTATAGCAAACTTGAGATCTCCTGTTTACCGTTATAGCAAACTTGAGATCTGTTTACCGTTGTAGCAAGCTTGAGATCTGTCTACCGTTGTAGCAAGCTTGAGATCTGTCTACCGTTGTAGCAAGCTTGAGATCTGTCTAACGTTGTAGCAAGCTTGAGATCTGTTTACCGTTGTAGCAAGCTTGACATCTCCAGTTTACCGATTTAGCAAGCTTGAGACCTCCTGCTTACCGCTGTAGCAAGCTTGCAGCTGTATCCACCCTGACACTCCAGCTTACCGTTGTGTCAAGCTGTAATACTCCTGCTTACCACCGTTACAACAAGATGTAACACTCCAGCTTACCACCGTTGCATCAAGCTGTAACAAGCCTAGACCTACTTAAGCTCAGTTATCTCCCCAAGCATTAACAGCACAGTTCCGACTCACGTCCGGCTAGTTTTTACATGCATTTTCCGAGTGCCAACGATTGATGTGATAGTTATACTGATATAGCAGCCGGACTTGTCTTCTATAATTGAATACATTATTTATCGATAGATTACGCACCGTGTCTCTAGTGCTAAGTTACTAGTATAATTTTTGTTGATTAAACACTTAAGAGGAGAGGTCAGTGTTGTGGTGACTGTGTCACTATGGTGGTGACTGTTGCGGTGGTTGGTTGTGACTGTTAGTGTTGTGGTGGTGACTGTGTCACTATGGTGGTGACTGTTGCGGTGGTTGGTTGTGACTGTTAGTGTTGTGGTGGTGACTGTGTCACTATGGTGGTGACTGTTGCGGTGGATGGTTGTGACTGTTAGTGTTGTGGTGGTGACTGTGTCACTATGGTGGTGACTGTTGCGGTGGATGGTTGTGACTATTAGTGTTGTGGTGGTGACTGTACTCACCTAATTATGGTTGCAGGGATCGATACTTAGCTCCTGGCCCCGCCTCTTCACTGGTCGCTGCTAGATCCTTTCTCTCCCTGCTCCATGAGCTTTATCATACCTCGTCTTAAAACTATGTATGGTTCCTGCCTCCACTACATCACTTGCTGATAACTCTATGACTGAAGAAATACTTAACATCCCTTTGACTCATCTGAGTCTTCAACTTCCAATTGTGACCCATTATGTCTGTGTCCCCTCTCTGGAGGGGACACAGACGTAGTATTTTGTATGTCGTTATCATATCTCCCCTAACCCTCCTGTCCCCAAGTGTCGTCAGGCCGATTTCCCTCAACCTTCCTTCGTAGGACATTCCCCTTAGCTCTGGAACTAGCCTTGTTGCAAACCTTGGCACTTCCTCTAATTTCTTGACGTGCTTGACCAGGTGTAAGTTTCAAATTGGTGCTGCATACTCCAATATGAGCCTGACGTACACGGTGTAGAGTCTTGAACGATTCCTTACTGAGGTATCGGAACGCTATTCCCAGGTTTGACAGGCGCCCACATGCTGCAGCAGTTATCTGGTTGTGTGCTTCCGGGGACGTGCTCGGTATTATACTCACCCCGAGATCTTTCTCCTTGAGTGAGGTTTGCAGTCTTTGGCCACCTAGCCTATACTCTGTCTGCGGTCTTTGCACTTCCCCGATCTTCATGACTCTGCATCTGGCGGGGTTAAATTCGAGGAGCCAGTTGCTGAACCAGGCTTGTAGCCTGTCCAGGTCTCTTTGTAGTCCTGCCTGATCCTCATCTGATTTGATTCTCCTCGTTAATTTCACATCATCTGCGAACAGGGACACTTCTGAGTTTATCCCTTCCATCATGTCATTCACATACACCAAAAATAGCACTGGTCCTAGGACTGACCCCTGTGGAACCCCGTTCGTCACAGGCGCCCACTGTGATACCTCATCACGTACCAGGACTCATTGTTGCCTCCCTGTCAGGTATACTCTGATCCATTGCAGGTCTCTTGTGAGGAACTGTGTCGAACTGTGCTAGTGTTGTGGTGGTGACTGTGTTAAGGTTGTGGTGGTTACTGTGTTAGTGTTGTGGTGATTACTGTGTTAATGTTGTGGTGGCGACAGTGTTAGTGTTGTGGTGGCGACAGTGTTAATGTTGTGGTGGCGACAGTGTTAGTGTTGTGGTGGCGACAGTGTTAATGTTGTGGTGGCGACTGTGTTAGTGTTGTGGTGGCGACTGTGTTAGTGTTGTGGTGGCGACAGTGTTAATGTTGTGGTGGCGACTGTGTTAGTGTTGTGGTGGCGACTGTGTTAGTGTTGTGGTGGCGACAGTGTTAGTGTTGTGGTGGCGACAGTGTTAATGTTGTGGTGGCGACTGTGTTAGTGTTGTGGTGGCGACTGTGTTAGTGTTGTGGTGGCGACAGTGTTAGTGTTGTGGTGGCGACAGTGTTAATGTTGTGGTGGCGACTGTGTTAGTGTTGTGGTGGCGACTGTGTTAGTGTTGTGGTGGCGACAGTGTTAGTGTTGTGGTGGCGACAGTGTTAGTGTTGTGGTGGCGACAGTGTTAGTGTTGTGGTGGCGACAGTGTTAGTGTTGTGGTGGCGGCGGTGTTGTGGTGGCGACAGTGTTAGTGTTGTGGTGGCGACAGTGTTAGTGTTGTGGTGGCGAGTGTTGTGGTGGCGACAGTGTTAGTGTTGTGGTGGCGACTGTGTTAGTGTTGTGGTGGCGAGTGTTGTGGTGGCGACTGTGTTAGTGTTGTGGTGGCGACAGTGTTAGTGTTGTGGTGGCGACAGTGTTAGTGTTGTGGTGGCGACAGTGTTAGTGTTGTGGTGGCGACAGTGTTAGTGTTGTGGTGGCGACAGTGTTAGTGTTGTGGTGGCGACAGTGTTAGTGTTGTGGTGGCGACTGTGTTAGTGTTGTGGTGGCGACAGTGTTAGTGTTGTGGTGGCGACTGTGTTAGTGTGGGTGGCTGTGATACACAACACACACAGTCACCTCCTCAAGCAAGCTTGTACTCCGCATGTTAAACTTCAATTACCATAAGAAGATATAAGTGAGTCAGCCATCGTGTGTGTGTATGTGTGTGTGTGTGTGTGTGTGTGTAACATATCACCTCCCATCTCACACCATATATATTACACACGACATATAAGGAGACACACATCTAAATATATAATACACGGGGTGTATACACGGAGCGGTGTATATACAGTGAGGTGTGTATTTCAATGTATAAACACAGATATACATACCTTAGAGGTACACACCTCTTAAGTGCATACACACAGAGATACACACCTCTCAATATATATACTGAGAGGTTACTTTAATACCAGTTGTAGATATTAAATTCTTCATGTTAAATGTATTGGATAATTGCAGCGTTAATGACTCGCTGCAGTGATCAAGCTTAACTAACCACATAAATCTAAGCTTGATAGCTAAGGGCATAACATACGTACCCGAACAGTTTGCTACCCGGCTGGGCACTGCTAGAGATGGGCATCTCCGCTACCTATAAGGCTAATGCAGATTCCGCTAACATTAGTGAACAAAGGACCGGCCGATGGGAATTTTGTTTGTTTTGACTTAATTATAAAAGAATGTAATGTTGAAGGACTCTCCATCCGGGACTTTGGAGGTAACCCCCTCCCCCTTTCCTTGGATAACCCCCTCCCCCTGTCCTTGGATAACCCCCTCCCCCTTTCCTTGGATAACCCCCTCCCCCTTTCCTTGGATAACCCCCTCCCCCTTTCCTGGGATAACCCCCTCCCCCTTTCCTTGGATAACCCTCTCCCCCTTTCCTTGGATAACCCCCTCCCCCTTTCCTTGGATAACCCCCTCCCCCTTTCCTGGGAACAAAACTGATGATGTCGCATATAGCAGGAACAAGTCAGACTCCATCACTGCCTCATGCAGGTCATTCCACTTTTCAACCATCTTGAGACCAAAGAAACACTTCCTGACATTACTGTGCGTCTTCGGCTTCCACCTGTGTTCCCTTGATCCTGGTTTTTGATTCAACTGGTTACTTGTTGTCAAACGTACTTCTTAATAGATACCTGGCGTGTTTAGTGTGTGTTTGTGTGTGTTGACTCGCCTATTTATTGTTGCAGGGGTCGATTCGTAGCCCCTGACCCTGCCTGTGTGTGTGTGTGTACTCATCTAATTGTCGTTGCAGGGGTCGAGTCACAGTGTGTGTGTACTCACTAATTTGTATTCACCTATCAGTGATTGCTGGCGTCGACTCATAGCTCCTGGCCCAGCCTGTGTGTGTGTGTGTGTGTGTGTGTGTGTTTGTTGTATTGATTGTTGGGGATATATTATATATATATATATATATATATATATATATATATATATATATATATATATATATATATATATATATATATATATATATGGTCTGCAATGTCACCATCCTTGAACGGAGTATTACACAGGTTAGACAAGACAATGACACACTTAAGGGACAACGTCATAATGTCAGGTCAGTCTGAGAGCCTCGCTGCTGGACCTCATTATCATTATTACATTAATGGATAAGCGCTAAACCCAAGAGGGTCACACCAGAGAAACGAAAGTCAAACCAAGTATAAACCACAGAAGAGTGCTTACAATCCCTGGATCAAGAGTGCTTCCCTCAGCACGGCGACATCCACCATCACCAACCACAGGACGTGAGTGTTGGCCTCTGACTCAAGGCACGATATTTCACTCACAATGACCAAGTATTATAATCAAGGGGGAAGCGCTAAACCCCTAGGGCAATGAGCAAATACAACGTAAACTGACCTTACAATTAAAAAAAAATCATCACCAGAATTATGAGCACTATATGTACTGTGTACACAGTTACCACACTGTACTGTGTACAGTTACAACACTGTACTGTGTACATAGTTACAACACTGTACTGCATACAGTTACAACACTGTACTGTGTACACAGTTACAACACTGTACTGTGTACATAGTTACAACACTGTACTGCATACAGTTACAACACTGTACTGTGTACACAGTTACAACAATGTACTGTGTACACAGTTACAACACTGTACTGTGTACACAGTTACCACACTGTACTGCATACAGTTACAACACTGTACTGTGTACACAGTTACAACACTGTACTGTGTACACAGTTACAACACTGTACTGTGTACAGTTACCACACTGTACTGTGTACACAGTTACCACACTGTACTGTGTACAGTTACCACACTGTACTGTGTACAGTTACCACACTGTACTGTGTACACAGTTACCACACTGTACTGTGTACAGTTACCACACTGTACTGTGTACACAGTTACAACACTGTACTGCATACAGTTACAACAATGTACTGTGTACACAGTTACAACACTGTACTGTGTACACAGTTACCACACTGTACTGCATACAGTTACAACACTGTACTGTGTACACAGTTACAACACTGTACTGTGTACACAGTTACAACACTGTACTGCATACAGTTACAACACTGTACTGTGTACACAGTTACAACACTGTACTGTGTACACAGTTACCACACTGTACTGCATACAGTTACAACACTGTACTGTGTACACAGTTACAACACTGTACTGCATACAGTTACAACACTGTACTGTGTACACAGTTACAACACTGTACTGTGTACACAGTTACCACACTGTACTGCATACAGTTACAACACTGTACTGTGTACACAGTTACAACACTGTACTGCATACAGTTACAACACTGTACTGTGTACACAGTTACAACACTGTACTGTGTACACAGTTACAACACTGTACTGTGTACACAGTTACAACACTATGGCAAGGTCACCCTTGCCAGAGAGTAAGGTCACCCTTGCCAGAGAGTAAGGTCACCCTTGCTAGAGTAAGATCACCCTTGCCAGAGAGTAAGGTCACCCTTGCTAGAGTAAGATCACCCTTGCCAGAGAGTAAGGTCACCCTTGCTAGAGTAAGATCACCCTTGCCAGATAGTAAGGTCACCCTTGCTAGAGTAAGATCACCCTTGCCAGAGAGTAAGGTCACCCTTGCCAGAGAGTAAGGTCACCCTTGCTAGAGTAAGATCACCCTTGCCAGAGAGTAAGGTCACCCTTGCTAGAGTAAGATCGCCCTTGCCAGAGAGTAAGGTCACCCTTGCCAGATAGTAAGATCACCCTTGCCAGAGAGTAAGGTCACCCTTGCTAGAGTAAGATCACCATTGCCAGAGAGTAAGGTCACCCTTGCCAGAGAGTAAGATCACCCTTGCCAGAGAGTAAGGTCACCCTTGCTAGAGTAAGATCACCCTTGCCAGAGAGTAAGGTCACCCTTGCCAGAGAGTAAGGTCACCCTTGCTAGAGTAAGATCACCCTTGCCAGATAGTAAGGTCACCCTTGCTAGAGTAAGATCACCCTTGCCAGAGAGTAAGGTCACCCTTGCTAGAGTAAGATCACCCTTGCCAGAGAGTAAGGTCACCCTTGCCAGAGAGTAAGGTCACCCTTGCTAGAGTAAGATCACCCTTGCCAGATAGTAAGGTCACCCTTGCTAGAGTAAGATCACCCTTGCCAGATAGTAAGGTCACCCTTGCTAGAGTAAGATCACCCTTGCCAGATAGTAAGGTCACCCTTGCCAGATAGTAAGGTCACCCTTGCTAGAGTAAGATCACCCTTGCCAGATAGTAAGGTCACCCTTGCTAGAGTAAGATCACCCTTGCCAGAGAGTAAGGTCACCCTTGCTAGAGTAAGATCACCCTTGCCAGAGAGTAAGGTCACCCTTGCCAGAGAGTAAGGTCACCCTTGCTAGAGTAAGATCACCCTTGCCAGATAGTAAGGTCACCCTTGCTAGAGTAAGATCACCCTTGCCAGATAGTAAGGTCACCCTTGCTAGAGTAAGGTCACCCTTGCCAGAGAGTAAGGTCACCAGAGCAGCTCATACTCAGGAAAAACTTGATCCTATGCCTCGGAATGAGGGGGAGGGGTAAATTAGTTTAATGAGAGGGTGTGACTGTACAGCCTACGCCAGCCTGCTGCATCCTCCTGCAGTCTGCTGCATCCTCCTGCAGTCTGCTCCAGCCTGCTGCATCCTCCTGCAGTCTGCTCCAGACTGCTGCATCCCCCTGCAGTCTGCTCCAGCCTGCTGCATCTTCCTGCAGTCTGCTCCAGCCTGCTGCATCCTCCTGCAGTCTGCTCCAGCCTGTTGCCTCCTCCTGCAGTCTGCTCCAGCCTGCTGCCTCCTCCTGCAGTCTGCTCCAGCCTGCTGCATCCTCCTGCAGACTGCTCCAGCCTGCTGCAGTCTGCTCCAGCCTGCTGCATCCTCCTGCAGTCTGCTCCAGCCTGCTGCATCCTCCTGCAATCTGCTCCAGCCTGCTGCATCCTCCTGCAGTCTGCTGCATCCTCCTGCAGTCTGCTGCATCCTCCTGCAGTCTGCTCCAGCCTGCCGCATCCTCCTGCAGTCTACTCCAGCCTGCTGCATCCTCCTGCAGTGTGCTCCAGCCTGCTGCATCCTCCTGCAGTCTGCTCCAGCCTGCTGCATCCTCCTGCAGACTGCTCCAGCCTGCTGCATCCTCCTGCAGTCTGCTCCAGTCTGCTGCATCCTCCTGCAGTCTGCTCCAGCCTGCTGCATCCTCCTGCAGCCTGGTGCATCCTCCTGCAGTCTGCTCCAGCCTGGTGCATCCTCCTGCAGTCTGCTCCAGCCTGCTGCATCCTCCTGTAGACTGCTCCAGCCTGCTGCATCCTCCTGCAGTCTGCTCCAGCCTGCTGCATCCTCCTGCAATCTGATCCAGCCTGCTGCATCCTCCTGCAGTCTGCTCCAGCCTGCTGCATCCTCCTGCAGTGTGCTCCAGCCTGCTGCATCCTCCTGCAGTCTGCTGCATCCTCCTGCAGTCTGCTCCAGCCTGCTGCATCCTCCTGCAGTCTGCTCCAGCCTGCTGCAGACTGCTCCAGCCTGCTGCATCCTCCTGCAGTCTGCTGCATCCTCCTGCAGTCTGCTCCAGCCTGCTGCATCTTCCTGCAGTCTGCTCCAGCCTGCTGCATCCTCTTGCAGTCTGCTCCAGCCTGCTGCATCCTCCTGCACTCTGCTCCAGCCTGCTGCATCCTCCTGCAGTCTGCTCCAGACTGCTGCATCCTCCTGCAGTCTGCTCCAGCCTCCTGCAGTCTGCTCCAGCCTGCTGCATCCTCCTGCAGACTGCTCCAGCCTGCTGCATCCTCCTGCAGTCTGCTCCAGCCTGCTCCAGCCTCCTGCAGTCTGCTCCAGCCTGCTGCATCCTCCTGCAGACTGCTCCAGCCTGCTGCATCCTCCTACAGTCTGCTCCAGCCTGCTGCATCCTCCTGCAGTCTGCTCCAAACTGCTGCATCCTCCTGCAGTCTGCTCCAGCCTGCTGCATCCTCCTGCAGTCTGCTCCAACCTGCTGCATCCTCCTGCAGTCTGCTCCAGCCTCCTGCATCCTCCTGCAGTCTGCTCCAGCCTGCTGCATCCTCCTGCAGACTGCTCCAGCCTGCTGCATCCTCCTGCAGTCTGCTCCAGCCTGCTGCATCCTCCTGCAGTCTGCTCCAGCCTGCTGCATCCTCCTGCAGTCTGCTCCAGCCTGCTGCATCCTCCTGCAGTCTGCTCCAGCCTGCTGCATCCTCCTGCAGACTGCTCCAGCCTGCTGCATCCTCCTGCAGTCTGCTCCAGCCTGCTGCCTCCTCCTGCGGTCTGCTCCAGCCTGCTGCATCCTCCTGCAGTCTGCTCCAGCCTGCTGCATCCTTCTGCAGTCTGCTCCAGCCTGCTGCATCCTCCTGCAGTCTGCTCCAGTCTGCTGCATCCTCCTGCAGTCTGCTCCAGCCTGCTGCATCCTCCTGCAGTCTGCTCCAGCCTGCTGCATCCTCCTGCAGTCTGCTCCAGCCTGCTGCATCCTCCTGCAGTCTGCTCCAGCCTGCTGCATCCTCCTGCAGACTGCTCCAGCCTGCTGCATCCTCCTACAGTCTGCTCCAGCCTGCTGCATCCTCCTGCAGTCTGCTCCAGCCTGCTGCATCCTCCTGCAGTCTGCTCCAGCCTGCTGCATCCTCTTGCAGACTGCTCCAGCCTGCTGCATCCTCCTGCAGTCTGCTTCAGCCTGCTGCATCCTCCTGCAGTCTGCTCCAGCCTGCTGCATCCTCCTGCAGTCTGCTCCAGCCTGCTGCATCCTCCTGCAGTCTGCTCCAGCCTGCTGCATCCTCCTGCAGACTGCTCCAGCCTGCTGCATCCTCCTGCAGTCTGCTCCAGCCTGCTGCCTCCTCCAGCCTGCTGCATCGTCCTGCAGTCTGCTCCAGCCTGCTGCATCCTTCTGCAGTCTGCTCCAGCCTGCTGCATCCTCCTGCAGTCTGCTCCAGCCTGCTGCATCCTCCTGCAGTCTGCTCCAGCCTGCTGCATCCTCCTGCAGTCTGCTCCAGCCTGCTGCATCCTCCTGCAGTCTGCTCCAGCCTGCTGCATCCTCGTGCAGACTGCTCCAGCCTGCTGCATCCCCCTTCAGTCGGCTCCAGCCTGCTGCATCCTCCTGCAGTCTGCTCCAGCCTGCTGCATCCTCCTGCAGTCTGCTCCAGCCTGCTGCATCCTCCTGCAGACTGCTCCAGCCTGCTGCATCCTCCTGCAGTCTGCTCCAGCCTGCTGCAGTCTGCTCCAGCCTCCTGCAGTCTGCTCCAGCCTGCTGCATCCTCCTGCAGACTGCTCCAGCCTGCTGCATCCTCCTGCAGTCTGCTCCAGCCTGCTGCATCCTCCTGCAGTCTGCTCCAGCCTCCTGCAGTCTGCTCCAGCCTGCTGCATCCTCCTGCAGACTGCTCCAGCCTGCTGCATCCTCCTGCAGTCTGCTCCAGCCTGCTGCAATCTGCTCCAGCCTCCTGCAGTCTGCTCCAGCCTGCTGCATCCTCCTGCAGACTGCTCCAGCCTGCTGCATCCTCCTGCAGTCTGTTCCAGCCTGCTGCCTCCTCCTGCAGTCTGCTCCAGCCTGCTTCATCCTCCTGCAGTCTGCTCCAGCCTGCTGCATCCTTCTGCAGTCTGCTCCAGCCTGCTGCATCCTCCTGCAGTCTGTTCCAGCCTGCTGTCTGCTCCAGCCTGCTGCATCCTCCTGCAATCTGTTCCAGCCTGCTGCATCCTCCTGCAGTCTGCTCCAGCCTGCTGCATCCTCCTGCAGTCTGCTCCAGCCTGCTGCAGATCCCTTCTATGTTACCTGCCATTATGTTTCATTTTTTAATGTCAAAGTTAGAATTTATTTAGAATTTAGTGATATTTTAAAATTCTGATTGGAACTTTATCTGGTCTGTCTGTCTGTCTCTCTCTCTCTCTTTCTCTCTCTCTCCCAGACACGAATAACGTCGGGTACACAGGAAAAACCAGCCTCCAGGCACATAACCACACGTACAGAGGACAAATATCAGGAAACTCCTTTACTGTCTAACGAATTTAAGGTTATATAAATCACAGTCTTCCACACACACACACACACACACACACACACACACACACACATAGATAGGTGGACAGAGACAGGATGTTCCAGAGATGGGACACAGAAACAAGGGGTCACAATCGGACGCTGAAGACTCAGATGAGTCAAAGGGATGTTAGGAAGTATTTCTTCAGCCATAGGTTGTCAGGAAGTGGAATAGTCTAGGAAGTGATGTAGTGGAGGCAGGAACCATACATAGCTTTAAGATGAGGTATGATAAAGCTCATGGAGCAGGGAGAGAGAGGACCCAGTAGCGTTCAGTGAAGAGGCGGTGCCAGGAGCTGAGTCTCGACCCCTGCAACCACAATTAGGCGAGTACACACAAACACACACACACCACACACGAATAACATAACTCAGAAAGAGGTGAAAGGGCAGCCAACTCCGAGGACTGGAGGAGCCAGGAGGGAGGAGGAGAAGAGGATGAGCGGGAAAGGAAGGTGAGAAGTAGAGAGGAAGGTAAGATATCAGAGGTAAGAGAGACAGGAAGATGATGAGAGGGTATTTAACTCCGTGGAGAGGAGAGGACGGATAGGAGTGTGTGTCTACTCAGGGTAACGTGTGTTGTTTGTCCCTCCGTGGTATCTTCTGCAGTCTGTGTTCAAGTACTTGAGGGGCAGTGTACTTCCCTGACAACCTTGATATAGTCGTAGTGTACTTCCCTGACAACCTTGATATAGTCGTAGTGTACTTCCCTGACAACCTTCATATAGTCGTAGTGTACTTCCCTGACAACCTTGATATAGTCGTAGTGTACTTCCCTGACAACCTTGATATAGTCGTAGTGTACTTCCCTGACAACCTTGATATAGTCGTAGTGTACTTCCCTGACAACCTTCATATAGTCGTAGTGTACTTCCCTGACAACCTTGATATAGTCGTAGTGTACTTCCCTGACAACCTTGATATAGTCGTAGTGTACTTCCCTGACAACCTTGATATAGTCGTAGTGTACTTCCCTGACAACCTTGATATAGTCGTAGTGTACTTCCCTGACAACCTTCATATAGTCGTAGTGTACTTCCCTGACAACCTTGATATAGTCGTAGTGTACTTCCCTGACAACCTTGATATAGTCGTAGTGTACTTCCCTGACAACCTTGATATAGTCGTAGTGTACTTCCCTGACAACCTTCATATAGTCGTAGTGTACTTCCCTGACAACCTTGATATAGTCGTAGTGTACTTCCCTGACAACCTTGATATAGTCGTAGTGTACTTCCCTGACAACCTTGATATAGTCGTAGTGTACTTCCCTGACAACCTTGATATAGTCGTAGTGTACTTCCCTGACAACCTTCATATAGTCGTAGTGTACTTCCCTGACAACCTTGATATAGTCGTAGTGTACTTCCCTGACAACCTTGATATAGTCGTAGTGTACTTCCCTGACAACCTTCATATAGTCGTAGTGTACTTCCCTGACAACCTTCATATAGTCGTAGTGTACTTCCCTGACAACTCCATCGATATCGCCATCCCTCCAGGATGACTTGGCAATATACAGTCTGCGGAAACTCTGCTAAACTTTACCACAAAAGAAAATGCCTTTTCTAGACGTCCTGATGCGTAACAATGACGATAAACCAGATTTCAAGGTTTACCATAAACCCAGCCAGGGGGACGACCTCCTAATACATTTTTACGGTTCTATCACAACAGAGGACAACGTGGGATCATTGTTGGACTCCTGTTGAGAGCTCACAGGATCTGTGCTCCACCTGTGGCAGTGTCAGGATTTCAGACACCAGACTCATCCTGCCTGAAGCAGAAATAGCCATCACGCAGCCTCTGACTTCATATTAAAAATTTCGCTTTTTACCTAATATATATATATATATATATATATATATATATATATATATATATATATATATATATATATATATATATATATATATATATATATCCATACACACACACGTGGTGCATTGATGTAAAACTCGCTTGAGAGGTCAGAGCATACAGGAGGAGATTGAAATAGCTTGAATCTATGCTTGAGGCTGACTGACGTGCCTGGGCTGGGAAAGAAACTTGGCTGCCCAGCTTATGTGGCATTTGTGGCCGAGTGGATAAGAGCGCTGCTTGGGAATCTCGTCCGTCTCAGTAGCTGATTGGAGTCCTGCTGACTGCGATTTTTCTCTATATACACTGGACCGAGAGACCTGTGATGGGCGGAGCATCACCTTGTAAATGTCCTGATACCTCATATTGTTGCTCATCTCATCATTTACAACTTACCACTCCCCTCAAGGAAGGTTCCTTGATGTTGGTGAGGGGCTCTTGATTTAGGGAACTGGATCTGTGCTCCAGTTCCCCGAATTAAGCCTGAATGCCTTCCACATCCCCCCCCCAGGCGCTGTATAATCCTCCGGGTTTAGCGCTTCCCCCTTGATTATAATTATAATAATAACAACTTACCACCTACTTGTGACGTGATGCGCACGCCTAGTGGTACGCACGTAATGAAGTGCACACATGTAGAAGTACACACGTAACGTGGTGCACACGGTGCAGGAAGGAACAATGTGCACAAGGTATTAAGTCTATATTTACTGAAATTCCTTGTCTATATATATATATATATATATAACATTTTTTTCCCGGCCTTCCTCACACCAGACCTTCACTGCTGCCTCACTATGTTCATTTATTGAACAAATTTACCGCGAATGTTTTTACATACAGTACAAGAGGAGTAATGTTTATTAATTTTCAAAAGACACTGCAGGGGCTCTCTAGGTAAATGTTAGGTAACGAGTGAAGATCAGACTGAGGTATGCTAGTTGGGGCTCTCTAGGTAAATGTTAGGTAACGAGGGAAGATCAGACTGAGGTATGCTAGTTGGGGCTCTCTAGGTAAATGTTAGGTAACGAGGGAAGATCAGACTGAGGTATGCTAGTTGGGGCTCTCTAGGTAAATGTTAGGTAACGAGGGAAGATCAGACTGAGGTATGCTAGTTGGGGCTCTCTAGGTAAATGTTAGGTAACGAGTGAAGATCAGACTGAGGTATGCTAGTTGGGGCTCTCTAGGTAAATGTTAGGTAACGAGGGAAGATCAGACTGAGGTATGCTAGTTGGGGCTCTCTAGGTAAATGTTAGGTAACGAAGGAAGATCAGACTGAGGTATGCTAGTTGGGGCTCTCTAGGTAAATGTTAGGTAACGAGGGAAGATCAGACTGAGGTATGCTAGTTGGGGCTCTCTAGGTAAATGTTAGGTAACGAGTGAAGATCAGACTGAGGTATGCTAGTTGGGGCTCTCTAGGTAAATGTTAGGTAACGAGGGAAGATCAGACTGAGGTATGCTAGTTGGGGCTCTCTAGGTAAATGTTAGGTAACGAGGGAAGATCAGACTGAGGTATGCTAGTTGGGGCTCTCTAGGTAAATGTTAGGTAACGAGGGAAGATCAGACTCAGGTATGCTAGTTGGGGCTCTCTAGGTAAATGTTAGGTAACGAGGGAAGATCAGACTGAGGTATGCTAGTTGGGGCTCTCTAGGTAAATGTTAGGTAACGAGGGAAGATCAGACTGAGGTATGCTAGTTGGGGCTCTCTAGGTAAATGTTAGGTAACGAGGGAAGATCAGACTGAGGTATGCTAGTTGGGGCTCTCTAGGTAAATGTTAGGTAACGAGGGAAGATCAGACTGAGGTATGCTAGTTGGGGCTCTCTAGGTAAATGTTAGGTAACGAGGGAAGATCAGACTGAGGTATGCTAGTTGGGGCTCTCTAGGTAAATGTTAGGTAACGAGGGAAGATCAGACTGAGGTATGCTAGTTGGGGCTCTCTAGGTAAATGTTAGGTAACGAGGGAAGATCAGACTGAGGTATGCTAGTTGGGGCTCTCTAGGTAAATGTTAGGTAACGAGTGAAGATCAGACTGAGGTATGCTAGTTGGGGCTCTCTAGGTAAATGTTAGGTAACGAGGGAAGATCAGACTGAGGTATGCTAGTTGGGGCTCTCTAGGTAAATGTTAGGTAACGAGGGAAGATCAGACTGAGGTATGCTAGTTGGGGCTCTCTAGGTAAATGTTAGGTAACGAGGGAAGATCAGACTCAGGTATGCTAGTTGGGGCTCTCTAGGTAAATGTTAGGTAACGAGGGAAGATCAGACTGAGGTATGCTAGTTGGGGCTCTCTAGGTAAATGTTAGGTAACGAGGGAAGATCAGACTGAGGTATGCTAGTTGGGGCTCTCTAGGTAAATATTAGGTAACGAGGGAAGATCAGACTGAGGTATGCTAGTTGGGGCTCTCTAGGTAAATGTTAGGTAACGAGGGAAGATCAGACTCAGGTATGCTAGTTGGGGCTCTCTAGGTAAATGTTAGGTAACGAGGGAAGATCAGACTGAGGTATGCTAGTTGGGGCTCTCTAGGTAAATGTTAGGTAACGAGGGAAGATCAGACTGAGGTATGCTAGTTGGGGCTCTCTAGGTAAATGTTAGGTAACGAGGGAAGATCAGACTGAGGTATGCTAGTTGGGGCTCTCTAGGTAAATGTTAGGTAACGAGGGAAGATCAGACTCAGGTATGCTAGTTGGGGCTCTCTAGGTAAATGTTAGGTAACGAGGGAAGATCAGACTCAGGTATGCTAGTTGGGGCTCTCTAGGTAAATGTTAGGTAACGAGGGAAGATCAGACTGAGGTATGCTAGTTGGGGCTCTCTAGGTAAATGTTAGGTAACGAGGGAAGATCAGACTGAGGTATGCTAGTTGGGGCTCTCTAGGTAAATGTTAGGTAACGAGGGAAGATCAGACTGAGGTATGCTAGTTGGGGCTCTCTAGGTAAATGTTAGGTAACGAGGGAAGATCAGACTGAGGTATGCTAGTTGGGGCTCTCTAGGTAAATGTTAGGTAACGAGGGAAGATCAGACTGAGGTATGCTAGTTGGGGCTCTCTAGGTAAATGTTAGGTAACGAGGGAAGATCAGACTGAGGTATGCTAGTTGGGGCTCTCTAGGTAAATGTTAGGTAACGAGGGAAGATCAGACTGAGGTATGCTAGTTGGGGCTCTCTAGGTAAATGTTAGGTAACGAGGGAAGATCAGACTGAGGTATGCTAGTTGGGGCTCTCTAGGTAAATGTTAGGTAACGAGGGAAGATCAGACTGAGGTATGCTAGTTGGGGCTCTCTAGGTAAATGTTAGGTAACGAGGGAAGATCAGACTGAGGTATGCTAGTTGGGGCTCTCTAGGTAAATGTTAGGTAACGAGGGAAGATCAGACTGAGGTATGCTAGTTGGGGCTCTCTAGGTAAATGTTAGGTAACGAGGGAAGATCAGACTGAGGTATGCTAGTTGGGGCTCTCTAGGTAAATGTTAGGTAACGAGGGAAGATCAGACTGAGGTATGCTAGTTGGGGCTCTCTAGGTAAATGTTAGGTAACGAGGGAAGATCAGACTGAGGTATGCTAGTTGGGGCTCTCTAGGTAAATGTTAGGTAACGAGGGAAGATCAGACTGAGGTATGCTAGTTGGGGCTCTCTAGGCAAATGTTAGGTAACGAGGGAAGATCAGACTCAGGTATGCTAGTTGGGGCTCTCTAGGCAAATGTTAGGTAACGAGGGAAGATCAGACTCAGGTATGCTAGTTGGGGCTCTCTAGGTAAATGTTAGGTAACGAGGGAAGATCAGACTCAGGTATGCTAGTTGGGGCTCTCTAGGTAAATGTTAGGTAACGAGGGAAGATCAGACTCAGGTATGCTAGTTGGGGCTCTCTAGGCAAATGTTAGGTAACGAGGGAAGATCAGACTGAGGTATGCTAGTTGGGGCTCTCTAGGTAAATGTTAGGTAACGAGGGAAGATCAGACTGAGGTATGCTAGTTGGGGCTCTCTAGGCAAATGTTAGGTAACGAGGGAAGATCAGACTCAGGTATGCTAGTTGGGGCTCTCTAGGCAAATGTTAGGTAACGAGGGAAGATCAGACTCAGGTATGCTAGTTGGGGCTCTCTAGGTAAATGTTAGGTAACGAGGGAAGATCAGACTCAGGTATGCTAGTTGGGGCTCTCTAGGTAAATGTTAGGTAACGAGGGAAGATCAGACTCAGGTATGCTAGTTGGGGCTCTCTAGGTAAATGTTAGGTAACGAGGGAAGATCAGACTCAGGTATGCTAGTTGGGGCTCTCTAGGCAAATGTTAGGTAACGAGGGAAGATCAGACTCAGGTATGCTAGTTGGGGCTCTCTAGGCAAATGTTAGGTAACGAGGGAAGATCAGACTCAGGTATGCTAGTTGGGGCTCTCTAGGCAAATGTTAGGTAACGAGGGAAGATCAGACTGAGGTATGCTAGTTGGGGCTCTCTAGGCAAATGTTAGGTAACGAGGGAAGATCAGACTCAGGTATGCTAGTTGGGGCTCTCTAGGCAAATGTTAGGTAACGAGGGAAGATCAGACTCAGGTATGCTAGGTGAACACATGTGTGATAAATCAGACACTTGTACAACGCTTGAGTATATTTACTGAGGAAACGTTTCCCACATAGTGGCTTCATCACTCCTATACAAAGAAGAATGGTGAAGACCAGAAGGAGTTTGAGGTAATCAGTCCCTCAACCTGGAGTGGATGTATTCAGTCCATCAATCTTGAAAAGATTGAATGTATTAAAAATGACTAATAATACACGTATGTATATATATATATATATATATATATATATATATATATATATATATATATATATATATATATATATATATATATATAGACGGGGATCCATCTGTAGTACAAATTGTGGGGACCCACAGCCTCGGAAATTGGATAAAAAAGCTTCGAGGAAAATGTATATGGACTTCTCTCTGAAGTCGTTTGGGTATTGTAATTCTCCCAGCACTCCGTCTTGTATAAATGTACAAACAGGTATATTATATGATGCAATATGATCGACATTGTGGCAACACCAGCCGTATGTCACTATTCTATGTGATAGTTACATTGTAGCAACACCAGCCGTATATTACTACACTATTCTATGTGATAGTTACATTGTAGCAACACCAGCCGTATATTACTACACTATTCTATGTGATAGTTACATTGTGGCAACACCAGCCGTATATTACTACACTATTCTATGTGATAGTTACATTGTAGCAACACCAGCCGTATATTACTACACTATTCTATGTGATAGTTACATTGTAGCAACACCTCTCACCTCACGCTACTCAATAATAAAAGTTGATGGATCACAACCAAAAACCTCCAGTTGAATCCCTGGTGGAGGGCGAGACGTATAGTCAAGTCTCCAGATACCTGCTGCTGTCACTGGTCACCTAGCAGTGAATAGCTACCCGGGTGTTAGTTGACTTCCGTGGGTGCCATCCTGGAAAAGACAGCCAGGGAAGGACTGGAATGGAAATAAGCCACACTGGCTTTCCTGGATTATCTTGGGTTATTAACCCACTAAGGGAAGTAATATGTACAGTTTTTCCCCTACCTGATCCTACATGTGGTAGGTTGGTTGACAGCAACTACCCAGGGAGGTACAATCCTCTTGTCAAGTGTCAGATGGAAACCTATCGAATTCTTTTGCACTCGAGCTAGCGTATTTACATAGTGCAGTTTATGCAGAACAACCACTGTGAAAAAATAGTGAACTTCCAAGTGCTCTCGTGACTTCTCACATTCTTACATTATCAAGTTCCTTGATAATGTGAGAAGTCACGAAAGCGCTTGGAAGTTCACTATTCTTTCACAGTGGTTGTTCTGCATATTGTGATATCACCTGTTTACTGTGATCTTATTTTAACATAGTGTATCTTTCCTATGTGGTTCTAAGAGGAGGACTATGAGGCCTGGTCTAAGACCGAGGCCTATGAGGCCTGGTCTAAGACCGAGCCTCAGACCATGCCTAGGAGACCTAGAAGCCGTGGGGAAGATAATCCCCAAACCCACTAACACATTCATAACAGATTCAGGCTTATGTAGTCTGTCCCACGGACACCAGGATGTGCATGGTTGTCCAACAGACACCAGGATGTGCACGGTTGTCCCATGTGCACGGGTGTCCCACGGACACCAGGATGTGCACGGTTGTCCAACAGACACCAGGATGTGCACGGTTGTCCCATGTGCACGGGTGTCCCACGGACACCAGGATGTGCACAGGTGTCCCATAGACACCAGTATGTACAAGGGTGTCCCACGGACACCAGGGTGTGCACAGGTCTGTCCTATGTGCACCAGTGTATGTGTGCACTGTCCCACCTTAGAAAAGCAACCTAACAAACAGCACACTAAACCCGTACGAGTCATACAGCGTCTGAGGAACGAAAATGTATACGTATATATACGTTTGGACCGTTTATGGGTTAATTCGAAGGGAGAGATAAGAACATAATAATAATAATAATAATAATTATAATAATAATAATAATAATAATATCTTCATTTATAAAAGTAAGCATGAGCACTGCAGCAGGCCTACTGGCCCAAAATTCGGCAGGTTCAAGTCACCTATAGGCCTAAGCTAGTCAGATCAGCTCTAGTTCCAAGGATCTAGAGTCCTTGAAGGGATTTTCCGTTTTAATCATAGGAAATATGGTTGACTTCTTTACCTCAACAAGATAACGGGAGATGACAACCACCGTTGGTATCCTGGGAGGAATTCCTCTGTAATAATGCTGGGGGAGTATCCTGCAGGACCCCCTGCTGGGGAGACACCAGGGGTGTGGAGCTTACTCTGCTGGCTCTCTCCCTTGCTGTCTCGTGTTCAGCTGAGGTGGTGTTTATACCCCAGTACCCTCCTGTTGTTAACTTTATCACCCCTGTATTCTTCTGTTCATCTGGGGGTGATGTTTACACCCCAGTATCCACCTGTTAACTTTCTCTGTCCTGCTTTCTTGTGTTCAGCTGTGGTCCTTCAACCAGGTGTAAGGAAACACGCCCAATGTTTCTACCCAGCCGGGAATCGAATACGGGCACTCAGTGTGTGAGGTGAGAGCGTTGCCTACCATCCCTACCAGTAGATGGAGTGTACTAGAGAGGGGGAGGAAAGACAACGGGTAGGATAAAGGAAGAACACAAAGTAGAGGGAAGGAGGTCAATATGAAGAGGGAGGGAGCCAAAAATAGAGATGGAATGAGAGAGGGAAGATGCACAGATAATCCGCACGACGACGTTTCGGTCCGACTTGGACCGAAGGTAATGGAGCCAGTACAGGAGGAGAGAGAGAAAGGAAAATAAAGGGAGAAGAAGAGAATAAGGGAGAGTAGTAGTAATGGCGGTAAGGGAGAGAACAAGGGTGGGGTCGTGACCGACCTGGTGCACTCCTCTCTTCTCTATTTTTCTCCTCTCTCTTGAAGAAAATCGTATTTCCACGTCTCTTGTTTCTTCCCCATTACTTACGTCTTGATTCTTTTCCATCATTAACTTCTTGCTGCCTTTTTCTCTCCTCCGCTTTACTCCAACTTCTTACTAGTTATGACTGTTCTCTTCCTTTATTGTTCTGACAATTTTCTTGTTCCAGCCCCGTAACAAGTCTTATACATGTGTTGGGTCAACACAGCTGTCTTGTTCCAACCTCGTAACACGTCATATAAATGCACTGGGTAAACATAGCTCTAGTATAATTGTAAATATGATTTACAATACCGGTGTACATGGTGTACATGTGTTCCCATCTATAGCTCTAGTACAATGTCACTTATTTCTTAGCTAAATATAATATACCACGTTATTGACGTCTACTAGCTCTCAAAACTCTTCATCGTTTTACTTTCCACCTCATTCTTAACTTTCTTCCTCTTACCTACCCCACCGTTAATTCTCTCTCTTGTTTATGATTCTTAGTCCCCCGTTGTTGTCAATAAGCAAGTAAGTTTATTTAAAAGGTGACTTATTTCCATTGGAGTTCTTGACTTATTTCCATTGGGGCCCTTGACTTGTTTCCATTGGAGTTCTTATTTCCACTGGGGTCCTTGGCTTGTTTCCATTGGAGTTCTTATTTCCACTGGGGTTCTTGGCTTGTTTCCATTGGAGTTCTTATTTCCACTGGGGTCCTTGGCTTGTTTCCATTGGAGTTCTTATTTCCACTGGGGTCCTTGGCTTGTTTCCATTGGAGTTCTTATTTCCACTGGGGTCCTTGGCTTGTTTCCATTGGAGTTCTTATTTCCACTGGGGTCCTTGGCTTGTTTCCATTGGAGTTCTTATTTCCACTGGGGTCCTTGGCTTGTTTCCATTGGAGTTCTTATTTCCACTGGGGTCCTTGGCTTGTTTCCATTGGAGTTCTTATTTCCACTGGGGTCCTTGGCTTGTTTCCATTGGAGTTCTTATTTCCACTGGGGTCCTTGGCTTGTTTCCATTGGGGTCTTTGACTTATTTCTTTTGGGGTTCTTGATTCATTTCCACTGGGGCCCTTGACTTGTTTGCATTGCCCTATTCTTAGTACTACTACTACTTCCACTACCAGCGTTACCTCTACCACTTCCTTCTTTCTCTCTCCTCGTGCCGTCCCTGTTCCGCTCTCGTATACATACTGGCTCCCTCACTTTCGTGTGTTAGCGTGACTTGTTAATGGTTAAAGTCGTACTGAAATATCTTCCTAAGTTTTTTCTTTTATGTGCGGGTTATTTGCGTATTGTTGGTCACGGTATTGTGAATTTTTTTTTGTTCTTCCTGCCCTTTCTTATGCAACTTAAACTAAGTTGTTTATGCAACATAAACTAAGTTGCTTATTCAACATCTTTCTTCTCCCCTCGTTTTCCCTCCCCGCCGTGTAAGGGGAAAAAATGGGAGCGGGTAAGGGAGATTCTCTCCCCTTTGCTCGGGATTACCAAGGGAGCCCACAGCAGTGTGTGTGGACAAGGGGCGGGCATTGACCTTGAGGTGGAAGGGGGGAGCTCCCACCACCGCAACACCATCCCACCTCTCCCTCTCGCCCACCACCCCTTTCCCCTTCAGTCCTCCCCCGCCCTTCCCAAGCCACCCGTTCTACCCAGCAGCACCTAGGAGCGGCAGAGCGGGTAGGGTACTAGCGCTGGGGGCACTGCTGCTGCCCACCTCGCTGCCTTCCATGTGACCTTCCAAGTATGTTGGGTTTCCTGCCCTGCCCCAGCTTAGGTTTCCTGCATTCCCTGGCTTAGGTTTCCTTCCGTGTCTTAGCCTGGGCTCGCTGCAGTGCCCTGGCTTGTGGGAGCGGGTGGAAACGTTAGGTATGTTTCCTTACGAGCCCCTGTTTACCTAGCAGTAAGTAGGTACCTGGGTGTTAGGTGACTGTTGTAGATGGCATCCTGGAAGAGACGACCTATGGACCACAGTGGAAATAAATATGCCACAATATATATATATATATATATATATATATCAAGGTGGTCACAAGACACAGGTCAGGTTTATCAAGGTGGTCACAAGACACAGGTCAGGTTTATCAAGGTGGTCACAAGACACAGGTCAGGTTTATCAAGGTGGTCACAAGACACAGGTCAGGTTTATCAAGGTGGTCACAATACACAGGTCAGGTTTATCAACATGGTCACAAGACACAGGTCAGGTTTATCAAGGTGGTCACAATACACAGGTCAGGTTTATCAAGGTGGTCACAAGACACAGGTCAGGTTTATCAAGGTGGTCACAAGACACAGGTCAGGTTTATCAAGGTGGTCACAAGACACAGGTCAGGTTTATCAAGGTGGTCACAAGACACAGGTCAGATTAATCAAGGTGGTCACAAGACACAGGTCAGGTTAATCAAGGTGGTCACAAGACACAGGTCAGGTTTATCAAGGTGGTCACAAGACACAGGTCAGGTTTATCAAGGTGGTCACAAGACACAGGTCAGGTTTATCAAGGTGGTCATAAGACACACGTCAGGTTTATCAAGGTGGTCACAAGACACAGGTCAGGTTAATCAAGGTGGTCACAAGACACAGGTCAGGTTAATCAAGGTGGTCACAAGACACAGGTCAGGTTAATCAAGGTGGTCACAAGACACAGGTCAGGTTTATCAAGGTGGTCACAAGACACAGGTCAGGTTTATCAAGGTGGTCACAAGACACAGGTCAGGTTTATCAAGGTGGTCACAAGACAGGTCAGGTTTATCAAGGTGGTCACAAGACACAGGTCAGGTTTATCAAGGTGGTCACAAGACACAGGTCAGGTTAATCAAGGTGGGCACAAGACACAGGTCAGGTTAATCAAGGTGGTCACAAGACACAGGTCAGGTTTATCAAGGTGGTCGCAAGACACAGGTCAGGTTTATCAAGGTGGTCACAAGACACAGGTCAGGTTTATCAAGGTGGTCACAAGACACAGGTCAGGTTTATCAAGGTGGTCACAAGACACAGGTCAGGTTAATCAAGGTGGTCACAAGACACAGGTCAGGTTAATCAAGGTGGTCACAAGACACAGGTCAGGTTTATCAAGGTGGTCACAAGACACAGGTCAGGTTTATCAAGGTGGTCACAAGACACAGGTCAGGTTTATCAAGGTGGTCACAAGACACAGGTCAGGTTTATCAAGGTGGTCACAAGACACAGGTCAGGTTAATCAAGGTGGTCACAAGACACAGGTCAGGTTAATCAACATGGTCACAAGACACAGGTCAGGTTTATCAAGGTGGTCACAAGACACAGGTCAGGTTTATCAAGGTGGTCACAAGACACAGGTCAGGTTTATCAAGGTGGTCACAAGACACAGGTCAGGTTTATCAAGGTGGTCACAAGACACAGGTCAGGTTAATCAAGGTGGTCACAAGACACAGGTCAGGTTAATCAAGGTGGTCACACGACACAGGTCAGGTTAATCAAGGTGGTCACAAGACACAGGTCAGGTTAATCAAGGTGGTCACAAGACACAGGTCAGGTTAATCAAGGTGGTCACAAGACACAGGTCAGGTTAATCAAGGTGGTCACAAGACACAGGTCAGGTTAATCAAGGTGGTCACAAGACACAGGTCAGGTTAATCAAGGTGGTCACAAGACACAGGTCAGGTTAATCAAGGTGGTCACAAGACACAGGTCAGGTTAATCAACATGGTCACAAGACACAGGTCAGGTTTATCAAGGTGGTCACAAGACACAGGTCAGGTTTATCAAGGTGGTCACAAGACACAGGTCAGGTTTATCAAGGTTGTCACAAGACACAGGTCAGGTTAATCAAGGTGGTCACAAGACACAGGTCAGGTTAATCAAGGTGGTCACAAGACACAGGTCAGGTTAATCAAGGTGGTCACAAAACACAGGTCAGGTTAATCAAGATGGTCACAAGACACAGGTCAGGTTTATCAAGGTGGTCACAAGACACAGGTCAGGTTTATCAAGGTGGTCACAAGACACAGGTCAGGTTTATCAAGGTGGTCACAAGACATAGGTCAGGTTAATCAAGGTGGTCACAAGACACAGGTCAGGTTAATCAAGGTGGTCACAAGACACAGGTCAGGTTAATCAAGGTGGTCACAAGACACAGGTCAGGTTAATCAAGGTGGTCACAAGATACAGGTCAGGTTTATCAAGGTGGTCACAAGACACAGGTCAGGTTAATCAAGGTGGTCACAAGACACAGGTCAGGTTAATCAAGGTGGTCACAAGACACAGGTCAGGTTAATCAAGGTGGTCACAAGACACAGGTCAGGTTAATCAAGGTGGTCACAAGACACAGGTCAGGTTAATCAACATGGTCACAAGACACAGGTCAGGTTTATCAAGGTGGTCACAAGACACAGGTCAGGTTTATCAAGGTGGTCACAAGACACAGGTCAGGTTTATCAAGGTTGTCACAAGACACAGGTCAGGTTAATCAAGGTGGTCACAAGACACAGGTCAGGTTAATCAAGGTGGTCACAAGACACAGGTCAGGTTAATCAAGGTGGTCACAAAACACAGGTCAGGTTAATCAAGATGGTCACAAGACACAGGTCAGGTTTATCAAGGTGGTCACAAGACACAGGTCAGGTTAATCAAGGTGGTCACAAGACACAGGTCAGGTTAATCAAGGTGGTCACAAGACACAGGTCAGGTTAATCAAGGTGGTCACAAGACACAGGTCAGGTTTATCAAGGTGGTCACAAGACACAGGTCAGGTTAATCAAGGTGGTCACAAGACACAGGTCAGGTTAATCAAGGTGGTCACAAGACACAGGTCAGGTTAATCAAGGTGGTCACAAGACACAGGTCAGGTTAATCAAGGTGGTCACAAGACACAGGTCAGGTTAATCAACATGGTCACAAGACACAGGTCAGGTTTATCAAGGTGGTCACAAGACACAGGTCAGGTTTATTAAGGTGGTCACAAGACACAGGTCAGGTTTATCAAGGTTGTCACAAGACACAGGTCAGGTTAATCAAGGTGGTCACAAGACACAGGTCAGGTTAATCAAGGTGGTCACAAGACACAGGTCAGGTTAATCAAGATGGTCACAAGACACAGGTCAGGTTAATCAAGATGGTCACAAGACACAGGTCAGGTTAATCAAGGTGGTCACAAGACACAGATCAGGTTAATCAAGGTGGTCACAAGACACAGGTCAGGTTAATCAAGATGGTCACAAGACACAGGTCAGGTTTATCAAGGTGGTCACAAGACACAGGTCAGGTTAATCAAGGTGGTCACAAGACACAGGTCAGGTTAATCAAGATGGTCACAAGACACAGGTCAGGTTTATCAAGGTGGTCACAAGACACAGGTCAGGTTTATCAAGGTGGTCACAAGACACTGGTCAGGTTTATCAAGGTGGTCACAAGACACAGGTCAGGTTTATCAAGGTGGTCACAAGACACAGGTCAGGTTTATCAAGGTGGTCACAAGACACAGGTCAGGTTTATCAAGGTGGTCACAAGACACAGGTCAGGTTTATCAAGGTGGTCACAAGACACAGGTCAGGTTTATCAAGGTGGTCACAAGACACAGGTCAGGTTAATCAAGGTGGTCACAAGACACAGGTCAGGTTAATCAAGGTGGTCACAAGACACAGGTCAGGTTTATCAAGGTGGTCACAAGACACAGGTCAGGTTAATCAAGGTGGTCACAAGACACAGGTCAGGTTAATCAAGGTGGTCACAAGACACAGGTCAGGTTAATCAAGGTGGTCACAAGACACAGGTCAGGTTAATCAAGGTGGTCACAAGACACAGGTCAGGTTTATCAAGGTGGTCACAAGACACAGGTCAGGTTTATCAAGGTGGTCACAAGACACAGGTCAGGTTTATCAAGGTGGTCACAAGACACAGGTCAGGTTAATCAAGGTGGTCACAAGACACAGGTCAGGTTAATCAAGATGGTCACAAGACACAGGTCAGGTTTATCAAGGTGGTCACAAGACACAGGTCAGGTTTATCAAGGTGGTCACAAGACACAGGTCAGGTTTATCAAGGTGGTCACAAGACACAGGTCAGGTTAATCAAGGTGGTCACAAGACACAGGTCAGGTTAATCAAGGTGGTCACAAGACACAGGTCAGGTTTATCAAGGTGGTCACAAGACACAGGTCAGGTTAATCAAGGTGGTCACAAGACACAGGTCAGGTTAATCAAGGTGGTCACAAGACACAGGTCAGGTTAATCAAGGTGGTCACAAGACACAGGTCAGGTTTATCAAGGTGGTCACAAGACACAGGTCAGGTTAATCAAGGTGGTCACAAGACACAGGTCAGGTTAATCAAGGTGGTCACAAGACACAGGTCAGGTTAATCAAGATGGTCACAAGACACAGGTCAGGTTTATCAAGGTGGTCACAAGACACAGGTCAGGTTTATCAAGGTGGTCACAAGACACAGGTCAGGTTTATCAAGGTGGTCACAAGACACAGGTCAGGTTTATCAAGGTGGTCACAAGACACAGGTCAGGTTTATCAAGGTGGTCACAAGACACAGGTCAGGTTTATCAAGGTGGTCACACCACACAGTTATATAAACTGTCACACTGCTTACAGAGTTGCTGCAGTCTTTACTTAAGTCAAAATACAAGAATTATATTTAAAAATATTAAAAGCAAGTAACCATTAGAATCTTCAAGAAAAACGAGCGACAAGTTCTGAATTACACACGAAAAGTTCTGGACTAAACATTGAATTTACACAAGACCAGGATTTTTTCTATGTCATTTGTGGAGAGTTTGGTCTTTTTAAGGTCTAACTTGCACGCAGCGCTTGTATCACTTGTGTCTATAAAGCCAGAGCTGAGTAAACTGTCATCAGCATGCTTTATCATGCTCCAGGTCCTTGCCACATCACAGGCACTACGGGGAGACATGATTATTACATATAAGATACATAAACTGATAGGGGTTGATGGGGGAAAAAGGGAGTTTTTGAAAAGGTGAGGACGAGGAACAAGGAGCTATAGATAAATGTTTTGCAGAGAGTGGAAATGAAACAATGATGTCTGTTCAGGTTTTTTCAAGGCTGCTGATTTTCTCTGTTTCTTGAACACCTAAGATGGCAGATAAATCTTACAAATTTATACTTACATTTAGTATACACACGTCTTTATTTTCTTGTGTGCTTCTTAATACTTCTTAATCCTGTAAAATGTTCTTTCCAACCTGTCACCTACAAGCAAGCAGTCTGTTAATGCTCTGAGGTATTTGAGAATGTTAGAGGGAGAGTCTGCAACACTTGTAGTAGAATGAATCCGCGAACTAGAGGATGGCAATCTTTATTTCATGATACAACTTATACAGACCATAGCTGACATCAGTGACATACTATATATAGAAAGCCGGCCTTGTACGGGCCAGCAGGCCTGCTGCAGCGTTCCTCTATGTTCTTTCTTCTTATGATAGATTTAAGAGACAATAAATGCCGTAATAGAAATAAGAGGAAAACCCGAAATACAATTTCTTGAGTGCAAAAAGTTTTAACACCGTACAACAACAGAAGTTAAACCACAAATTGAAAAAAAAGTTAACGACATCAGGGAAAAGCAGCATTTCTGTGAATCAAGGAATACCAGAGTGACGGTTCGGAAAGAAGTATCAGAGAGGGCAAGCGTGACTAGTGGGGTACCTCAGGAATCAGTACCGGGACCGCTACTGTTCACTATATGTCATCCCAGAGGCTTGTAAACAAAGATGAAGAACAAGCCATTATTGGGACAAAGCTTCTGAAACTTCACGGGGCGAAACGTTGTGCTAACTTGTGTCTTTCTCTTCACACATGTCCGAAATGCAACATTTATACATGTATCCATCTGCAGACGAAACAGAGCAGTCGAAACGTTTACAAACGGTGAGGGACAGAGAGGCTCCAGGAAGGCACTTAACATACCTCAGAAGTGGTCGGGAAAGTGGCCAGTCGAGATCAATCCTCTCAAGTGCAAATTCATGAAAAAAATAAAACATGGAAAATAAGACACAGAATCCAGCCTTGTGGAAAGAGTAAGCACGAACGAAAGAAGGATCGAGCAGTAAGCATACCACCGAGCATATCAGCAGAGGCGCATATTAACTGATGACTTAAATGCCCAACCCGATCTCCAAAATCCCAAGTTAATTTCTAACATACTGCTTTCAGTAAATTTGCCAATTTAGGTTAGGTTAGGTTAGGCTAGGCTAGGTTAAGCATTAGATAATCATATATTAATAAAAATATAACCAATTATAACAGACTAACAATGTCCTTAAATAAAACAGTGTATTATAATGTCTTGAAAAAAAAAAGGAAATTTGAAGCGGAAACAGAAAACGGGAAGCCAGCGAAAGGCTCTCTACAATACACAGTCAGATAATCACTGTTGAAAGACTTTTGTAAAAGTGAGTCATCCCACTGAAGTCACAGTACAATACTAACTCTGACACTGAAGTCACAGTACAATACTAACTCTGACACTGAAGTCACAGTACAATACTAACTCTGACACTGAAGTCACAGTACAATACTAACTCTGACACTGAAGTCACAGTACAATACTAACTCTGACACTGAAGTCACAGTACAATACTAACTCTGACACTGAAGTCACAGTACAATACTAACTCTGACACTGAAGTCACAGTACAATACTAACTCTGACACTGAAGTCACAGTACAATACTAACTCTGACACTGAAGTCACAGTACAATACTAACTCTGACACTGAAGTCACAGTACAATACTAACTCTGACACTGAAGTCACAGTACAATACTAACTCTGACACTGAAGTCACAGTACAATACTAACTCTGACACTGAAGTCACAGTACAATACTAACTCTGACACTGAAGTCACAGTACAATACTAACTCTGACACTGAAGTCACAGTACAATACTAACTCTGACACTGAAGTCACAGTACAATACTAACTCTGACACTGAAGTCACAGTACAACACTAACTCTGACACTGAAGTCACAGTACAATACTAACTCTGACACTGAAGTCACAGTACAATACTAACTCTGACACTGAAGTCACAGTACAATACTAACTCTGACACTGAAGTCACAGTACAATACTAACTCTGACACTGAAGTCACAGTACAATACTAACTCTGACACTGAAGTCACAGTACAATACTAACTCTGACACTGAAGTCACAGTACAATACTAACTCTGACACTGAAGTCACAGTACAATACTAACTCTGACACTGAAGTCACAGTACAATACTAACTCTGACACTGAAGTCACAGTACAATACTAACTCTGACACTGAAGTCACAGTACAATACTAACTCTGACACTGAAGTCACAGTACAATACTAACTCTGACACTGAAGTCACAGTACAATACTAACTCTGACACTGAAGTCACAGTACAATACTAACTCTGACACTGAAGTCACAGTACAATACTAACTCTGACACTGAAGTCACAGTACAACACTAACTCTGACACTGAAGTAACAGTACAATACTAACTCTGACACTGAAGTCACAGTACAATACTAACTCTGACACTGAAGTCACAGTACAATACTAACTCTGACACTGAAGTCACAGTACAATACTAACTCTGACACTGAAGTCACAGTACAATACTAACTCTGACACTGAAGTCACAGTACAATACTAACTCTGACACTGAAGTCACAGTACAATACTAACTCTGACACTGAAGTCACAGTACAATACTAACTCTGACACTGAAGTCACAGTACAATACTAACTCTGACACTGAAGTCACAGTACAATACTAACTCTGACACTGAAGTCACAGTACAATACTAACTCTGACACTGAAGTCACAGTACAATACTAACTCTGACACTGAAGTCACAGTACAATACTAACTCTGACACTGAAGTCACAGTACAATACTAACTCTAACAGGATCTGCTGTGGCGCCTAATGCCAGACTGGTGAACTTAAGCACAGGCTTCTGTAGCCTCTTAATTTACATTATATGATTCTATTTAAATATGTAAAACTTATTAAAATATACAAATTTACATTTTTTGTTTTAAATACTTTTAAACCGTGATTATGTGTGTGTGTGTGTGTGTGTGTGTGTGTGTGTGTGTGTGTGTGTGTGTGTGTGTGTGTGTGTGTGTGTGTGTGTGTGTGTGTGTGTGTGTGTGTGTGTGTGTGTGTGTGTGTGTGTGTGTGTGTAAATTATCAATGTAAAAAAATGGAATTCCTTACAAAATGTTTGAAAATTCTCAAAAAAAAAAAAACGTAAAAATACTGCGAAATGTCAGGGTTTTGGGAGGCATGGAACATTAGCGTGGATATTATGAGTGATGTTGGTGGTGTTGTGGTAGTATAGACGGTAGTAGTGGTAGTAGTAGTGGTTGTAGTAGTGGTAGTAGTGGCTGTAGTAGTGGTAGCAGTAGTGGTAGTAGTGGCTGTAGTAGTGGTAGCAGTAGTGGTAGTAGTGGCTGTAGTAGTGGTAGCAGTAGTGGTAGTAGTGGCTGTAGTAGTGGTAGCAGTAGTGGTAGTAGTGGCTGTAGTAGTGGTAGCAGTAGTGGTAGTAGTGGCTGTAGTAGTGGTAGCAGTAGTGGTAGTAGTGGCTGTAGTAGTGGTAGCAGTAGTGGTAGTAGTGGTAGTAGTGGCTGTAGTAGTGGTAGCAGTAGTGGTAGTAGTGGTAGTAGTGGCTGTAGTAGTGGTAGCAGTAGTGGTAGTAGTGGCTGTAGTAGTGGTAGCAGTAGTGGTAGTAGTGGCTGTAGTAGTGGTAGTAGTGGCTGTAGTAGTGGTAGCAGTAGTGGTAGTAGTGGCTGTAGTAGTGGTAGCAGTAGTGGTAGTAGTGGCTGTAGTAGTGGTAGTAGTGGTGGTAGTAGTGGCTGTAGTAGTGGTAGTAGTGGCTGCAGTAGTGGTAGCAGTAGTGGTAGTAATGGTTGTAGTAGTGGTAGTAGTGGCTGTAGTAGTGGTAGCAGTAGTGGTAGTAGTGGTAGCAGTAGTGGTAGCAGTAGTGGTAGTAGTGGCTGTAGTAGTGGTAGTAGTGGCTGTAGTAGTGGTAGTAGTGGTGGTAGTAGTGGCTGTAGTAGTGGTAGCAGTAGTGGTAGTAGTGGTAGCAGTAGTGGTAGCAGTAGTGGTAGTAGTGGCTGTAGTAGTGGTAGCAGTAGTGGTAGTAGTGGCTGTAGTAGTGGTAGCAGTAGTGGTAGTAGTGGCTGTAGTAGTGGTAGCAGTAGTGGTAGTAGTGGTAGCAGTAGTGGTAGCAGTAGTGGTAGTAGTGGCTGTAGTAGTGGTAGCAGTAGTGGTAGTAGTGGCTGTAGTAGTGGTAGCAGTAGTGGTAGCAGTAGTGGTAGTAGTGGTAGCAGTAGTGGTAGCAGTAGTGGTAGTAGTGGTAGTAGTGGTAGCAGTAGTGGTAGTAGTGGTAGTAGTGGTAGCAGTAGTGGTAGTAGTGGTAGCAGTAGTGGTAGCAGTAGTGGTAGTAGTGGTAGTAGTGGTAGCAGTAGTGGTAGTAGTGGTAGTAGTAGTGGTAGTAGTGGTAGCAGTAGTGGTAGTAGTGGTAGCAGTAGTGGTAGTAGTGGTAGCAGTAGTGGTAGTAGTGGTAGTAGTGGTAGCAGTAGTGGTAGTAGTGGTAGCAGTAGTGGTAGCAGTAGTGGTAGTAGTGGTAGCAGTAGTGGTAGCAGTAGTGGTAGTAGTGGCTGTAGTAGTGGTAGCAGTAGTGGTAGTAGTGGCTGTAGTAGTGGCTGTAGTAGTGGTAGCAGTAGTGGTAGTAGTGGCTGTAGTAGTGGCTGTAGTAGTGGTAGCAGTAGTGGTAGTAGTGGCTGTAGTAGTGGTAGCAGTAGTGGTAGTAGTGGCTGTAGTAGTGGTAGCAGTAGTGGTAGTAGTGGCTGTAGTAGTGGTAGCAGTAGTGGTAGTAGTGGCTGTAGTAGTGGTAGCAGTAGTGGTAGTAGTGGCTGTAGTAGTGGTAGCAGTAGTGGTAGTAGTGGCTGTAGTAGTGGTAGCAGTAGTGGTAGTAGTGGCTGTAGTAGTGGTAGCAGTAGTGGTAGTAGTGGCTGTAGTAGTGGTAGCAGTAGTGGTAGTAGTGGCTGTAGTAGTGGTAGCAGTAGTGGTAATAATGGTAGTAGTAGTGGTAGCAGTAGTGGTAATAATGGTAGTAGTAGTGGTAGCAGTAGTGGTAATAATGGTAGTAGTAGTGGTAGCAGTAGTGGTAATAATGGTAGTAGTAGTGGTAGCAGTAGTGGTAATAATGGTAGTAGTAGTGGTAGCAGTAGTGGTAATAATGGTAGTAGTAGTGGTAGCAGTAGTCGTAGTAGTGGCTGTAGTAGTGGTAGCAGTAGTGGTAGTAGTGGCTGTAGTAGTGGTAGCAGTAGTGGTAGTAGTGGCTGTAGTAGTGGTAGCAGTAGTGGTAGTAGTGGCTGTAGTAGTGGTAGCAGTAGTGGTAGTAGTGGCTGTAGTAGTGGTAGCAGTAGTGGTAGTAGTGGCTGTAGTAGTGGCTGTAGTAGTGGTAGCAGTAGTGGTAGTAGTGGCTGTAGTAGTGGTAGCAGTAGTGGTAGTAGTGGCTGTAGTAGTGGTAGCAGTAGTGGTAGTAGTGGCTGTAGTAGTGGCTGTAGTAGTGGTAGCAGTAGTGGTAGTAGTGGCTGTAGTAGTGGTAGTAGTGGCTGTAGTAGTGGTAGCAGTAGTGGTAGTAGTGGCTGTAGTAGTGGTAGCAGTAGTGGTAGTAGTGGCTGTAGTAGTGGTAGCAGTAGTGGTAGTAGTGGCTGTAGTAGTGGTAGTAGTGGCTGTAGTAGTGGTAGTAGTGGTTGTAGTAGTGGTAGTAGTGGTGTAGTAGTGGTAGTAGTGGCTGTAGTAGTGGTAGCAGTAGTGGTAGTAGTGGCTGTAGTAGTGGTAGCAGTAGTGGTAGTAGTGGCTGTAGTAGTGGTAGCAGTAGTGGTAGTAGTGGCTGTAGTAGTGGTAGCAGTAGTGGTAGTAGTGGCTGTAGTAGTGGTAGCAGTAGTGGTAGTAGTGGCTGTAGTAGTGGTAGCAGTAGTGGTAGTAGTGGCTGTAGTAGTGGTAGCAGTAGTGGTAGTAGTGGCTGTAGTAGTGGTAGCAGTAGTGGTAGTAGTGGCTGTAGTAGTGGTAGTAGTGGCTGTAGTAGTGGTAGTAGTGGCTGTAGTAGTGGTAGTAGTGGCTGTAGTAGTGGTAGTAGTGGCTGTAGTAGTGGTAGCAGTAGTGGTAGTAGTGGCTGTAGTAGTGGTAGCAGTAGTGGTAGTAGTGGCTGTAGTAGTGGTAGCAGTAGTGGTAGTAGTGGCTGTAGTAGTGGTAGCAGTAGTGGTAGTAGTGGCTGTAGTAGTGGTAGCAGTAGTGGTAGTAGTGGCTGTAGTAGTGGTAGCAGTAGTGGTAGTAGTGGCTGTAGTAGTGGTAGCAGTAGTGGTAGTAGTGGCTGTAGTAGTGGTAGTAGTGGCTGTAGTAGTGGTAGCAGTAGTGGTAGTAGTGGCTGTAGTAGTGGTAGCAGTAGTGGTAGTAGTGGCTGTAGTAGTGGTAGTAGTGGTAGTAGTGGCTGTAGTAGTGGTAGCAGTAGTGGTAGTAGTGGCTGTAGTAGTGGTAGCAGTAGTGGTAGCAGTAGTGGTAGTAGTGGTGGTAGCAGTAGTGGTAGCAGTAGTGGTAGCAGTAGTGGTAGTAGTGGTGGTAGCAGTAGTGGTAGCAGTAGTGGTAGTAGTGGTGGTGGGATGAAGGGACCGTACTGACGCTCTCGTTGATACAATTACAGTCGTAAATACACATCACCTCCAGGACAACCAGACATTTCCCTTTTTTTTTTCCCCTGCGGTCTGGGTACCCTCCCCCCCCCCCATTTTCCCCGAGTCAGTTCATGATTCAGCGGCCTGTTGGTGGTGGCAGGCGGCTGCAGCAGCAGCGGGTCTGCCTCACCACACCAACGTTACTTGACTTTCAAGAGTGAAGATGCTTGTGTGAGGCGAGTGCTGATGCTTGCCTGGCCAAGGTTCTCCCAGGCATGGCCAGTACCACGCAGTCACTGCGATAGTACAGTGATCTGGCAGTGCTACACTGCGATAGTACGGCGAGCTTGCAGTGCTAGTGCGACAGTACAGAGATCTTGCAGTACAATAGTACAGAGATCTTACAGTGCAATAGTACAGAGATCTTACAGTGCAATAGTACAGAGATCTTACAGTGCAATAGTACAGAGATCTTACAGTGCAATAGTACAGAGATCTTACAGTGCAATAGTACAGAGATCTTACAGTGCAATAGTACAGAGGTCTTGCAGTGCTAGTGCGATAGTACAGAGATCTTGCAATGCTACAGTGCAATAGTACGGTGATCTTGCAGTGTTATGTACAGTCTGTGCTACAGTGAGAAAATACAACGGTCTTCGCTGTCATGCATGTTCAGTGTACTGCAGTGCAAAAGTTGTGATTTTGCAACGTTCGATACACAGCAGGCATAATTACGTTGCAGTGACATGTGGAGTAAATTATACGGGTACAGTGATATTCCAGTGGCGAGCAGGGAGGACGCACTATACAGGTACAATGATCTTACGGTGATCTGTATCGCACAGTACTATCATTTACCAGCGAAATGATACAGTACACAAAAACAGTGACTTCCGCGGTGATCCCATCTTCAACAGCAGTGAATCACAGCGAAGCACAGTAAAGATACGGTGACTATAGTGACAAATAACCGTGATGCGACAGGCGTGGTGGTACATTACACCGCTTGGGCAATCAAGAATTAACAAAAGGGGTATACCTAATTCGTACCGTGTGCACTGTGACGCAGGTACGCGACACGCTGTGATAAGCGCGGTACACGAGAGTGATAACCGTGTTAAGAGGAACGCCGTGTAACTGTCTAGCCAGGAAGGAAAAGCAAAAACACGGGATAATAGAGCCTGGCCCATGGTAAATACTACAGCGTGGGACTCTGTACCGTTGAGGGGAGGACCGGGCCAAGACCTTTCCGCCTTGCTAACTTAACCTCTAACTCCCTCTATCCTGCTTCTAACTTGCTCTATCCTGCATCTAACTTGCTTTATCTTGCTTCTAACTTGCTCTATCCTACTTCTAACTTCCTCTATCCTGGGTCTAACTTGCTCTATCGTGCTTCTAACTTGCTCTATCCTGCTTCTAAGTCCCTCTATCCTACTTCTAGCTGCTCTATACTACTTTTAACTCCCTCTATCCTACTTCTAACTCCATTCTACTTATAACTCTCTCTATCATACTTCTACCTCGCTTCATATTACTGATGTCTTACTACAGCAGTGTATATATATATATATATATATATATATATATATATATATATATATATATATATATATATATATATATATATATATATATATATATATATATATATGTATGTATATGTCGTGCCGAATATGTAAAACTGGTCAATTAGCAAGAACTCGTTTAAAATTAAGTCTTTTATAAAATTTTCTCTTATACGTTTAAAGATATATTTTTTTTCACTAATGTTGATGATAAAATTTATAATTTTGCACCAAAAGGAACTTAGAAAACTTACCTAACCTTATTATAATAAGCGCAATTTATTTTAGCCTAACCCAACTAAATATATTTTAGATTTGTTTACAATAATTTAATACTAAACAAACATAATGAAATATATTTTTTTCGTTAGGTTCAGAATGATTTTGGCGAAATTATTGCATACACAAATCTTCACTTGTCCTATATGGCAAGATGAGCGTTGCTATTTAAGTCAAGATCGCAAGTTCTGCCTATTCGGCACGACATATATATATGTACGTATATATACACACACACACACATATATATATATATATATATATATATGATGTTGCAAGATGTTGCAAGTGTATGGTGTATATATATATATATATATACACACACATGAGCAACAATGTTGGGAGAGCTTCCCTGATGATGGTCATGTTGGTCGTTTGACAAATCTGTGTTAACCTTGTCTCTGCCGTGTGTCTGCAACACACACACAACCAAACACCGTGCCCACCACTGCAATATAAATTTTAAGAGTTACAAAGTAAGCAGCAGCTTCTTCATAACATACGTTCAAATACTGACGTTAAACAATGGTATTCCCAACACAAGGGTTGCCTACTAACAACAGTGGTTTATTTAAAAGATTAATTGTCGCTTGGAGATAGTTGTGTTCAATTAATTATTCGTAACTGTCTGAGTTTGAGGGGTGCGAGCGGCAGCTCTTGGTCCAGCCTCGTAAATTACAAACAACGTGGAAGAGCCACGTCATATTTATTTATGAGTTTCTCTTTCTCTCCCCTGTGTGTGTGTGTGTGTGTGTGTGTGTGTGTGTGTGTGTGTGTGTGTGTGTGTGTGTGTGTGTGTGTTTAGATTCAGGAAATCATTCGTGTATAGATTTTTTTAAAGCAAATTTGATGACATCACAGATACCACTCAGCATTCATACGTCGCCTTTCCAACACTGCCACTACCAACACTGCCACTACCAACACTGCCACTACCAACACTGCCACTACCAACACACCTTCATCAACACTGCCACTACCAGCACACACTCACCAACACTGCCACTACCAACACACCTTCATCAACACTACCACTACCAGCACACACTCACCAACACTGCCACTACCAACACACCTTCATCAACACTACCACTACCAGCACACACTCACCAACACTGTCACCATCAACAGTACCACTACCAGCACACATTCACCAACACTGCCACCATCAACACTGCCACTACCAACACTGCCACTACCAACACTGCCACTACCAACACACCTTCATCAACACTGCCACTACCAACACTGCCACTACCAACACTGCCACTACCAACACACCTTCATCAACACTACCACTACCAGCACACATTCACCAACACTGTCACCATCAACACTGCCACTACCAACACACCTTCATCAACACTACCACTACCAGCACACACTCACCAACACTGCCATTACCAACACACCTTTATCAACACTGCCATTACCAACACACCTTCATCAACTGCCACTACCAGCACACACTCACCAACACCGCCACCACCAACACACCCACACCAACACTGCCACCACCAACACTACCACTACCAGCACACTCTCACCAACACTGCCACCACCAACACACACTCACCAACACTGCCACCACAAACAAACAATCACTAACGCTGCGACCACCAACACATCCTCTCCAACACTACCCCCTCCAATACTTACCGATATACACTCACCAATCCTTACGAACACACCCTCGACAAAACTCACCAATCTTTACCAACACATCTCCAGCAACAGTCCACAATTAGAAGTTGAAGACTGAGATGAGTCAAAGGGATGTTAGGAAGTATTTCTTTAGTCATAGAGTTGTCAGGAAGTGGAATAGTCTAGCAAGTGATGTAATGGAGGCAGGAACCATAAACAGTTTTAAGACGAGGTATGATAAAGCTCATGGAGCAGGGAGAGAGAGGAGCTAGTAGCGACCAGTGAAGAGGCGGGGCCAGGAGCTGAGTCTCGACCCCTGCAACCACAACTAGGTGGGTACGCCAACCATCTAGTGTTACACCCCGAACACCTTCACCAATACCACAACACAACTCGCCTACTGACCCAACACCACAACGCTGCCACAACTCCACAAAACTGCTCCAACACTAAACACTGCCCCAACACCAAATACTGCTCCAGCACCACAACACTGCTCAACACCTTCACCAACAAATCTCCAATTCAACTGCATGTTTCCCTAAGTCAGCTACAAACAAGCCCCGGAAACACGAGAAGCCACAAGCTACCATTCATACCAGCCATCATCATCCACCTCAAACATTGTAATGAAAAACAACGAATTCCAGACAGGAAGTCACAGTTCCACTGCACAACAAAATTTTTCACCGATTTGTAATCAGTAGTGGGGAGGACGGGAGGAAAAGTTGTGTGATAAAAGAAAAGAAAGCGGAAAATAAGGACAATGAAGGAATAGTTCAATGATGATATTATTATTATTATTATTATTCACAAAACTAAACCTGTATAAATGGGAATAATGAACGGCAATGAGCAGAAGCAAGAGATGTACGAAGAAAAAAAGAGGTGGCAGTAGAAAAGACATGTAGAAGAATAGAGAACGAGAACAGGGGCAAGAATGGAAGAATAGACGTAGCTGTAGGAACAAGGATAACATGATGAACAAAGATAAAAGGAACAACAGCATTAACAGATTGAGAAAGGTAGCAGGAAGTAAAGACGCAGGAGGAGGAAGAAGAGGTAGCAGGCAGCAAAGAGGCAGGGGTAAGGGGTAAGAAGAGAGGTAAGAGGAGGTGGAGACAGGTACTGAAGAGGACATTCCTCTCACATAACGTCAGGTCAACCTGTGTCTCTTGTTGACTCTGTCTCTCTCAGTGCTGAAGTCTCGTTTTCTCGATATAACCTGTGACTTGTACTGTACTGACCGTCTGTGACCTTGTGACTGATACACCAGTAGTGTCGGTCCTACCTGCTATCTCTGCCAATTTATTTAGACAAGTACTGTGAGTTTTATGTTCTCTTCGTAGTCGTGTCTCGGTCTCCTGTTGTTCGGTGGGGGGTTGTAAATTATCTTGGTTCCTCCGGTTATTATCTCTCCTGCTATTAGTCCTTTCAAATCGCCAGCGTTCAGGTTTCACGGTTCGTCGAAAACTCAACTCCTTGAAATTAATGCCCCATCTCCTCACAATGATGTACCTCTCTGGGAATAATGCACTGGTTATCATTCCAGAGAGTTTTGTCTCTGTAATAGCTATGGTGTCTGGATGGTTTTCTGCAACTCGGCCCTTTAGTTCCCCAATTTTGTTTGCATAACACACGCTCATACTTCAGTCATTATCTATATACTGGTGATGGTACTGGGTGGTGGAGGGACAGGAAGCAGAATTATTAGGGATAGTAGATGTCCATAAGTGGGGAAGTTGAAGTGGGAGAGGAAAAAGTAAGGGACGATGCAGTGAGAGAAGGGAGAGGCTGGTTAGACGGTAATGAGGAAGTTAATGATTGTTACTGCTGGGTGCAAGTTGTTTATCCTCTGTTACTGCTGGGTGCTAATTGTTTATCCTCTGTTACTGCTGGATGCTAGTTGTTTATCCTGTTACTGCTAGGTGCTAGTTGTTTATCCTCTGTTACTGCTGGGTGCTAATTGTTTATCCTCTGTTACTGCTGGATGCTAGTTGCTTATCCTCTGTTACTGCTGGGTGCTAGTTGTTTATCCTCTGTTACTGCTGGGTGCTAGTTGTTTATCCTGTTACTGCTGGGTGCTAACTGTTTATCCTGTTACTGCTGGGTGCTAGTTGTTTATCCTGTTACTGCTGGGTGCTAATTGTTTGTCCTCTGTTACTGCTGGGTGCTAGTTGTTTATCCTCTGTTACTGCTGGGTGCTAGTTGTTTATCCTGTTATTGCTGGGTGCTAATTGTTTATCCTCTGTTACTGCTGGGTGCTAGTTGTTTATCCTCTGTTACTGCTGGGTGCTAGTTGTTTATCCTGTTACTGCTGGGTGCTAATTGTTTATCCTCTGTTACTGCTGGGTGCTAGTTGTTTATCCTGTTACTGCTGGGTGCTAATTGTTTGTCCTCTGTTACTGCTGGGTGCTAGTTGTTTATCCTCTGTTACTGCTGGGTGCTAGTTGTTTATCCTCTGTTACTGCTGGGTGCTAGTTTATCCTCTGTTACTGCTGGATACTAGTTGTTTTTCCTGTTACTGCTGGCTGCTAGTTGTTTATCCTCTGTTACTGCTGGGTGCTAGTTGTTTATCCTCTGTTACTGTCGGATGCTAGTTGTTTATCCTGTGGGAGTCCTGAAACATACTCACCCATTCTGTCTGTCGTGTGTGTACCCAACTATATGTGGTTGCAGGGGTCGAGTCACAGCTCCTGACACTGTCTCTTTGCTGGTCACTTGCAGAACCAGTCTCTCTCCTGGCTTCAAAAGCCTTATCGTACCTCTTCTTAAAGCTATATTTGGATCCTGCCTCTGCCACTTCACTCTCCAGATTGTTCCACTTCCTGACGACTCTTAAGGCTGACGAAATACTTCTTAACATCCCCATGACTCATCTGTGTGTGTAAACTCGCCTATTTGTAATCACCTATTTGTGGTTGCAGGGGTCGAGAGACAGCTCCTGGTCCCACCTCTTCACTGATCGCTACTAGGTCCTCCCTCTCCCTGCTCCATGAACTTTATCATACCGCCTCTTAAAGCTATGTATGGTTCCTGCCTCCACTACATCACTTGCCAGACTATTCCACTTCCTGACAATTCTATGACTGAAGAAATGCTTCCTAACATCTCTTTGATTCATCTGAGTCTTCAATTTCCAATTGTGACCCCTTGTTTCTATGTCTCGTCTCTGGAACATCCTGTCTCTGTCCACCTTATCTATTCGCAGTATTTTGTATGTCGTCATCATGTCTACCCTAACCCTCCTGTTCTTCCAGTGTCGTCGGGCCGATTTCCCTCAACCTCTCTTCGTAGGACATTCCCCTTAGCTCTGGAACTAGCCGAGTTGCAAATCTTTGCACTGTCTCTAATTTCTTGACGTGCCTGACCAGCTGTGGGTTCCAAACTGGTGCTGAATACTCCAGTATGGGCCTGACGTACACAGTATACAGTGTCTTGAACGATTCCTTACTGAGGTATCGGAACGCTATTCTCAGGTTTGCCAGGCGCCTATATGCTGCAGCAGTTATCTGGTTGATGTGTACTTCCGGAGACATGCTCGGTATTATGCTCACCCCAAGATCTTTCTCCTTGAGTGAGGTTTGCAGTTTTTGGCCACCTAGCCTATACTCTGTCTGCGGTCTTCTTTACCCTTCCCCGATCTTTATGATTTTGCATTTGGCGGGGTTAAATTCGAGGAGCCAGTTGCTTGACCAGGCTTGTAGCCTGTCAAGGTCTCTTTGTAGTCCTGCCTGATCCTCATCTGATTTAATTCTCCTCATTATCTGCGAACAGGGACACTTCTGAGTCTATCCCTTCCATCATGTGTGTGTGTGTGTGTGTGTGTGTGTGTGTGTGTGTGTGTGTGTGTGTGTGTGTGTGTGTGTGTGTGTGTGTGTGTATGTGTGTGTGGGCGTGTGTGTGTGTGTGTACTCACCTATTTGTGGTTGCAGGGGTCGATTCACAGCTCCTGGCCCCGCCTCTTCGCTGATTGCTACTAGGTCCTCTCTCTCCTTGCCCCATGAGCTCTATCATACCTCGCCTTAAAACTATGTATGGTTCCCGCCTCCACTACGTCACTTTCTAGGCTATTCCACGCCCTGACTACTCTATGACTGAAGAAATACTTCTTAACATCCCTTTGATTCAGCTGAGTCTTCAACTTCCAATTGTGACCTCTTGTGTCTGTGTCCCTTCTCTGGAACATCCCGTCTTTGTCCACCTTGTCTATTCCGCGCAGTATTTTATATGTCGTTATCATGTCTCCCCTGACCCTCCTGTCCTCCAGTGTCGTCAGGCCGATTTCCCTCAACCTTTCTTCGTAGGACAATCTCCGTAGCTCTGGGACTAGTCTTGTTGCAAACCTTTGCACTTTCTCTAATTTCTTGACGTGCTTGACTAGGTGTGGATTCCAAACTGATGCTGCATACTCCAGTATGGGCCTGACGTAAATGGTATACAGAGTCTTAAACGAATCCTTACTGAGGTATCGGAACGCTATCCGTAGGTTTGCCAGGCGCCCGTATGCTGCAGCAGTTATCTGATTGATGTGCGCCTCAAGAGATATGCTCGGTGTTATACTCACCCCCAGATCTTTTTCCTTGAGTGAGGTTTGCAGTCTTTGGCCATCTAAACTATATTGTGTCTGCGGTCCTCTTTGCCCTATCCCAATCTTCATGACTTTGCATTTGGCAGGGTTAAATTCAAGGAGCCAGTTGCTGGACCAGGCTTGTAGCCTGTCCAGGTCTCTTTGTAGTCCTGCCTGATCCTCATCCGATTTGATTCTTCTCATTAACTTCGCATCATCTGCAAACACGGACACTTCTGAGTCTATCCCTTCCGTTATGTCGTTCACATATACCAAGAATAGCACAGGTCCTAGGACTGACCCCTGTGGAACCCCGCTTGTCACAGGCGCCAACTCTGACACCTCGTCGCGTACCATGACTCGTTGTTGCCTCCCTGTCAGATATTCTCTGATCCATTGCAGTGCCTTTCCTGTTATGTGTGCCTGATCCTCTAGCTTTTGCAGTAACCTCTTGTGAGGAACTGTGTCGAAGGCCTTCTTGCAGTCCAAAAATATGCAGTCGATCCACCCCTCTCTCTCTTGTCATACTTCTGTCACCTTGTCATAAAACTAGTAGGTTTGTGACACAGGATTTTCCTTCCCTGAAACCGTGCTGGTTGTCAATTATACACTTGTTTCTTTCCAGGTGCCCCACCACTCTCCTCATGATGATCTTCTCCATGACCTTGCATACTATACACGTTAGTGATACAGGTCTGTAGTTTAGTGCCTCATGTCTGTCTCCCTTTTTAAAAATTGGGACTACATTTGCCATTTTCCATACCTCAGGGAGTTGCCCAGTTTCAAATGAGTGTTGAAGATCTTTGTTAATGGCTCACACAATACCTCTGCTCCCTCTTTAAGGACCCATGGAGAGATGTTGTCTGGTCCCACCGCCTTTGAGGTGTCAAGTTCGCATAGTAGCTTCTTCACCTCCTCCTTGGTTATATGTACCTCATCCAGCACTTGCTGGTGTGCCCCCCTGTTCTGATTTCCTGGAGTCCTACTGGTTTCCACTGTAAATACCTCTTTATATCTTGTGTTGAGCTCCTGACATACCTCTTGGTCGTTTCTTGTGAATTCCCCATCACCCTTCCTCAGTCTGATTACCTGGTCCTTGACTGTTGTTTTCCTCCTGATGTGGCTGTACAACAGCTTCGGGTCAGTCTTTACTTTTGATGCTATGTCATTTTCATATTGTCTCTGAGCGTCCCTTCTTATCTGTGCATATTCGTTTCTGGCTCTTCGGCTGATTTCTTTATTTTCCTGAGTTCTCTGTCTTCTGTACCTTTTCCATTCTCTAGTACACCTAGTTTTTGCCTTCCTACACCTTTTGGTGAACCAAGGACTCGTGTGTGTGTGTGTGTGTGTGTGTACTCACCTATTTGTGGTTGCAGGGGTCGAGTCCTAGCTCCTGGCCCCGCCTCTTCACCGGTTGCTACTAGACCCTCTCTCTCCCCGCTCCATGAGCTTTATCAAACCTCGTCTTAAAACTGTGTATGGTTCCTGCCTCCACTACGTCATTTTCTAGGCTATTCCACTGCCTTACAACTCTATGACTGAAGAAATACTTCCTACTATCTCTCTGACTCATTTGTGTCTTCAACTTCCAATTGTGGCCTCTTGTTTCTGTGTCCCCTCCCTGGAACATCCTGTCCTTGTCCACCTTGTCTATTCCACGCAGTATTTTATATGTCGTTATCATGTCTCCCCTGACCCTCCTGTCCTCCAGTGTCGTCAGGCCGATTTCCCTTAATCTTTCTTCATAGGACATTCCCCTTAGCTCTGGAACTAACCTTGTTGCAAACCTTTGTACTTTCTCTAGTTTCTTGACGTGCTTTATCAAGTGCGGGTTCCAAACAGGTGCTGCATACTCCAGTATGGGCCTGACATACAGGGTGTACAGTGTCTTGAATGATTCCTTACTAAGGTGTCGGAATGCTGTTCTCAGGTTTGCCAGGCGCCCATATGCTGCAGCAGTTATCTGATTGATGTGTGCTTCCGGAGACATGCTCGGTGTTATACTCACCCCAAGATCTTTCTCCTTGAGTGAGGTTTGCAGTCTTTGGCCACCTAGCCTATACTCTGTCTGTGGTCTTCTGTGCCCTTCCCCTATCTTCATGACTTTGCATTTGGCAGGATTAAATTCGAGAAGCCATTTGCTGGACCAGGTGTCCAGTCTGTCCAGGTCTCTTTGAAGTCCTGCCTGGTCCTCATCAGATTTAATTCTCCTCATTAACTTCACATCATCTGCAAACAGGGACACTTCTGAGTCTAACCCTTCCGTCATGTCGTTCACATATACCAAAAATAGCACTGGTCCTAGGACCGACCCCTGTGGGTCCCCGCTCGTCACAGGTGCCCACTGTGATACATCATTACGTACCATGACTCGTTGTTGCCTCCCTGTCAGGTATTCTCTGATCCATTGCAGTGCCCTTCCTGTTATATGCGCCTGATGCTCTAGCTTCTGCACTAATCTCTTGTGAGGAACTGTGTCAAAGGCCTTCTTGCAGTCCAAGAAGATGCAATCAACCCACCCCTCTCTCTCTTGTCTTACTTCTGTTATTTTATCATAAAACTCCAGAAGGTTTGTGACACAGGATTTGCCTTCCGTGAATCCGTGCTGGTTGGCATTTATACTCCTGTGTGTGTGTGTGTGTGTGTGTGTGTGTGTGTGTGTGTGTGTGTGTGTGTGTGTGTGTGTGTGTGTGTGCGTGCCTGTGCGTGCCTGTGCGTGCCTGTGCGTGCCTGTGCGTGCCTGTGCGTGTGTGTGCGTGTGTGCGCGTGTGTGTGTGCGTGTGTGTGTGCGTGTGTGTGTTAGTTACCATTTTGTCCTAGGCACATGTCGATTAGACACTAGGCCTGTTGTATATGAGTACGTGTGTGTGTATGTGTGTGTGTGTGTGTGTGTGTGTGTGTGTGTGTGTGTGTGTGTGTGTGTGTGTGTGTGTGTGTGTGTGTTATTTTCGGAACCAGTAAGACAATTGTGAGTGTTCTAAATTCAGCTGAGCAATCAGGATCCGTCTGTGTGGTTTACAATCACCATTACCCAGTACTAGTAATAAAGATCAGCCAAGCGTGCTTGTACAAGGACGAGCAAGGCTGAGAGCCAGTGTATGACTGTGTTGTGACTGTTGTGGTGGTGGCTGGGTGGTGCTGTGTTACTAGTGCTGGTGGATGGTGGGTGGGGTTGTGGTAGGAGTGCTGGTGATTGCTGAGAGCAGTTGTGGTTGGTTGATCGTAGTGGTCGTGGATGGTGGGTGGAGGTGTTGTGGGTGGAGTTGAAGACGGTGATGGTGGGGGTGTGGAGCTGTTGTAGCGGTGGTGTGTGTGTGTGTTGTTGTTGTTGTAGGTGGTGGTGGCTGGGGTTGTTATAGGAAGTAGTAGTAGTTTGCTTATCACTATTACTATCACTCACCTAGAACACAATTCCCTCAAGGAGCACCACAAACAATCAGCAAATATTTTATCAAATCCAGACCCACGCAACAGAAGCTGTGATTAAACCCCTGCGACCACATATAGGCGAGTACAGCACCTGACGTGAGGCAGGAGACAGGGACTGAATTCATCTAGAAGGCAGGGACAAGATTCGCCTAGCAGGCAGCGACAAGATTCCCCTTGTAGGCAGGGACAAGATTCCCCTAGCAGGCAGGGACTTAGATTCACCTAGTAGGCAGGGACAAGATTCACCTAGCAGGCAGGGACTAAGATTCACCTAGCAGGCAGGGACAAGATCCACCAAGCAGGCAGGGACAAGATTCCGCTAGCAGGCAGGGACAAGATTCCCCTAGCAGGCAGGGACAAGATTCACCTAGCAGGCAGGGACTAAGATTCACCTAGCAGGCAGGGACAAGATCCACCTAGCAGGCAGGGACAAGATTCCGCTAGCAGGCAGGGACAAGATTCCCCTAGCAGGCAGGGACAAGATTCCCCTAGCAGACAGGGACAAGATTCGCCTAGCAGGCTGGGACAAGATTTACTTAACAGACAGGAACTAGCACATAGGAACCAGCTTCACCTAGCAAGAAACTTCAAATGGTGAGTGCTAGGTGGTACAGGTGCACCACCTGTGGGAGCTAACACAACCTGCGTCCCCTAACAAAGACAAAGAAAAAGTGTTCTTGTGATAGTTACAAAGACATGATTGTTATCTCTGTGTCATTCACTAAACGAGGGTCATTAAGGCAGCAATTTTCCTACACAATAACAGTAAGAATAATGTAATCCTGAAGATCGGGATTAAAATAATCTCTCTCTCTCTCTCTCTCTCTCTCTCTCTCTCTAATATATATAAATAAAAAAAAAAACTTTATGAAACTGGGATGCTTGAATGTGCGTGGATGTAGAGCGGATGACAAGAAACAGATGATTGCTGATGTTATGAATGAAAAGAAGTTGGATGTCCTGGCCCTAAGTGAAACAAAGCTGAAGGGGGTAGGGGAGTTTCGGTGGGGAGAAATAAATGGGATTAAATCTGGAGTATCTGAGAGAGAGCAAAGGAAGGGGTAGCAGTAATGTTGAAGGATCAGTTATGGAAGGAGAAAAGAGAATATGAATGTGTAAATTCAAGAATTATGTGGATTAAAGTAAAGGTTGGATGCGAAAAGTGGGTGATAATAAGCGTGTATGCACCTGGAGAAGGGAGGAATGTAGAGGAGAGAGAGAGATTTTGGGAGATGCTAAATGAATGTATAGGAGCCTTTGAACCAAGTGAGAGAGTAATTGTGGTAGGGGATCTGAATGCTAAAGTAGGAGAAACTTTTAGAGAGGGTGTGGTAGGTAAGTTTGGGGTGCCAGGTGTAAATGATAATGGGAGCCCTTTGATTGAACTTTGTATAGAAAGGGGTTTAGTTATAGGTAATACATATTTTAAGAAAAAGAGGATAAATAAGTATACAAGATATGATGTAGGGCGAAATGACAGTAGTTTGTTGGATTATGTATTGGTAGATAAAAGACTTTTGAGTAGACTTCAGGATGTACATGTTTATAGAGGGGCCACAGATATATCAGATCACTTTCTAGTTGTAGCTACACTGAGAGTAAAAGGTAGATGGGATACAAGGAGAACAGAAGCATCAGGGAAGAGAGAGGTGAAGGTTTATAAACTAAAAGAGGAGGCAGTTAGGGTAAGATATAAACAGCTATTGGAGGATAGATGGGCTAATGAGAGCATAGGAATTGGGGTCGAAGAGGTATGGGGTAGGTTTAAAAATGTAGTGCTAGAGTGTTCAGCAGAAGTTTGTGGTTACAGGAAAGTGGGTGCGGGAGGGAAGAGGAGTGATTGGTGGAATGATAATGTAAAGAGAGTAGTAAGGGAGAAAAAGTTAGCATATGAGAAGTTTTTACAAAGTAAAGTGATGCAAGGAGGGAAGAGTATATGGAGAAAAAGAGAGAGGTTAAGAGAGTGGTGAAGCAATGTAAAAAGAGAGCAAATGAGAGAGTGGGCGAGATGTTATCAACAAATTTTGTTGAAAATAAGAAAAAGTTTTGGAGTGAGATTAACAAGTTAAGGAAGCCTAGAGAACAAATGGATTTGTCAGTTAAAAATAGGAGAGGAGAGTTATTAAATGGAGAGTTAGAGGTATTGGGAAGATGGAGGGAATATTTTGAGGAATTGTTAAATGTTGATGAAAGGGAAGCTGTGATTTCGTGTATAGGGCAAGGAGTAATAACATCATGTAGAAGTGAGGAAGAGCCAGTTGTGAGTGTGGGGGAAGTTTGTGAGGCAGTAGGTAAAATGAAAGGGGGTAAGGCAGCCGGGATTGATGGGATAAAGATAGAAATGTTAAAAGCAGGTGGGGATATAGTTTTGGAGTGGTTGGTGCAATTATTTAATAAATGTATGGAAGAGGGTAAGGTACCTAGGGATTGGCAGAGAGCATGCATAGTTCCTTTGTATAACGGCAAAGGGGACAAAAGAGAGTGCAAAAATTATAGGGGGATAAGTCTGTTGAGTATACCTGGTAAAGTGTATGGTAGAGTTATTATTGAAAGAATTAAGAGTAAGACGGAGAATAGGATAGCAGATGAACAAGGAGGCTTTAGGAAAGGTAGGGGGTGTGTGGACCAGGTGTTTACAGTGAAACATATAAGTGAACAGTATTTAGATAAGGCTAAAGAGGTGTTTGTGGCATTTATGGATTTGGAAAAGGCGTATGACAGGATGGATAGGGGGGGGGGGCAATGTGGCAGATGTTGGAGGTTTATGGTGTAGGAGGTAGGTTACTGAAAGCAGTGAAGAGTTTTTACGAGGATAGCGAGGCTCAAGTTAGAGTATGTAGGAAAGAAGGAAATTATTTCCCAGTAAAAGTAGGCCTTAGACAAGGATGTGTGATGTCACCGTGGTTGTTTAATATATTTATAGATGGGGTTGTAAGAGAAGTAAATGCGAGGGTCTTGGCAAGAGGCGTGGAGTTAAAAGATAAAGAATCACACATAAAGTGGGAATTGTCACAGTTGCTCTTTGCTGATGACACTGTGCTCTTGGGAGATTCTGAAGAGAAGTTGCAGAGATTGGTGGATGAATTTGGTAGGGTATGCAAAAGAAGAAAATTAAAAGTGAATACAGGAAAGAGTAAGGATAATAAAAAGATTAGGTGATGAAAGATTGGATATCAGATTGGATGGAGAGAGTATGGAGGAGGTTAATGTATTGAGATATTTGGGAGTGGACGTGTCAGCGGATGGGTCTATGAAAGATGAGGTGAATCATAGAATTGATGAGGGGAAAAGGGTGAGTGGTGCACTTAGGAGTCTGTGGAGACAAAGAACTTTGTCCTTGGAGGCAAAGAGGGAAATGTATGAGAGTATAGTTTTACCAACGCTCTTACATGGGTGTGAAGCATGGGTGATGAATGTTGCAGCAAGGAGAAGGCTGGAGGCAGTGGAGATGTCATGTCTGAGGGCAATGTGTGGTGTGGATATAATGCAGAGAATTCGTAGTTTGGAAGTTAGGAGGAGGTGCGGGACTACCAAAACTGTTGTCCAGAGGGCTGAGGAAGGGTTGTTGAGGTGGTTTGGACATGTAGAGAGAATGGAGCGAAACAGAGTGACTTCAAGAGTGTATCAGTCTGTAGTGGAAGGAAGGCGGGGTAGGGGTCGGCCTAGGAAAGGTTGGAGGGAGGGGGTAAAGGAGGTTTTGTGTGCGAGGGGCTTGGACTTCCAGCAGGCATGCGTGAGCGTGTTTGATAGGAGTGAATGGAGACAAATGGTTTTTAATACTTGACGTGCTGTTGGAGTGTGAGCAAAGTAACATTTATGAAGGGGTTCAGGGAAACCGGCAGGCCGGACTTGAGTCCTGGAGATGGGAAGTACAGTGCCTGCACTCTGAAGGAGGGGTGTTTATGTTGCAGTTTAAAAACTGTAGTGTAAAGCACCCTTCTGGCAAGACAGTGATGGAGTGAATGATGGTGAAAGTTTTTCTTTTTCGGGCCACCCTGCCTTGGTGGGATTCGGCCAGTGTGATAATAATAAATATATATATATATATATATATATATATATATATATATATATATATATATATATATATATATATATATATATATATATATATATATATATACACATACATACATATATGTATATGAACAGAGGAGTGATGGAGGCTTGATCCACCGTCACCAGTAAAAGAGAGTCACACGGCGTATAGAACCTTTCTCAGTTCATAACACGGTCTATGGAACTTTTTTCAGTATATAACACGGTGTACAGAACCTTTCTCAGTTCATTTTCCACTGTGTCGTGGGCGTGAAGGGGTCAACCTATGGGCGGCGTGAGATTTTAAACGTGGGCTTGGAAGAGCTGTCTCAGCCGCACGTCCTAAGAAAGGACGCGCAACAGCCAATCAAGTTCCGCGCATTAACTGCTGAGTCCGCGCACAATATCAGTCATAGTAAATTAGCGCAACGAACGCTCTATTCATAAGTATATTGTTACTGCGAACAGTTACATGCAAAACAAGAAATAAAAAGATATCCGCCTTAAAAAAATAGCCAGGTAGAGCGCCGCTGTTATAGTGCGCATCCCACACAAAACTATGAATATTTTTACGTTAATATACTTTTATGTACTTTTGTTTAAGTATAACACTGAAATAATTCTTTTATTGAGGGTTCTAAATAACTGATTAAAATCACTGGCAACAATAACACAACAAATTATAATTAGCTCGAGTACCTCAATCAGTTATTGTAACTCGCGTACCCCTAAAATCCCTTCGCGTTACCTAAGTGAGTTCTCGCACCCCTAAGGGGGGGGGGGGTTTGCGTACCCCCGTTTGTGAAAAACCTCGTCTAGGGTTCCCATAAATGTTACATCTACGTAACGTATTGTGTTAGTTGTTACTTGTAGCCCACATCTGCACACTCTTACCTGCTACTTGTAGCCCACATCTGCACACTCTTACCTGCTACTTATAACCCACATCTGCACACTCTTACCTGCTACTTGTAGCCCACATCTGCACACTCTTACCTGCTACTTGTAGCCCACATCTGCACACTCTTACCTGCTACTTGTAGCCCACATCTGCACACTCTTACCTGCTACTTGTAGCCCACATCTGCACACTGTTAGTTGCTACTTGTAGCCCACACGCGCACCTCGCTTCTATACTTGTATACATAACATTCCTAACATTGGCCTTCATCCCGTGGGCAGTGGTGGACTCAACCAGTGGGTGGTTGAGACCTCAATCCATGGGCGGGGAAAGACTCAACTAGTGGGTGGTTGAGCGAATACTGGGGCACCTTGTACTTGTTGGTGCATGGTGAGGCCATACAAGGACCGTGTAGCGGTCCGTGATGACCTCAGGTGGGAGTATGAGTTCATTTGAGAGAACATCTTGGCACTGGTGAGATGCTCTAAACTCTTCTGACCCAAATCTTGGCATTGTTGTGGTGTTCAGCCTCTTCTGATCCACATCTTGGCACTGTTGTGGTGTCCCAGCATTTCCTGATCCACATCTTGGCACTATTGTGGTGTTCCAGCCTCTCCTGATCCATATCTTGGCACTGTTGTGGTGTCCCAGCCTCTACTGAGCCATATCTTGGCACTGTTGTGGTGTCCCAGCCTCTACTGAGCCATATCTTGGCACTGTTGTGGTGTCCCAGCCTCTACTGAGCCATATCTCGGCACTGTTGTGGCGTCCCAGCCTCTCCTGATCCACATCTTGACACTGTTGTGGCGTCCCAGCCTCTCCTGATCCACATCTTGACAATGTTGTGGCGTCCCAGCCACTCCTGATCCATATCTTGACACTGTTGTGGCGTCCCAGCCTCCTCTGATCCACATCTTGACACTGTTGTGGCGTCCCAGCCTCCTCTGATCCACATCTTGACACTGTTGTGGCGTCCCAGCCTCCTCTGATCCACATCTTGACACTGTTGTGGCGTCCCAGCCTCCTCTGATCCACATCTTGACACTGTTGTGGCGTCCCAGCCTCCTTTGATCCACATCTTGGCACTGGCGAGGTACCCCAGCCTCTCCTAATCAACATCTTGGGACTAGCGAGGTGCTCCAGCCTCTCCAGAATCAGCCATATCGAGCCTCAATTTAAAGACTACGTTTCGGTCCTGGACCATAATCAAGAAGAAACTTGATAATGGTCCAGGACGGAGCGAAAACTCTTCTGAACTTTCCTGTAAAAATTCTGAAATTTTATAATTTTTTTCAGCCACAGAACTTGTCCAAACATTACATAGAATACGTTCTGTTATCCAGCCATTATACGTTTGTTATCCAGCCATTATAAGTTCTGTTATCCAGCCATTATACGTTCTGTTATCCAGCCATTATACGTTCTGTTATCCAGCCATTATACATTGTTATCCAGCCATTATACGTTCTGTTATCCAGCCATTATACATTGTTATCCAGCCATTATACATTGTTATCCAGCCATTATACGTTGTTATCCAGCCATTATTACCCCACTATTAAATAGGTACTGAATGATGAATTCATTATTATTATTATTATTGTTAAAAGCAAGAAATACACACGAACATCCTAGTTTAAGAAGGTGAAGATGGTAGTGTCAATAATCGTACATCGTACAAGGCAAGAGCGGCCGTGGGCGTCCAAAACTTACTTTATGATTATAACTGAGAGTTCCGTGTGGGTGGAACACACACGTGTTGTTTTGGTTATATCTGGGTTAGTAAGTATGTGTTTGTGGGAGATGTGGATGCGGGTGTGTGTGAGATAAGCAGGTCAATATACAGCTTAGGTCAGGCTAGAACTTAGCGGATTCACTCCCACGTTTTGCTCCTGTACGCCCCAAGTGGACCTTCTCTGCCTCCTAAAGATGTGCCTCTCCTGTAGGTTCTTCCTCTGAGTTCTCAAAAAACACACGAGAAATTTTGCATATATATATATATATATATATATATATATATATATATATATATATATATATATATATATATATATATATATATATATATTATATATATATTTATATATGTATATTATATATGTATATTATATTTATATATATATATATATATATATATATATATATATATATATATATATTATATATATATATATATATATATATTATATATATACATTATATATATATATTATATATATTATATATATATAGTAGAAGTGATGCAAGGAGGGAAGAGTATATGGAGAAAAAGAGAGAGGTTAAGAGAGTGGTGAAGCAATGTAAAAAGAGAGCAAATGAGAGAGTGGGTGAGATGTTATCAACAAATTTTGTTGAAAATAAGAAAAAGTTTTGGAGTGAGATTAACAAGTTAAGAAAGCCTAGAGAACAAATGGATTTGTCAGTTAAAAATAGGAGAGGAGAGTTATTAAATGGAGAGTTAGAGGTATTGGGAAGATGGAAGGAATATTTTGAGGAATTGTTAAATGTTGATGAAGATAGGGAAGCTGTGATTTCGTGTATAGGGCAAGGAGGAATAACATCTTGTAGGAGTGAGGAAGAGCCAGTTGTGAGTGTGAGGGAAGTTCGTGAGGCAGTAGGTAAAATGAAAGGGGGTAAGGCAGCCGGGATTGATGGGATAAAGATAGAAATGTTAAAAGCAGGTGGGGATATAGTTTTGGAGTGGTTGGTGCAATTGTTTAATAAATGTATGGAAGAGGGTAAGGTACCTAGGGATTGGCAGAGAGCATGCATAGTTCCTTTGTATAAAGGCAAAGGGGAAAAAAGAGAGTGCAAAAATTATAGGGGGATAAGTCTGTTGAGTGTACCTGGTAAAGTGTATGGTAGAGTTATAATTGAAAGAATTAAGAGTAAGACGGAGAATAGGATAGCAGATGAACAAGGAGGCTTTAGGAAAGGTAGGGGGTGTGTGGACCAGGTGTTTACAGTGAAACATATAAGTGAACAGTATTTAGATAAGGCTAAAGAGGTCTTTGTGGCATTTATGGATTTGGAAAAGGCGTATGACAGGGTGGATAGGGGGGCAATGTGGCAGATGTTGCAAGTGTATGGTGTAGGAGGTAGGTTACTGAAAGCAGTGAAGAGTTTTTACGAGGATAGTGAGGCTCAAGTTAGAGTATGTAGGAAAGAGGGAAATTTTTTCCCAG